>NC_082655.1:68139347-68444902 GCF_028023285.1 Balaenoptera ricei
TGGTGCAGGATTTGAATTGGAGATGTAAGTATCAACTCATTTGAACAAAATGTATTTCACAGCTTGGTTCTTTGAAAGAAACTAAAGCAATGACACTCAAGAAGCAATGAACATAGCTAGCACTTACATCTTGGTCTCTAATACCATTCCCCAGCAAGGGGATCAAGGCTTCAAGGCAAGGTGACTGATTTCAGTTCTGGGATAAGGAGATGCAAGGTGTGCCTAGAACATTTTGTGGTTTAAAAAGAAAGTGCTCAAAAAATGGGAATATGTTGTGTCAAAAGGCTCCAGGAATTGGCTTAATGGAGAGCTTTCACTGACCAAATTTGGAATAATTCAAGCATCAGCATGAGTAATAGTGGTAAGGGATCATAACACATTCAATAAACATTCATCCGTGAATCCATTATGATATTTAAAAAAAGGTGAGGAGGCAGGGACAAAAAACTTTTCTCTGCAGAAAAATTCTAGCTAATAAAATTACTATTTTACAATAGTAAAATAATTGATTGATTATGCAATCAATTATACTGATAATTATGCAAATTATCAGTATAATAATTGATTCAGGCAAGGATTAGCAATTAACACTAAAAGTACTTATTAATTATAAAGCAATAAATGTACCTTTTAATAGGAGAGCTGATAGAAACTACATTAACCAAGTGATCAAATTTAGTATCACCACTATCGAACAAATGGAATTATATGCCTCCTGATGTAACAGAGGGGAAAGCATGTAATATCACCTATTCTGTATTCTTGCCGAAAAGTTTACTCTGACTCTAATCATGAGGAAATGATAGACAAATCCAGACACTTTACAAGACCACTATCCTGGAACTTTCAAAGGTGTTAATGCTAAGAAAGCAAAACAGATAGAGGGAATATGTTCTGCCTAGATTCTTCAGAGATACTGAAGTATCCAGAGGTGAAGCGTTATGACACTGGCAACTTTCTTTTTTTTTCTTTCTTATCTTTTTAAAAAAATTTATTTTATTGAAGTATAGTTGATTTACAGTGTTGTGTTAATTTCTACTGTACAGCAAATACATATATATACTCTTTTTCATATTCTCTTTCATTATGGTTTATCATAGGATATTGACTATAGTTCCCGGTGCTATGCAGTAGGACCTTGTTGTTTATCCATCCTATATATAATAGTGTGCATCTGCTAATCCCAAACTCCCAATCCTTCCCTCCCACCCCCGCTTGGCAACCACAAGTCTGTTCTCTACGTCTGTGAGTCTGTTTCTCTTTTGTAGATAAATTCACTTGTGTCATATTTTAGATTCCACATATAAGTGATATCATATGGCATTTGTGTTTCTCTTTCTGACTTACTTAACTTAGTATGATAATCTCTAGGTCCATCCATGTTGCTGCAAATGGCATTATTTCATTCTTTTTTATGCCTGAGTAATATTTCTTTGTTTATATGTACCACATCTTCTTTATCCATTCATTTGTTGATGGACATTTAGGTTGTTTTCATGTCTTGGCTATTGTAAATAGTGCTGTTATGAACCTTGGGGTTCATGTATCTTTTTCAATTATAGTTTTCTCAGGATATATGCCCAGGGGTGGGATTCCTGCAACTTACTTTCAAATGGCTTAGCATTTATCTATCTATCTATCTATCTATCATCTATCTATCTATCATCTATCTATCATGAAAATGAGCAAATATATCAAAATTGGTAAATCCAGATGAAGGGTATACCAATTTTTTGTTGTCCTATTCTTTCAACTTCTCTTTAGGTTGAAAATTTGTCAAAATAAAATGTGGAGGTGGAGAGGAAAGAAATATTCTTGTTTAGAAAGGGATAATGCACAGTTGGTGATTAAAAAAACTAGACTCTGAAGTAATTCCTGTATTTAAATCTTGGTGCAAATTTAAATTTACTACCCATGTGAACTTAGCAAATTATTAAGGCAGTAACTCCTTACTAAGCAAGTAATATAAGGCAAATGTAATAAAATCTCTTATATTCCTGCCAGTGTTGAGAAAAAGAAAATACCAAATAATTGCTGATTTATTGATTCTCACTATATGTGATACAGGATTTTGGAGGCAAGGGAAAAATGGCTGGACTCCTTGGAAATTCTGGGATTTGTTCACAGCCTTTTCCTTTGTTGGTATTGTGCCTAAGAGTAAATGAAAATAAACACCAACGTCAAAGAATTTGTTTCCATTTTAAGCAGAGTTCTCTTATTTTCAAAATCTCTGTTACTTAGGATTTAGCACAAGTGTATTAATTATGTTTGTTTTAGTTGTAAGTGACAGAAAGCCATCTTTTGAAGTAGCTTAGTCAGGCGGAGAGATTTACTGAAGGGAAGGGTGAAGAGATAAAACACAAGAAGGGTGGAGATGTGACTGGGTGTCAGGGACAACTGGAACTTGAGGCATGAACGCTGACAGTTGCCTTTCATTTTCTCCCTTTTTGATTTCTCTAATGTTAGTTTCATGCCTTCTAATGGCTGATCATGTTCCTCTATGGGGCTTATAATTTTCTTACTCATAATCGTGTCACAGTCTATTCCTCTATGGGGCAGGGAACATGATCATTAAAAATAACTGTTTCTCATTGTGTGGCTTCTACTGCTGGAGATAGACCAACTCTCTACATTGAATTCAATTCAAAAGACCTGAGGAAGGAATGTGATTGGCCATTTTGGGTCAGGTGTCCACTTCTGGACCAATCAACTGTGGTCCTGTGTTTGAGGGGAGTAGGTAGAATTGTGTAAGATCACTATTGCTCATGGTTGGAGTTGGGGAAGGTAGGGAAGGAATGTGATTGGCCATTTTGGGTCAGGGGCCCACTTCTGGACCAGTCAACTGTGGCCCTGTATTTGAGGGGAGTGGGTAGAATACTTTAAGATCACCTTGCTCATGCTTAGAATTGGGGAAGGCTCAGTTCCAGAAGAAGAACAGTGCTGGCCAGGCAGTGATGTGGATGTCTGCAACACCAGAGTCTCAAGGTTTATTTCTAGTTTTGATCACCAAGAAACATAGAATAAAATTCAAGATTTTATAAAACAAGTACCTTATTAATGCATCCTTTTTCAGAAAAATTAAAACTTGGAGGGTCTGAATAACTCATAGAATTTCCAGAGAAGATATAAAAATCAAGGACATCAAGTTAAGATAAAAAGTAAGCAAAATAATTATTCTGTTTTTCATAAATGAGGTATCGTTTGGGTGCTTCCAGGGTGGAGAGAGAAGGCGTGTAGTTTAATTATGCATCCAGGTCTGATAATTCAGAGCAAAAATAGACTGTGACACCATTATGAGTAAGAAAATTGTAAGTCACACACAGCAAAGAGGTTAAGAGAGGTTAAACTGAAGAGTTCCCACTGTCCCTGTAAAGACCAGCTAACTCAAATCCACAGCCACGATATTTGCTTTTGAACTGTACTTGACTTCTACAACTGAATGTCTTTAACTCCTATATACCTGGAATTTTACCAAAAACTTCTGGGAATTCTTTCCATATTATTAACTTTCTTAACCAGTGAACATGTCCACAACAAACAAGGGAAAATAGACTTTCCCTCTGAAATGTTTCCATGCTTTACAGTGTTTGGCATTCCCTACCTCTGGCGTTCCCCAGATGACAGCAAAAAGCAAAAATCATGCCTCATGATGTGACAGATGGCATATACTACTTTCAAAAAGTAGTTAAGGGTAATTGTCCAATTATGAGGGAATGGAGTTGTGGGTAGCAGAAGGAGCCAAAATTGCTCAGTCTAAGTAGATGATGTTGAGTGTAAGATTCAGCTGGCCTGGTTTGCTGCAGTTTGTCTGGTTCCAGAATCTCATGCCAGGCGCTTGGATGCACTAGGGTAACTATTTGTGCTGTTTTAAACAACTCTTGACAAAGTGAATAGATTCAATGTTATTATCCCCAGTTTGGTTCCCGATGAGAGAATAAGGGAGTAAAAGAGTGCAAGGAAAGAACAAATACGTCCAAAAGGCACGCATTAGGAAGCCACTTTCATAGAATAACCTATGGCTTCACGTCATTAAATATTACACGCAATGAATATTAACTAGAGCAGATGAACACTGGGTTCCCAGAGCCAAAGTATTTCTTCTTAGAGGTGACACTCATATTGCTCTGTAAAAGGAAGATGCAAGAATTCATTGCACTTATAAATGCTGTGATCTTGAGTCTAGAGCCAGAAATATGACAAGCATATGTTCTTGCAGATATCAGAATTTAAAAAACATGTTGCTTTGTTTGCTGAAAATGACCAGGGCAAAAAAATTAAAAAAATAAAAGCAAGTATTAAAATCAGTTGGAACTTGCTACCCTGGCCTGGTAACCTGGTATTTGCGAAATGTACCATGTTTTTAATTTAAAAAAGAATAAAGCAAAAAGAAAAGTGCTTTTGGCAAATTCTGTAATACCTCTCAACTTCAGAGTGATAGATGTGTGAAGATACCTAAATATCAGAATCATAGTAGATACAATGTCTGAATTAGACACTCACAGTATAGGTATTAGATTCAATAATAGGTATTTTTACAAGTTACATATAAATCCTAGTGGAATCCCTAATAATCTGGTGGTGTATGGAAAATTCACAAGCCAGTGTTAACCGAGACAGAGCCTGGAGAGGTGGAGAGCTCAGGACAGTTAAGTCCGAGGGGTCACCAGTGCTGGATCTGAACCTGATGTTGGTTTCTTGGTGTTTATATTCAAGTTGGCCACAAAATTCTGTTTGTTTTAATTATTTCCCTCAGTGAAATGGTGAGACCAACTTCTCACATATGGAAACATTTCCCCACCACAAAAGAGGAAGAATGAGATTTCAAAATAATGTCATATGGAATATACAGTTCCTACGGAGAGTACTAGATAACATTTCATATAGCAAAAGTAATGGTTGATCAAGTTTGTATCTCTTCCCTTTTTCTTCTCAAATCCATTTCTTAAAAAGAAAGTGCTTTCTGAATCCATTTGACACTATGGGCTACATTTAAAAATATTGATTCTTCTCCTTTATAATCTTGGCCTGCTTCTCATATTCCAGAAAAAGTTAAGTAAGAAAGAAGTGTTGGATTCCATAAAGTTCAACAGCATGAGCTTCTATTTATCAAAAAAAAAAAAAAAGGAATTCCAGAAATAACTTTTATATTACCTGATAAGGTTTATTTTAAAATTTAATATATATAATAAATATGATAATTTTGTGAGCAAACCAAATTTTACATAATATAGGTAATATTCATAAGGTAGCACAGTTATCTTAGATCTAAGAAAATCTGCTTGACTATTTGCATGATTTTAATATTCCCACTAGGTTTCTTTTATTCTTTTACCTTTTGAGGAAAGAACAAAAAGATGGAAAACCATTTTTTCCCCTCATGGCTTCAAAATTTCCAGAAATGTTATATCTCTCTTTAAGATGTCACTGATGTTAGTTGCAATTATCTATAAGAGTTGGAATTTTCCTACACTAATGAAAACTTGGCAGGCTGGTAAGTTTTGAGACTCTGGATGAAAGGATTTACATTCACTTGTGTGAGAGCATTGTGCCCATTTTATAATTGTTTCAATTATTTAATTTTTAAACATCTAACTCCAAATTTCTTTCTTTTACAGCACTCAGTTTTGGCAGGTAGTCGCTTAGGTTAACATCACTGAGTAGCCCCTGTTGCTTGCACAATATTCCTTTGAAACTGTTGTGTTCAGACAGCCTTTAATAACTGTGTTGCATAGCAATGAAAACCATTGTTCACCTAAAACTCTTTGGCCCTCATACCACTAATGGGGGAAATAAAAGTTCCATCCTGTTTTTAATTAGTGTTTGGCCATATAGCACATAACTATAAAAATACTTATTTTATTATATCATATAAAATTTGTGCCACATTTGTGAATGCAAGCCCAGTGCCATGCTTTAGTATGGCTTCTTAAGTCTATGTCAGTGAAAATGAGGAAAACTCGACAAAGAGAAATTGAGAACTTGTTCAATGAATACAGACTAGAAAAAAAAAATTCAAGTGGACCACATATGGAGTTATGGTTAAAAAAAAAAGGAGTATCAAGAGGATAATATTTTGCATGAATCCTCCAACTTTCCACTGCGAAATATTCCATAGGGTGGTTTTTAGAGCTTTGTGGCTAATAGGTACAATCTCACAAACTACGGGCTACATCATTTTGAAATCAGAGTCTTGGCAGAAAGACACAATCAGCCCCTCACCATAGGATACCATTTTCAATAATAAAGGGAAAATAATCAGTGAAGCAACCAGTTAGTTGAAACAAAATAGGGAGGGAATAACTATCAGTTCGTAATCGCTGTGACCATTACCCTCGAATCTAGTCTCCTCTTGAGGAAGGCTTCTGCACCCGGCACTCGTGCACAGAGGCAGCTGACATGATACAGAGGCCAGGCCCTAATGGCCTGCTTCCCAGTCCTCCGAGCCGGTCAACATCAATGGCTGCAGATGTGTGTGAAGAACGATCACTCTTAGGTAACCTCCTTCAGTCATAATCCTGGAGTCCTTGTAGCAGCCAGCAGCTTGAGTTCTTTTAACATAAAGGCCAGGCCTGAATGAAGGGTCTTGGGAAACCTTTGGTAGGCCGGGCTTTAGATGTTCTAAGCAGATTGTGCAAATAATTTACAACAAAAGGCCAGGTTAATTTAAAAAGAGTTTTGGGTTTTTTTTTAACATTAAATCCATGTTATGCTGCTTCTGATAGTTTCTCTAAGTTGATAAGCTTGTCTGATGTTGAATTCTGAATTTTAAGCACATAGGCATAAGCTGGCTAGACTATCACTGGTTCTTATTAAGCTATTGAAAGGGAAAACTGAAAGGGAGCTGTAAATCAGGTGCATTTAATAAAACTCTGAGGTGGCACAGAGGCAATTGTGTATGTTTTCTAGTGGAGCTCGTGCTGGAAGTTTATCACCTGTATTACCTATAGTTAAATGCTATTTCGCTTCCATAAAATACCATTATAATTTCTATCAACTATCATTACAGTATATGCATAGTTGATGAATTATCTTGATGTTAAGAGGCAAGTAATATAGCCATTAGATTTACTGTATTTTAGTAGTGATTTATGTTTGTCGATTAGCCATAACTTGCAGGAGAAGGAAAAGGAGTTCAAAGAGGGCTCCTTAGGGCAGAATAAGTGCTCCATTTAAACTAATAGATTAAACATGTTTATTACCATTATCAATATTGTCCAGCTGAGACAAGAAACAATTCTCAATAAAGAAGACAGTTAACATACTATTTTAAAGGCCAAATTTTTGTTCTCTTTAGGATTCTAACTGAAAGGGAATATTTTCTTTATCGTTCATGGAATGTTTTTGAAATTTGGCTTAAGCTGGAATCATTGACTTTTTATTGTAGGCCCTTCAATGCAATCTGTCTTCTTCTGGGAAAACACTTGTCCTCCCTGGAATTTGTTAGCACTTATTTGGATTGGCCAGTAGGAGTTGGCAAAAGGCAAACTGGGCTATGTGAATTGTAAAGATTTAAAGAACGGCATCATGGTTTCCTCAGCACATACACTCCAGCCCCTGCACCAACAAAACAGCATATACAGTGAGCTGTGTTCTAGGCATAGCTCAGATCATTCTTATTCAACATAATATGAATTCTGTCTAGGGTATACATGTTCACTTCCTGGAGAGACTAGTTTATCTAAATTCAATGCCTTCCTAACAGAATAGGACAACTGAGCCCCACTGGATGTTAATTCTGTGTAGTAAATACTATTTTTTTAAAAAAAATTTATTTATTTATTTGTTTGTTTTTGGCTGCGTTGGGTCTTTGTTGCTGCTCGCGGGCTTTCTCTAGTTGCGGCGAGCGGGGGCTACTCTTCGTTGCGGTGCGTGGGTTTCTCATTGCGGTGGCTTCTCTTGTTGTGGAGCATGGGCTCTAGGCGCGCGGGCTTCAGTAGCTGTGGCTCGTGGGCTCTAGAGCGCAGGCTCAGTAGTTGTGGCCCACGGGCTTAGTTGCTCCGCGGCATGTGGGATCTTCCAGGACCAGGGCTCGAACCCATAGTCTCCTGCATTGGCAGGTGGATTCTTAACCACTGCGCCACCAGGGAAGCCCCTGTAAATACGATTTTTAAAGCCAACGACCTCCCTCCTCCCACAGTTTTTTGAGAGATGGTGGCTATGATGTCCTCTTCTGGTACCTCTGTGACAGTACGCTAGCAATGCATCCCCAGACACACATTTCTCACATCTATTTCTGAGATAATGAAATAAAACTAGATCTCAAAATTGTGTTCATTATTTGGAAAAAGATTGTTATGAGGTTTTAATTAGAAGTTATGTGCACTGAGAGATTTATGGCTGTAAATTTCTCCGTACACATGGTTTTCATTATAACGGCAGTGAACCAATAACTTTTACGGGATTCCCGCCGCCCGCCCCTCCCTCTGCCCCCTGTGAAATTGAAATCATATTAGAGGTCACCCAGGTTTTCGAAAGAGAAGTGAACATTTATAGATTTTCTTGAAACAGGAATCCTTCTGTTTAAGAAATAAGCCAGAAATATCATAGGAAAAGATGAGCTAAATTATTCTTTGTCATGTAAGTTTGGGAAAATAAAAACTATTTGAAACTTGGGCTTGTTCTAACAGTAATACTTTTCCTTTCGGAAATGAATATTTTCTGTAAAGAATATCTTAACTCAGGGTTGGGTTGGCATTCACAGACTGATTAATGTGCCTCAGTCATTTTACCATCATATCGTATATTGTTATGTCAAAAATCTGCGCAAAGACACAACTATTGTCCTCTATGAAACACACACACAGACACACACACACAGACGCACACACACACACATACACACACACACCAGTTGGATTGCTGCTTTATAATGTGGCCTAGGTTATGAAATAACTTTTATTTTCCCTTGGTGAAAATTATGACTATTATGTATAGTTAAGCAACTTCATATTAGAAGCTGTAATTCTAAAATCTCCTTTAGTTCCCTGGGGTGGTTGTCTGAATCCATCACCCTCAGTACCAGAAGGAGAAGATGGGTAGAAGTGACACTTGACTTTTTTTAAGCAGAAGGACCCTTTTAACATGGAGAATATTTTCTGTATTCCCATATTATAGTTATTATACTTTTAAGAGCCATTGATTAAGAAAGTAAATTTTGCTAAAAATAATATGAATGAATTCAGTAGTGTATAAAATAAATTGATAATTATAATTGTATGTACATACATATGCATATAATAGTATGTACATACATACGAACAATATGCAATATTGTTTGCAATATGTCATTTATTCAATCTAAAACTTTGAGGGACCTGTAGATTCAAGAATTCCCCTTCCTTGATTTCCTCAGGGGTTAGTGACTATAGATTTGAAACTATTGTTTTAAAATTATATTTAAATAGTTATGGTCCCTTTTAAAACAACAGCAATAATTCCTTCAGGACCCCGATAACATGTCTGTGGACTTCTGGGCCCCTATAGGAGAAATATCATTTGAAGAAAGTAAAATCAACTTTATGAAAAAATTTCTGAATTTTGCATTAACACTGCAAAAGAATTTTATTTATAAGATTATCATAACCCTGAAAATGCAATATTTAAAATTTTGGCAAACTTTGGGCTCCTGAAAATAATGTCTGAAGACCCTCCCAGCCAGGTTAAAAAAAAAATTATTCAGATCGAATATGATAGGTGACATATGTGTCCTGTTGACCCCACAAAATAATCCTATAGTGTAGTTGTAACTATCCCCCAAATATAGCCAAAGACGGGCAGTGAGATGGGAACTGCTGTGGAGGCAACATGCTGGACAAGTAAACTACTGGGAAGAGAGTTTCCCCATCTGGACCAAATGGCAACCAGGAAGCTTAGGCATTAACTCAGAATAATAGGTGAAGAATCCCATCATTGCTGAAGGGTGGACCCAACCTTAGCAACTGCATAGCTATTGTGCTGCAGACAAACAACACATTATACAGAGAGAACTGGGCCAAGGCTTTCTGAGGACTGAAGCCAAGCTGACTTATAGCAGGAGTAGAGGAGACAGCTACAAGCCCTCTGAAGACCAGGAAGAGAATATTTCAGGTTTCCATAGGAAAGGTCCAGTAGACCTGGGTAGGGACTGAAAATGTACGTTAAGCACATAATAGGAAATCAATAAGTTTAAAACAAAAATGGATGAATGGTTGTTTTAGTAACTATTGCTACATTATGAATGCCCCTAAAACTCAGCGGTATAAAGCAATCATTTTATTACATTTCTGGATTGTGAGGATTAGGAATCTGGACAGGCCGCAGTGGGGATGGCTCATCAAAGGCTGGGTAAATCAAGATGAAGAGCCTGGAATCATCTGAAAGTGTTTTCACTTACATATCTAGAAATGGCTGTTGGCTGGGACCTCACCTGGGGCTGTCCACTGGAATGTCCCATCTGGCCTCTCCAGGTGATCTGTCCAAGGGGGCCACTTTGGGCTGCCCCATGGCATTGCTCCTAAGAGCAAGGAACCCAAAGACCCAAAAAAAGCTCTATCGCCTCTTATGACCTAGCCCCCGAAGTCACATGCCGTCACTTCTACCATAATCACAAATTCAAGGGAAGGGAACACAGACCCCTCCTGGCACAAGAGTCAGACTCATGTTGTAAGAAGAACATGTAGGATAGGAAGTATTGTTGCAGCCGTTGTTGGAAAATAACAACGGTCATAATTCCAAGTGCTAGGGAAGCGTGAGACAGGAGTCTCTAAAGTTGGTCTGGAAAGGTCTGAAGCACAAGAGAAGAATCTTTGGAGTGAGGAAAGAGAGTACTTTCTTTTTCCAGGTTATCATTGCCAGTCTTAACATTATCCTTCTATGCTCTGGGCTGGAGATGAGTGTAAGCAGCTCAGCCCCAGATCCAGCCTCCATGGAGAGAAGGTTCTAGCTGAGAGGGGCTACTGGGTAGCAGCTAATAAATGAAGTTTCAGGTATTAGCAAATAGAGACGATGCTGAAGCAAACTTATTAAGAACCTAGAAACTTGTCATTTTCTCTTGCTGTAATGATAAGGGGCACTAATCTTTTGAAGATTAGTTTGTCTAGTTTTGGGGATGGCAAAGAAATGTCAGGTTGGGAGACTGTTCTACTCATTCATTCATTCATTCATTCATTAATCAACAAACATTTGAGTGCAATTCTGTGCCAGTCTCAGGGAAGGAGAGAACTTAAAGAAAAAGTGTAGTTAGTGCCTAAACTGGCAGGTGAAGGGAAGCAGCTGAATCGGGAGATCAATGGGAATAAGAAGAGAGGGCCAAGCCTCGTCTAAGGAAAGAACCTGGGGGCTCAGCTAGCAGGAGGCCTAACACCTGCCATATTTATAGTCTGGTCGAAATGACCAGTCAAGGGATTTCCCTGGTGGTTCAGTGGTTAAGACTTCACGCTTCCAGTGCAGGGGGCTTGGGTTCGATCCCTGGTCAGGGAACTAAGATCCCACATGCGGTATAGACAGGAAAAAAAACACAAAAAACAAAGCCAGTCAGGACTCACAGAAAAGCAAAGATAGGCTAGATCCCAGTTGGCTGATGCTTCGAGCTGGAACTCCAATTAGTTCCACTGCAAGCATTTTTGACCCAATGTTGTGACTCAGATTCAAATATCCCTTCATGGCCCTTTGTCCCTCTTTTTTTCTTTATGCTTTAAAAAGTCTATTGAGAAATTTATTTTAAACTATTTTACTCAAAAGCCTCAACAGTTTTTATGCTTTGGGTGTCTTTTTCCATTTTCTTAACTATTTTATTGTTGATGTAAACATCACAGTGCGGAAACAGTCAGCCAATGCTCAGTTTTTCCTTGGCTGATTATCCAATAAATGAGTGACTAAGTATTTTGTTTTTCTTCCTGACAGCTGTCTTCCTTTTAGCTCTTTTACTACTTATTAGTGCACTATGGGTGGAGGCATGCAGAAGCAAAAATGAAACTCAAGACACTTTGCCAGTTATTGAATACCATCTCCACTAAAATGATCAAAGAAAGGAGGTAAGTTCTAGTTAAAATAATTTTCCCCCAATTACCTACAGACTTCAGTTATCCATGCCGCCTTGTTTTAGATCTCCACACAAATAAATGACATTCTTTTGTGATAGATGTAAATTTGCAAGTCATATCTTTTACATAGGATTTCTCATTTTATATAGTCCAACCTCCTTCCAGATGCTCTTCAGCTTGGATTCTGGATGTCATTTAGGTTTATCAATCAGATGCTCAGATGCCCTTAAGTTAGAAGCAAGGCAACACCTATATTTCCCCTGTTTCTGCTATTTTCTCTTAGTTGACCTTGAATGACATTGATCTTTGGCAGCTTTATGATTATGGCAGTAGTGGCGTGATTCTAGAGTTTTCCAGTCTTTCAGGTGCCTTCTTGATCATAGAGAACAGCTTCTCCCTTTGTGGTGTAATTCTGAGGAATATCTGTCTGTCTAGACCCATGTTTCTTTAGCCTTTCCAGAAATTCCATAAACCATTAAATAACCATTAATCAATCTTTCAGTAAGCCTTTAATAAACTAGCTAGAATAGATTCTGTTCTCTGAAATAGGTGGGAAGTTTGGCTGGCTGATGTAGGGAAATAAACTTCCTACAGTGTCCTGGATATACAATAGTATTAACGTAGGATTACATCTGGTATTCAGAAAATGGATTTTAATGCTAGTTTTCTAGAAAATATCAGCCTACACATCATTCTATAGAGGTTCATGGTCCTTTAGAATCTGTGATGGGGTTGACTCCAAGGACTTGTTCTCCTCCAGAGTGAAAAAGCCTGACTTGTTTTCAGGTAACCATGTAACCTGCATTTCCTGGTCTCCCCTTGGAGCTAGGCATGGACATGTGACTAAGTGCCATACAGTGAGATGTAAATAGAAGTTATTCTGTGTGTCCTCTGGGAAATTATTTTTAAAAGATGGCTTTCTTACAGCTGCCTGTAAGAATAGAGCCAACAGGATGTGCTAACAGATTCGTTGTCAGCTGTGAGAAAAAGAGAGCCAAGGAAAACTGTATGGATTTTGGTCAGGGCTACTGCAGGGATAGATACGTTATCAACTGAAATACCTTATGAACTGAAGGCTGTGGATGGAGGTTTGGAGAAGCATCAGTTCAGTTTTGGACACGTTGAGTTAGAGATGTATATTTGGGATCCGGGTGGATATAGCAAGTAAGCAATTTGATATATAAGCCTGGAGTTCAAGAGAGAGGTCTGGGCTGAGGCCGGGGATAGTTTTGAGAGTCTTTGACATTTAGATGGTATTTAAAGTGAAGAAATCACATGAGATCATCATGGGATTGAGTATAAAGACAGTAGAGAAGAACAAAGACTGAGCCCTGGGAACTAGACATTAGAGGCAGGGAGAGGAGGGGAAACTAGCTAAGGAGACACATAGCGGAGAAAATAGTGACCTCAGAGGAAAGCCTAGAGAATACGGTGTCCTGAAAGCCAAGTAGAGAGAGAAAGAAGGAGTGATGATCTAGGTCAGATGTTGCTGATAGGTCCCTAAGGTGAATACTGAGCATTGGCCACTGGATTTCCCAGTGCCAAAGGAGTGATGAAATGACAAGAACAATTTAGGTAGAATGGTGGGGATAAAATCCTGTTTGGAATGAGATTACAAGGATTCCCATCCTTGCCTCATGGGTTTTCTACTGACTTGTGTCTATCTAAAATGTGGGAGGATGTCATGGGTCAATAATTCCTGTGCTCCCCTTTTTTTGTGTGTGCATTGTATTTGTCTGTTATGGTTGTTTTTCTATGAGACTCTGCTATTGCATAGGACACTCTGTTTCACAGGGTTTCCTTTCTTTTTGTCCAACCCAACCCTACTAGATAAGCACTTTTGTTATCTCCATTTAAAATGGAGAATCTAGGATGCAAAGCCTTGTCCAAGCTCATACAGCTCAGAAGGGGCAGAGCTAACATTTGAACCCAGGCAGTTCGGCTGCTGAACCCAGGATGAAAAACTCCACTCTCAGAGGCACCTCTGATGATGAATATGACACATTCCCAACAACCAGAGGAGAGGAGACGTTAGTAGGAACAGAGAAATAAACAGATAACTACCATGTGGCTGGAAAGAGAATTTCGGCAGGAGCCTCTAAATCAGCCCTGGATGTTCTAACTAGTCTTTCTCTAGAAGGATGGGCTGACCTGGGTCCTGAAGAGCAAGTAAGAATTAGTCAGATGAAGAAGGGACCATGAAGGAAGTCCCTTCCAGTAGGGGCAGTCAGTGATGCAAATGTCCAGGGCACATTCAAACAAGGGTCTTATCAACAAAGGTCTCTTAAGCTCTTTTAAAGATTCTAGATCTTTTCTTGAGACAAATGGAAAATCATTAAAGGATTTAAGTAGGAGAATGATATGTTCAGATTTGTAGACCAAAAAGATCACTCTCAAATGCTTTTGGGTAGAAGATAGTTGTTTACTGCAGTTTCTCCTACAACTAGAGGAATCAAACAAATATAAAATCAGTTTCAAAGACGGCAGAGAGATGAAGAAGCAACAAGTAATGGATGAATTGGCATTCCTGAGAGAGGGGTCCCACTGCAATTGGCTGAAGATGGCCAGGCATTTTCTTTCCTGGAGACATTTGCTAGTTCTAGGTTCATGTAGGAGAATGCTACAAAGGGTAAGAAGAGGCATTTCAGCTTTTGCCAGTCGCATCTCATCGATATGATAGACTGGAAATTTAGAGTCCCAAATGCATGGAGATACACACAAGAGGCCAGGAACTTGGCAAAGGGCTTCCAAAAGATAGAGTGAAATCTTCCATAATCTGGTGGAGTTTAAGAAACAAAGCCAAACTCATGGGAGTGGGCCTGCCTCAAACACACGTAAGGGTCTTCCTTTAATAAATTTGCCTGATTCTGAAGCTGTGGGATTAGGAGGCTACAGAGACGTGATGGTTAAAGGCAGCAGGAGGGAGGGGGCTGCAGGGTGTGTGATCAGCTTGTGCACAATTCCCAGGTTGGTTGGCATCAAGGTGAAGTTTTGAGCGTCACCAATCTTCTGGTTTGTCTCCGTGCTTGCGGTCGGCAGTTTTCATCTGGTGGGTCGGCTTCCTGTAAAAACAACTTAGGAATGTGGGTCAGACCTTTATCTATATCCTTCAGGGAACTGGGAGTTTGGGGGACTCTGCTGCGTGCTTGGGTGGTTTATAGTCTAAATTGTTACCAGTCTCCCGGCCCAACAGCTATTTGTTTCTATATCTTCACATTTCCTAATCATTAACTCTTGAGCCAGCCTTTGGAGACTCAAAGGAGGCCTGAGAGATGAAAGCAAAAGCCTTCTACTTCAAAGGACAGGGCACAGCGCCTTGTATGCATGTTCAGTTATCTGCAGAAGATGTCAGGGCTTTGCTCCGAAATCCTAAAGGTCTGCGCTGTGATTCACCACTAGGGGCTTGTCAACACCTCCATGTAGCTTTCCTCTCTGCCACTGCCACTTCAAGCCCCACTGGATCTGCTGGGTCACGTGGCCCGAGTGGCAGGGTGGCTGGAACAGCAGCCTGGACCTGTTGCAGGGTCCTCTCTTGCTCTGGACTCCACTCAAAACTAGCAACTTTGGGGGTCACTCAGTCAATGGGTCAGAGCAACACATCTAATGAGGAATATGTCCCCCCCGCCAAAATCCCAAGAGGCCCCCTAGGTGTTGTTCCTCTTCCTTGGCTGTAGGAGGGACCAGAGGCAACAGCTGATCTTTTACTGTAAAAAGACTACCTTGACAAATCCCGCACCATTGGACCCCTAGAAATTTCACCGAGGTAGAAGGCCTCTGAATTTTAGTTTGATTTGTTTCTCACCCTCTGACACACAAACGTTTTACCAGTAAGTCTAGAGTACTTGCTGCTTCTCGCTCACTGGGTCCAATCAGCACCATGCCATCGATATAATGAAGCACCGTGACAGCTTGTGGAAGGGAAAGGTGATCAAGGGCCCTGTGATCTCAGTTTTGCTGCAGGGCAGGAGAGTTGATATGTCCCTGAAGTGGGACAGTGAACGTGTATTTTTGGCCTTGTCAGCTGAGAGCAAACTGCTTCTGGTGGGCCTTTTCCACAAGTGTGGGGAGAAGTGGTCTGCATCTTTCAAATGCCGTCACTCCAGGGATGCAGAATTGCTTTTGATTTGCTATTTCCTAGGTAAAGGCAGGTCCAATGGCTTCCACTTGGCATTTCCCACTGTAATAGCCCTCGGTACACAGGTCAGGAAACCAATGTGGGGATTCTGCCAGCAGCTAAGTATGTCTGTTCCAATTACACATTCTGGAGCTGGGGAAATAGCCACGGGACGGGCTTAGGGACCACTGGACCCACTGTGAGACGGACCTGAGCGAACTCCATTGATCACCTGACCTCCATAAGCCCCTACTCCGACTGAAGAGCTACTGTAACGTTTTGAGTCTCCTGGAATAAGTGTTGGTTCAGAGCCAGTGTCCAGTAATCCAATAAAGGTCTGATTATTTTCATTTTCCCAAAGTACCCTGGCAAAAGGCTGCAGGTCTCTTTGGGGAAGACTAGGAGAAAGATTAACATTGTAAACTCTGGGTAGTGTACTGGGGTCCTTCCTCAAGAGGACCCAGCCTTCTCTTTTTTTTAAAAATTTATTTATTTATTTATTTTTGGCTGTGTTGGGTCTTCGTTTCTGTGCGAGGGCTTTCCCTAGTTGCGGCGAGCGGGGGCCACTCTTCATCGCGGTGCGCGGGCCTCTCACTATCACGGCCTCTCTTGTTGTGGAGCACAAACTCCAGATGTGCAGGCTCAGTAGTTGTGGCTCACGGGCCTAGTTGCTCCGTGGCATGTGGGATCTTCCCGGACCAGGGCTCGAACCCGTGTCCCCTGCATTGGCAGGCAGACTCTCAACCACTGCGCCACCAGGGAAGCCCCCCCCAGCCTTCTCTTGATTCAAGGGATTCTGGGTCTGTAAACTGGCTCATGTCTGGGAATTGATTGAGGCGCTGTTGACTCTTTGTTTTTATGAATCAAGTTAGATTTTTTTCACTTACTCTTGAAATTTTATGTTTATACAGATCAAGTAAGAATTTAGTAAGCTTCCTGTCTATTTCACTTTTAAGAACACCATAGGTCTGTAGGAGTCAGACTATTCTGACTGCCGCTTTGACTCAGGTGTTCATTATAGTAACCGCATCCACCCATCCTCCTTACTTTTGGAAGTTGACTCCAAACTGAGGAATCAGCTCATAGTTTTGCATACAATCCCTTTCATTACTCCAGAAAGAAATCATGCTCATCATCTTACATCCAGTGTCCAGTAGAAGCATGGCATAGAGCAGGCCCCTAATAAATATTTGTGGGCTAAATGAATATAAGGATTTACAGAGAGTGAGGTCAGCACAGAGGAAAGTGGAGATGAGAGAGAGAGACAGAGAGAGAAGGAACATAACTGTTGATATTTGAATCCTTGGATCTAGCCCCAAACTCTGGGGAGTGATTTCTGTGAACCAGTAAATTCCATTTCAGTCTAAACCAGGTTGGTTTGGGATTTTGTCCCTTGAAGCTAAGGAGTCTTAAATGATAGAGTCAGATTTGTGTTTTAGACACAATTCTCTTCCAGCTTGAAGAGAGGATAGATTTGAGGAGGGAAAAACTGGAGCCAGGTTGATGGTGCAGTGCTCCGAGTGAAGGGTCCTGAGGATTAAGGAATCAGCTCTGATGCTAACAAGGTGACTTTGAGTTGTCACTTAACCTCTCTGAGTTTGCTTCCTCTTAAGTCAGTGAGAAGTAATAATATCTTGCTGGATGGGAGTGCTGTAAGGATGAAATGAGATCACATACGTGAACGCCAGAAAGTGCCTGGTGCTCCGCAGCTGCTCAGGAAACACCCTGTCTGTCCCTCGTTTGACATCAGGAGGAACTAGGTTTTCTCTTCAGGCTCCTTTTAATGCTTCAGTTTTTACTCTATGAAGCCAGGGGGTTCCAGCCTTGTCTGAACACTGGAATCCCTGGGGAGCTTTAGGAAATGCCTGTGCTAGTTCACACCTCAGATCAATCGCATCAGACTTTCTGAGGGTGGGGCCCAGGCATCAGCATTTTCTGAGTCCCTCCAATTTGAACGTTTAGGCTTTTAACTGCCCTGATGCCTCTCTCTCCAGCCCCCAGGGTCAGTGCTCCAAATGAAATTCTTTTGAGTCACATGTGCTTTTTTGGAGGGGGAGGGGGCTAATATTATTTATTTCTATATCATTCACCTACCAGAATATTCATCTATTTCAAGTGTACAGTGCAATGGTTTTTAGTATATTCAAGAGTTGTGCATCCTTCACCACCATCAATTTTAAAATTAGAAACCCCCTGTTCCATCAGCAATCACTTCTCATGCCTTCCCCTCAACTACCCTCTGGCAACTACTAATCTACTTTCTGTCTGTATGGATTTGCCTGAAATGGAATCGTATATTATGTATTCTTTCATGTCTGGTTTCTTTCACTTAACATCATGTGTTCAAGGTTCACCCATTTATCAGCACTTCATTCCTTTTTATTGTGAAGTAATAGTTCACTGTGTGCATATATAGCACATTACATTTATCCGTTCACTATTTGTTAGTTATTTGGGTTGTTTGCACTTTGGGGCTATTATGAACAATGCTGTTAATGAACATGGATGTACAAGTTTTTCTGTGGACGTATATTTTCATTTCTCTTGGGTACATACCTAGGAGTGGAGTTGATGCATCACATGATAACTCTATGTTTAACATTTTAAGAAACTACCAAACTATTTTCTAAAGTGGCTGCACCGTTTTACTTTTCACCAGCAATGTATGAAGGCTCCAATTTCTCTACGCCCTGATCAACAGTTTTTGTTGTGTCTTTTTGATTATAGTCATCCCAGGTGGGTGTGTAATCGTGTCTCATGGTAAACTTGATTTGCATTTCCCTAATGGCTAATGATGTTGAGGAACTTTTCATGTGTTCTCAGATTTTTAAATAATCTCTGATGTTCATGGGGAGGGTTCTTTAAACCATTTTATGTTAATTTGATCCTACTTTTTCAGAAAACTTAAAAAATTGTATTTCTTTAATGCTGTTATTCTTATTATATTTCTAACTTGAGAATTCGTTTTGCAGCTATTGATAATTTATTGTTTCATGGTTAGTGGGTATCTGTCAACGTTAAGGCATTTTGTACATTCCCAACTGCACTGATCACCTTGAATGAAAGTCAACTTAGGGGAAAAAATCAGTCCAAAGAGATTTGGGACATTGTATAAAAGAAACAAAAACAACCTCTGATTGAGATTTTCATCAGTGTTTTTCCTTTTTGCCCTGATGTCATTTTAGAGAGCATGGTCTATGAGTAAAATTGTGTGTTTTTTAACACATTATTGAACAGTACTGTGTACATAGTAGACACTTAATAGAAGACTTATTTGTGGCTATGGAGGTTTTTTAAAAAATAAGTAACCTTTATTTTTTGTAGCAGTTTTAGGTTCACAGCAAAACTGAGCAGAAAGTGCAGAGCGTTTCCATGTACCCCCATCCTCTCCCCCACCCCCAGTCATCACGCATACCCGAGTGGACATTTGTTACACTCAATGAAGCTACTCTGGCACATCGTCAGCCAGAACTCATAGTTTACATTAGGGTTCACTCTTGGCATTGTATGTTCCATAGGTTTGGACAAGTGTATAATGACATGTATCCACCATTATCTTATTGTACCGGATAGTTTCACTCCCCCCAAATCCTCTGTGCTCTGCCTATCCATCCTTCCATTCCCTGCAACCCCTGCTAATAGCTTATCTTTTTACTGTTAGTTGACTATATTTATGTGTTGACTTAAAGAAAAACACACACAACATAAGAGTCATGAGTTTAAGTTTTATTCAGGGACTCGCTGAGGACTATAGCCCGGGAGACAGCCTCTCAATACCTCTGAAGAAACTGCTCTGAAGAGGCAGGGGAGAAGGCAGTTTATGTATAATTTTTGGCTGGGGAACACGTGCAGTCAAGCATACATCTTGGTAAAAGCATACATCTTTGATCACAAAGAACGGATATTTCAAGTGAATGATTTTCGCGTTTTTTATGTATGGGGAGATGCAAGAATCTGGGTTCACAAAAATTCTTCCTGAGATGGGGCTTCCCTGGTGGCACAGTGGTTAAGAATCCACCTGCCAATGCAGGGAACACGGGTTTGAGCCCTGGTCCGGGAAGATCCCACATGCCACGGAGCAACTAAACCCGTGTGCCACAACTACTGAGCCTGTGCTCTAGAGCCTGCAAGTCACAACTACTGAAGCTCGCGTGCCTAGAGCCCATGCTCCACAAGAGAAGCCACTGCAGTGAGAAGCCCGCGCACTGCAACGAGGAGTAGCCCCCTCTCGCCGCAACTAGAGAAAGCCCACGTGCAGCAGCGAAGACCCAATGCAGCCAAAAGTAAATAAATAAAATAAAATAATTAAAAACAAAAAAAAATTAAAAAAAAATTCTTCCTGAGATGTACATCTAACTGTCTCAGGGGCCTGTTTGTCCAAAGCACAGAATGCCTTATCCTGTTATTGTCTTAATTTCCTCTCAGGATGCACTGTAGGTCAGCGACTGCAGTGGCTGACAACTTAATCCTTGTAGAACTGAGTGATGAGCGATGCCCTTTGTTCTTCTTTGTTTACATAGGCGAATCTATTTCTGGGTTCTCTATTATGTTCCATTGATCTGTTTGTCTCTTGTCAGTACCACATTATCTTGATTACTATAGCTTTAAAACTAAGTAATTCTTGAAATCAGGCAGTATCGGTCCTCTAACTTTGTTCTTCAATATTGAATTGGCTATTCTAGGTCTTTTGCCTCTCTACATAAACTTCAGAATGAGTTTACTGATATCCACAAAATAACTTGCTGGGATTTGATTGAGATTGCATTGCATCTATAGAGCAATTTGGGAGAAACTGACATCTTGGTAATGTTGAGTCTTCCTATCCATGACCATGAAATATCTTTCAATTTATTTAGTTCTTCTTTAATTTTTTCCTCAGAGCTTTATAGTTTTCTTCATGTCTATTTGTACATATTTTGTTAAATTTATACTTAAATATTTCATTGTTGTGGGACTAATGCAAATGGTATTGTGTTTGTAATTTCAAATTCTACTTGTTTATTGCTGATCTATAAGGAAACAATTGACTTTTTTATATTAACTTTGTATCCTGCAGCCTTACTATAATCACTTATTAGTTCCAGGATATTTTGTTGATTCTTTTGGATTTTTCTACATAGACAGTCATATCAACTGTTAACAAAGGCAGTTTCATCTTTTCTTTCCCAATCTGTATACCTTTATTTCCTTTTCTTGTCTTATTTTATTAGCTTGAATTTCCAGTATGATGTTGAAAGGTGTGGTAGAGGGGACACTCTTGCCTTGTTCCTGATCTTAGTGGAAAAGCTTCCAGTTTCTCAGTGGAAACCTTTTAAATGAAAGAACACTAACTTTATCTGAGATATTTATGAAGCTTCATCTGAGCTGTGTAAAGATTTCGCACTGACCTAAGAGGACATTTTTAATCCCCCTATAAGTAACGCTGCATAAAAAGTTATCAATCCTTGGTGCTTCATTTACTTTGTTTTATTTATTTATTTATTTATTTATTTATTTATGGCTGAGTTGGGTCTTCGTTTCTGTGCGAGGGCTTTCTCTAGTTGCTGCGAGCGGGGGCCACTCTTCATCGCGGTGCGCGGGCCTCTCACTATCGCGGCCTCTCTTGTTGCGGAGCACAGGCCCAGACGCGCAGGCTCAGTAGTTGTGGCTCACGGGCCCAGTTGCTCCGCGGCATGTGGGATCTTCCCAGACCAGGGCTCGAACCCGTGTCCCCTGCGTTGGCAGGCAGATTCTCAACCACTGCGCCACCAGGGAAGCCCTTTACTTTGTTTTTAAGAACTGAAATAGATACCAGAAAACAATGCTATTTTGGCTTCTTAAGGAAACAAAAAAACGTTTCTCTTCTTTACCACTGTGAAAAATTATAGGATAAACATATCAAAAGTGATACCTCTCTGGGTAATTAGAAAGCAGCCACCTGTATCTTAGCAAAGGCCTTGTCAAACGTGAACATGCTCTCGTCAGCCACAGAAACACCCCAAAACTGGGGCTTCCCAGGCTAAGGAGCACTTCCTGTTGCAACTGTTAAAAATTAACTTGTTAAATTTAAAATTAATAGGAGGAAGTGATGATGAAACTTTGGTACATATCAAAGACCAAAGACTTCTTTTTGTTGTTGTTGTTGTTGTTGTTTTTTAACCTTGTTTTATGTGTGTTTTTATTAAAAGACACCCTATTTAATACATATTTTTGATTCTTTAACATTGAACTCATGACCAAAAAAACTACAACTCATGCCTGAACAAAGCTTATCTAACACACGTTTTTTTCTACATAAGGTACATCAGAGCCTTCTTGGACTTGGGAACATTAGCACTGCTCTTGGGGGCAATTTGAAACAGAGAAATCACCAACAAAAAGTGAAAAAAAAAAAGCAAATCATGTGGCACTAAAAAGATTGCAAAAAAGGCACTTTATAGGAGGAGAGCTGAAACAAGCAGACAGAACTTTGCCTTATTTGACCTCAGCTGGGAACTTGTACGTTGTGTGACTCAAATTTTTCAACACATTGAGCATATCCATGAATGCCCACAAAAGCAATGTGAGTTTTGATTTTGGGGTTGCAAATAAATTTTAGTGAGCAGGCAAATTCACAGATACAAAGTATGTGAACCATGCAGATCCATTGTACTTGGAAATAAATGTTTGTTGGGTGCCCTAAAGGAGTAATATAACTGTATTATTTTTGTAGAAGTTCAGTTATTCGAATATTTTAAGGCACTTTAAATTAGGTTGTAATTATTCAGTCTAGAGTGTTAATATTGGGAGGAATCTTAAAGATCAATCTTCTCAATTTATAGATAAGGAAGATTAATCCCAGAGAGAAAAGGCAACTTTCCCAAAGTTGCATTGGAAATCACATAGTGGCAAAACAGGACCAAAATCCCTTATCCCTGATCCTAAGCCCTTTTCTTTTTTTTAAATACTCTACCCCATACAATGCAGAATATATATATATATATATTTTTAAAACATCTTTATTGAAGTATAATTGCTTTACAGTGGTGTGTTAGTTTCTGCTTTATAACAAAGTGAATCAGTTATACATATACATATGTTCCCATATCTCTTCCCTCTTGCATCTCCCTCCCTTCCACCCTCTGTATCCCACCCCTCTAGGTGGTCACAAAGCACTGAGCTGATCTCCCTGTGCTATGCGGCTGCTTCCCACTAGCTATCTATTTTACGTTTGCTAGTGTATATATGTCCATGCCACTCTCTCACTTTGTCCCAGCTTACACTTCCCCCTCCCCATATCCTCAAGTCCATTCTCTAGTAGGTCTGCATCTTTATTCCTGTCTTGCCCCTAGGTTCTTCTGACCATTTTCTTTTTTTTTTTTTAGACTGCATATATATGTGTTAGCATACGGTATTTGTTTTCCTCTTTCTGACTTACTTAACTCTGTATGACAGTCTCTAGGTCCATCCACCTCACTACAAATAACTCAGTTTCGTTCCTTTTTATGGCTGAGTAATATTCCATTGTATATATGTGCCACATCTTCTTTATCCATTCATCTGTTGATGGACACTTAGGTTGCTTCCATGTCCTGGCTATTGTAAATAGAGCTGCAATGAACATTTTGGTACATGACTCTTTTTGAATTATGGTTTTCTCAGGGTATATGCCCAGTAGTGGAATTGCTGGGTCATATGCTAGTTCTATTTTTAGTTTTTTAAGGAACCTCTGTACTGTTCTCTATAGTGGCTGTATCAATTTACATTCTCACCAACAGTGCAAGAGGGTTCCCTTTTCTCCACACCCTCTCCAGCATTTATTGTTTGTAGATTTTTTGATGATGGCCATTCTGACTGGTGTGAGATGATATCTCATTGTAGTTTTGATTTGCATTTCTCTAATGATTAATGATGTTGAGCATTCCCTCATGTGTCTGTTGGCAATCTGTATATCTTCTTTGGAGAAATGTCTATTTAGGTCTTCCACCCATTTTTGGATTGGGTTGTTTGTTTTTTTGTTATTGAGCTGCATGAGCTGCTTGAAAATCTTGGAGATTAATCCTTTGTCAGTTGCTTCATTTCCAAATATTTTCTTTCATTCTGAGGGTTGTCTTTTCGTCTTGTTTATGGTTTCCTTTGCTGTGCAAAAGCTTTGACGTTTCATTAGGTCCCATTTGTTTATTTTTGTTTTTATTTCAGTTTCTCTAGGAGGTGGGTCAAAAAGGATCTTGCTGTGATTTATGTCATAGAGTGTTCTGCCTATGTTTTCCTCTAAGAGTTTGATGGTGTCTTGCCTTACATTTAGGTCTTTAATCCATTTTGAGTTTATTTTTGTGTATGGTGTTAGGGAGTGTTCTAATTTCATTCTTTTACATGTAGCTGTCCAGTTTCCCCAGCACCACTTATTGAAGAGGCTGTCTTTTCTCCACTGTATATTCTTGCCTCCTTTATCAAAGATAAGGTGACCATATGTGTGTGGGTTTATCTCTGGGTTTTCTATCCTGTTCCATTGATCTATATTTCTGTTTTTGTGCCAGTACCATACTGTCTTCATTACTGTAGCTTAGTAGTATAGTCTGAAGTCTGGGAGCCTGATTCCTCCAGCTCTGTTTTTCTTTCTCAAGATTGCTTTGGCTATTGGGGGTCTTTTGTGTTTCCATACAAATTGTGAAATTTTTGGTTCTAGTTCTGTGAAAAATGCCAGTGGTAGTTTGATAGGGATTGCATTGAATCTGTAGATTGCTTTGGATAGTATAGTCATTTTCACAATATTGATTCTTCCAATCCAAGTACATGGTATATCTCTCCATCTGTTTGTATCATCTTTAATTTCTTTCATCAGTGTCTTATAATTTTCTGCATACAGGTCTTTTGTCTTCTTAGGTAGGTTTATTCCTAGATATTTTATTCTTTTTGTTGCAGTGGTAAATGGGAGTGTTTTCTTAATTTCACTTCCAGATTTTTCATCATTAGTGTATAGGAATGCAAGAGATTTCTGTGCATTAATTTTGTATCCTGCTACTTTACCAAGTTCATTGATTAGCTCTGGTAGTTTTCTGGTAGCATCTTTAGGATTCTCTACGTATAGTATCATGTCATCTGCAAACAGTGACAGCTTTACTTTTTCCTTTCCAATTTGGATTCCTTTTACTTCTTTTTCTTCTCTGATTGCTGTGGCTAACACTTCCAAAACTATGTTGAATAATAGTCGTGAGACTGGGCAACCTTGTCTTTTTTTTTTTAAAGAGCTCCTGACTTATTTATTTATTTTATTTTTTTGGCTGTGTTGGGTCTTCGTTTCTATGTGAGGGCTTTCTCTAGTTGTGGCAAGCGGGGGCCACTCTTCATCGCGGTGTGCGGGCCTTTCACTGTTGCAGCCTCTCTTGTTGCGGGGCACAGGCTGCATATGCGCAGGCTCAGTAGTTGTGGCTCACAGGCCTAGTTGCTCCACGACATGTGGGATCTTCCCAGACCAGGGCTCGAACCCGTGTCCCCTGCATTGGCAGGCAGATTCTCAACCACTGCGCCACCAGGGAAGCCCTGGGCAGCCTTGTCTTGTTCCTGATCTTAGTGAAAATGGTTTCAGTTTTCCACCATTGAGGACGATGTTGGCTGTGGGTTTGTCATATATGGCCTTTATTATGTTGCGATAAGTTCCCTCTATGCCTACTTTCTGGAGGGTTTTTATCATAAATGGGTGTTGGATTTTGTCGAAAGCTTTCTCTGCATCTATTGAGATGATCATATGTTTTTTATTCTTCAATTTGTTCATATTATATATCACGTTGATTGATTTGCGTATTTTGAAGAATCCTTGCATTCCTGGGATAAACCCCACTTGATCATAGTGTATGATGCTTTTAATGTGCTGTTGGATTCTGTTTGCTAGTATTTTGTTGACAGCCTTAGTTTCTTTATTTGTAAAATAGAGATTCCTACGTCTGGGGTTTGTTCTGAAAGTTAAATCGGATGATGTGTACAAAGTAACTCAGATAGTGTGACGTCCACACAAAATCTCCACAAATGTTATATTTCTGTCCATTGATATGACCACAGGCTTGGAGATGGAAAGACAATAGCGTATGTTAGGAGCAAGGGAGAGGAACAAACAGACACCCCGGGGCTCTGTGGAGGACAATGAGGTTAAGTGGAAGCCCGCCCATATGACACTTTTCTAGTCCCTAAAATCAGTATCTTCTTAACATCAAAAAAATTGTAAAGTTACACCAAACAGATGAGGCTTAAATCAGCCTTAAAAAAAATCCTGTTCAACCTATCAGCAGCTTAAATCAGCAGTTAAAAAAAAAAAAAGTGTTATTATTACTCTTTTCCATGTGAATACTTCCTATTGAAAATCTACAACTGATTTTTTTTTAAGGTTAAAAGAATCAGATGCTCATTTTTTGACCATAAGTTTTACCATTTGTAAATGTAATCATGGAAAAAAGAAAATAAAATGTTGTAGTTTGGGAATCTGAAGACATTGAGAAAAAAATTTTTTATGTTTAGAAGAGTGTCCAGAAATGTTTAAAATTAATTTATTACTGATTTTGATCATCTTGTTTCAAATCATTTAAATTTCATGTTTAGCTTCATCGAACTCTGTGCAAAAATTTTGTTTCTAGCCAGAGATGCTCATGAATGAAAAGTAGTTAATAGATACATATATAGGTATGAAAACCATAAAGTAGCATAAGGAATGCTCTGTTCAGGTCTGGTCAATGTAGACATTGTAATGGAGGGAATATGCAGTAAGTAAGTGAAATTTCCATTGCTTGGAGCCCACAGACATCCTGTAGTCAGAAGAATGTCAGTTGATATCTGTGCAGCAGCCACTGTATACTTGAAACTTTACTTGTTATTTTCACTCTTTATCCAAAAAAGAAAAAAATAAGAAGAGCAAGGAAAAGAAAAGAAGAAAATAAATTGCCCTTTTTCCCATGCTAGAAGCTCAGAGAACAGTTCATGCTCTCAGCCTGCAAAGATGGTGGGTACACCCTCTTGAGGAGAGATTGTGGATTAAGGAACCTAAAACTGAACAGAATGACACAGTTGGGCTACCTCCGAATCTCTTAACCATCTTCTTTAGTTGGAAATCTAGCCCTTTCCTCAAAGACCAAGCTGTTGTGATATATTTTGACCCACCATCATTAAATACACATGCTTATACACAAACCAGACAAGGAATCTTTTTCCTTATCCTTCATGAAACCATCCTGCATTGAAATAAAAAGGAATCATTCAAGAAAACAGAGCTTTATTAAGACCTATTGTTCCCACTTGGAGAGTCTAAGCCAAGGGCCCCTGCCTTTTTAATTTCCCTAAAGAGGATCACAGTAAAGATCCTAACTCTGCAACGGGATTAATCTGTAAACTCCACGGGATGGAGAAAGGCAGGAATTTGATTTAGGTGTTAATTATAGGAGCATATTCACAAATGGTACACGTCAATCAACGTTCCTAGTGGGTTTAAAACATCCACAAGAAAATTCACTCCAGAGAACTCCCAGTTCTTGCCTTAAAGTATGTATATCAAAAAACTTAAAAAAAAAAAAAATCAGTTTCTTGTGGGATTGATACACGCTTGAAGCAGCTGGCTGGGACCTATAGCATTGCCCTGTGATGGTGTTTCTTTCAGAGAGGGAGAGAAAATGGGGATTTTTTCATGCTTTTCTGAATTTACAACATCCGATTCAGGGCTGTCATGGCCCAGTTAGGGTCCTGAAAAGCAAATGGCACCCTGACAGCCGAGGAGATTTCTGGAGAAGAGGGGAAAAATCTCTGTGAGGACTCAGCATTTTAGAGCAGCAGCCTCTAGAATCCCAGAAGTGCAGTAATGTTTTTCAGCAAGAAAACTAGGAAAATAGATTCATTAAGTTATGGTGATGTCTCTTTTACTGTATCAACAGTCTTTTAATCTGACAAAAGACTCAAGGCAGGAAAAGTGGTACCCGAGTGTTTTGATCTATTGCAGCTAGAGTTGTAATTAGTAGTTCTCTTTGCTCGAAGTCCCGTAAAAAGGCAAGGAAAAAGGATGGGCAAAGATACTGGCAGAGGGAAGATGGTATGTGGAGCTGTCTCTTCTTTGTAAACCTGTTGCTGTCGTATAACCAAGAATGGCTGGTAGAGAAATGCTGATTTATCAGAGGCTGCACACTTCCCCCCATGATGGCTGAATAATGAGCTGGAAAAAGAATTAGCCTAATTTTTAATTCCTAAGTAGTAAACTAACTCAAAACAGCTAGCTTCAGGAAAATTGTTGATATACTGACCAAGTCTCTTTCTCAAAGTACTGATGAAAATATGAAGGAAAAAGCAGACCAAGTTTTACTTTTAAATATAATTTCAATATATGTGGAGGAGTGGGGATCGGTGAGTGAAATAGGTGACAGAGATTAAGAGGTACAAACCTCCAGTATATAATAAATGTCATGGGAAGGTAATATACAGCATAAAGAATATGGTCAATAATAATCATAATAACTTCATGTGGAGACAGATGGTTACTAGACTGATCGTGGTGATCATTTCATAATGTGTGCAAATATCAAATCACTAGGTAGTACACCTGAAACTAACATAACATTGTACGACAACTATATTTCAATTTGAAAAATTTTAAGCTGTAACTAAATATATGTGGGTCACGTAGTTTACAGAAGGGTGAAAAATCCAACTGGAATCTGAAAAATGCATTCTCCCCTTATCTCCTTACAGTTTTAATAAGCCCCTAAATGTTAATAAAACATGGTTATCTCAAAATATACTTTTCAAAAGACATATTCTGTGTCAGTTAAAGAGTTTAGCCCATGAGCACTTTAAAGAGATTTATCAGAATTTTATAGTTAAAAAAAAAAAAGGCCACGCTTATCAGTTCTGCACCTGTGATGAGAAAGGCCTTTGTTCTACGAAAACCCACAGTCTCAGGCGCAGAGATGGGCCACGGCCAAGGATGCTGTGCTTTCAGCCACCTTTGCTTGCCGCCAGGTACCCAAAAGCTCCATGTGGAAACGGCAGGACAGACTCTTTCCCTATGTGGGAACTCCAGAAAATGTGAAACCTACCTCAAGTTAATACCGGGATTTTTTTTTTTTTTTTTTATCTAATCATGACAAGATTAATACAGAAAATTCAAACAAGAAAAAACACAGGGTCTGGCTCATTCTCCTGAAGTAATAGGGGGGAAATTTCTAGGGAGATCGGGTTTCGTTTTTGTATAATTACACACTCCATTGAATTTAATTATTTCGTAGTTAAATGCCTAAAAGACAAATGTCTCCTCAGTATCTACCTTCATTTTCTTTCTGGTGTAATCACATTTTTCTGGATTGTTTGGATGAGAAAGTGGGTTTTAGGTAATGTTCGAAGTCTGGTATGAAATGAGAGCTCTATTTGCAAAGTGTTTTCATCATCTATTATTTAGCTAAGCTCATTTTATGTGAAAAATTAAAAATTGGTTAAGGATCTTTATTTGAAGGCCACAAGTCCTTATTCTCATCTTATAGAGCTTTCCGAGGCTAGTGTTGGACTTTTCCAGGTCTGATCATTAGGCCATTTAAAGGGTCAGCTCCTGCCTGAGCCACCCCACTGGGCTGGTCACATACTGGAAAGAGGATGAGGTTTTGAAAGATTTATCTCCGAGGCCAGAGATTTCAACCCAGCGTCAGACATTCTGTAACTTTTCTCCATGTGAGTTAGACAACGTCGTCTGTCTAAATTAGGTCCAGAGTAGATTTTTGCCAAGTGTGGTCATGGGAAGAATGTTGGTGGAAAGACCTGCTTTCTTTCTAAGTCTAGCTCTGCCACTAATTTGCCACTGGACTCATACTTTCATTCTACATTTATTCAACCTTTGTGAATGCCTCTCACATGGCCGACTGATGGTGTGTGGTTGGTTTTCTTCTTAAATGTCAGAAAGAACTATAGCTGACTAGCTATGAGCAGGTCTCTGGACTCAGATAGTCCCCGCCTTGTGACTAATGTGTCCTTGTGTATTTGCTTCCTCTCTCCAGGCCTCAGTTTCCTCATTTACAAAAGGGGGATAATAATTTATATTTCACAGATTTGACTGGGATTCAGAAGGGCCACTGAAGGCAAAGTGTATGGTATAGCACCTGGCCAACTGTAGGTGTCCTTCAAACAGCAGCTGTTGCTGTCACCTCGAGAAGGAGAAGCCAGTAGGGGCCAGTGGATTCTCAGTGGAATGAGAATCAGAAGATCTGGTGAGAGTCCTTGGTTTACCACTTGGCCTTGGGCAAGTAATTTAAACTTTTTCAGCCTGAGGCCATATCTGTACAGAGAAGACAAGGGAGTCATGCCTACTTCAGGGTCCTCTAGTGGATTAAAATAGATGAGTGTGAAAACATTGCCTTTCGTCTACCTCTACCGCCCATCCCTCAGCATCTAGAAAGAATGTTGTACAACACAGTTTTGGTCTCACTGAGCATTTGTCAGGACTCCCAACTTCCTCCAGAATTAAGTCCAGATTTACGAGCATGGCGTGCTAAGCTGTGTGTCTCTTGCTTAGGCTACAGTTGCTATTCCAACCCACCTTTCTATTATCTCTAACTAATTTCTTTTTAATTAATTTTTTAAATTGGGGTATAGTTCATTTACAATGTTGTGTTAGTTTTTGATGTACAGCAAAGTGAGTCAGTTATACATACACATATATCCACTCTTTTTTAAATTCTGTTCCCATATAGGTCATTGCAGAGTATTGAATAGAGTTCCCTGCGCTATTCAGCAGGTTCTTTTATTAGTTATCTATTTTATATATAGTAGTGTGTATATGTCAACCCCAATCTCCCAATTAACCGCCCCCCTGCTTTCCCCCCGGTAACACAAGTTTGTTTTCTACATCTGTGATTCAATTTCTGTTTTGTAAGTAGGTTCATTTGTACCATTTCTTTAGATTCCACATATAAGCGATATCATATGATATTTGTCTTTCTCTGCCTGAATTCACGCAGTATGATAGTCTCTAGGTCTATCCATGTTGCTGCAAATGGCATTATTTCATTCTTTTTCATGGCTGAGTAATATTCCATTGTATATATGTACCACATCTTCTTTATCCATTCCTCCGTGGATGGACATTTAGGTTGCTTCTATGTCCTGGCTATTGTAAATAGTGCTGCAGTGAACATTTGGGTGCATTCTAACTAATTTCTAATCACATGGAACCAACACACATTTCCTCCAGCACGCTTTGCCTTTGTACAGACTATTCCTCCTACTTAAATGTCCTTTTCCTTTTTTACGTAGCAAACCCCTCTCATCATTTAGGGTTAGGCTCTCGTGTATTTTCTGCCAACTTTCCTGACTACTCAGTGGGGAGTGAGCTCATCCCTCTCTCCTCTGATCTAGCAATTTGTCAATGCCTTCATTCTGGAACAAACAAATGGCCTTGGGTTTTTATCAACATATATATTTTCTTAAGAATAAGAATAGTGTTTTATTCATCTTTGCATCCCAAGAGGCTAGGACAATGCCTGACATGTCTTTGGCATTCAGTAAATTATTTTTAAACAAAGGAAAGGAGGAAAGAAAGAAAGAGTTAAAGTTATTATTGTTTAATTCATTTTTACTGTAACAGGCAAACCCATAGTTTTTTAAGTTGAAAAAGGAAAAGGCCGTAGGCACTTGGAACACATTACTCCAAAGAGTCAGTCTGAGCTGAGCTGGCCCTCCAGGCAAGAGGAATCTCTCAACTACTTTTAACAATTGTAATTTCAAGATTTCTTGGTATTAAAACAATAAAGGGGTCAACCTTTTCTTTCTTCTAGTACATATCGGTAATACAGAGGTATTCCTAAGGAAAAATTATTAACTAATTTTAAAACGAATTACATGTGCCTACGTAATCAATATAAGGATTTTTCTTGGTTTGGATCTTCATAGAAAAATTATAACTGGTCTTAATAGGAATTGGAAATAAATCCTAGTCAGGTGTCATAAAATTTCAACATAAATGACTAAAAAGTAATTACCAACCCAAGACAGAAAAAAGAAATGGTAGGAGGGGAGGGAAATAGATAGATATAAGAAAAAAAACAAGAATTGGAGGCTTTGAAACTTCCTCAATGTGGTGGTCAACTGGGTCTAGGCTGACTTCCTGACTCCTTCACAAGATATCACTACGTTTAGGGGTAAGATTAAGTTTACGATGGGACTATGTCCAGTTCCCTTTCTTATCTTTTCCTTCACATCCAAGTGTCCAGGTATTTTTGCTGTTGGTCTCTCCATCCTCCTCTGGTCTCAACTGTTCTGTGAGCCTCTGAAGTGACCCAGGCCCTCAAGTCTCCTTTTCTCCGCATTACAGCACTACAACCCAGTGGCTTTCCAGAAGCTCTCATCTAAAGCAAACTGCTAAGCAAATCCACACTAGGGTGCAGCCCTCCCAAGGGGTTTCGCATTTGAAAAGAGGTCAGCAAGTTAACCAAAATACATTTCTAAGGGATAGAATTTCAAGGGGTGTGAGAAAGTGAAGTGTGAAATTTCATGCCTCTGGAGGGAAGCAACTTAGCCTTGGAAGTCTTCTCAGTTCAGGCACTTCTCAGCCATGGGTTGTTGCCGCCAGGTTTCCTGTCACCCGGGGAAATGGAAGGGACTGGAGGAAATAGTGCTGCTGGAGCTGGTGGGGCAAGACCTGGCCGCAGATGGTTACAGACACGTGGTAAAAAAATGGTAGCACACAGTGAAGCGTGCAGCGCTTAAATCGGCTCGACGTTGGCATCTAAGCGTTTCGTCTACAGTTATAAATAATATTCCCTGAAGCCCATCTTTTAAAAATGGTTATTGGAGTATTGTTGATTTACAATGTTGTGTTAGTTTCTGTTGTACAACGAACTGCATCGGTTATACGTATACATATAATCACTCTTTTAGATTCTTTCCCATATAGGTCATCACAGGGTATTGAGTAGAGTTCCGTGCTATACAGTAGGTCCTTATTAGTTATCTATTTTATATTTAGTAGTGGGTATATGTCCATTCCAGTCTCCCAATTTATGCTCCCACCCTCTTCAGCCCTGGTAACCATAACTTTGGTTTCTACCTCTGTGACTCTATTTCTGTTTTGTAAATAAGTTCATTTGTATCATTTTTTGTAAGATTCCACATACAAGTGATATTATAGGATATTTGTCTTTCTCGGTCTGACTTACCCTGAAGTCCATTTTTAAGACTGTCAATACACACTTTAAAAATTCACTGTTAAAGTTTTGATGAAAATTCAGGTTTAATGACAACAAAGCCACGGGACAGTCAGCTTCTGATTGTTGTTGTGAAGCAGAAGACATAGGGGAAAGGTCATACGTTCTCAGTGAGCCACGAGTTTTTATTTCAACTGGAGTGTAAACTATGCCTTTTTCAATGCCAAGCAAGTCTCTTAAAAGAGGGATGCAAAATCACTGTAAAAAGACCTCAAGATGTTGACTAGGATAAAATCATAGAATCTGGTGTTGGGGGGCAACTTAAGATCATCCTCCCTCTGACTTTTACAAGTTGCTATCACTTGAAGAAATGAGAGCACAGGGTAAAGGCAAGAATTTTGTCTTAGGAACCAAAAAACCTCAGTTATTCTCTAGGTCGCACTCCTGTTTGCATGATGTCAGGCAAGTCACTTTTTTTCTATAAGGGGTGGTAAACTGGTAGTGAAAAGCCAAGATTCAGGGCAAACATATGTTTTGGTTTTCCTACAGCATTTCCTCCTAAAAATCTGGATATCCAGTTTCTGTTGGGAAAAAACAAAACTATGTGTGTGTGTGTGGGGGTGATAATCATTTGATCTTGGGCCTGCATTTTCTGTGACACTTGACCAGAGCTGGGTAGTACCATCCCTTTGAGCTTTGTGCCATCTTGGTGGCCACTGTCCTCACCACTCCCTACTCTTATCCTGGCCTATCCCTTTCATTCATTATCTGTATTTGGAAGGCGCGGAGATCGCTGAATTAGACATCATGTATCAACATTACTGTCTGTAAAATGGGCAATGGGGAGGGTGACAAATGATGCTAGTAAAGTAGTTTCCAAATTTAGTTGATGATAGAAATAATGGAACATCTAGATAAAAATACAAATTCTTGAGCCCAACACGTGTAGATTCTCAGTGGATATGGGATGCAGGGAGGGGGATCTCTGATTTTTTTTTTTTTTTCAAAGTTCTGCAGTTTATGCCAGCAATTAGCTAGGGTTAGAATCCTGACTTAAACGATCTCTAAAATTCTATCAATCCAACTCACCCCAGAATTCTAGTTTGATAAGTCCTTTTCAGGTCAATGGACTTCAATGCACTTAAGGCTCTGGTGTAATTATTAAATCCAATTAGCCACTGAGTTAAATTATTTTCAATCAGCCTTAGGCTATTTACCATAACATCCCCCAACCTGAGATCTGAATAGGAACAAAGGGACCTGGGAAGTGAATACCACTCATCTATCACTGCCACATTGAAGTGACTCATTCACACAGCAGGTAAAAATTCCCACAGCCTGCTCCCTCTTCTGAGGATATACATATTAAAAAAAAAAGTCAGGGAAGAGAGGAACTTCTTATCAATGCACCATTTGAGTGTAAATAACAGAAGGGATATTCAGGATTAAGGATACTCTGATAAAAGGCACATTTTTACACAGGCCTTTTTAACTTGTGTTCAGGACAGTTTCCTAGAAACTTCAAAATAACAGGAAGGATTTAAATTTGATGCAGTGGGGTCTTTAAAAATTCGGCACAAGTCTTTCTGTTCTTTCAACTCGCCCTTCAAGGTATCACAATGTGAGAGAACGCAGACTTTGAGTTCAGACTGCCTAATATCAGAAAACTGTGGACTGATGTCTGTAGACAAGAGGCTTGGGGAGCTAAGTGGTTTCTATGGAGATGGGAATTAGTGAGGGAGTGCTTTCCTTTTGATTATTCTCCATCTTAATAGGGACCATTTATCTTTTTCTGAAGGAATAAGGACATCTTTGGGAACAATAGCAAGGCTTGAGTGAGACTGTTCCATGTTAACTATCTTAAAATATCAAACCCCTGCTTCTTTCAATAATAAATCATGAGGTCTTGGATGGTGGCCTTTGCCCAAGTAGTCTGACTTGATTTTGTCTCATGACAAAATCAGGAAATCCATCTGAGTTTGGTATGATTTATAATATTTCAAATATTAGTATATTATTTTAAAGCTGAGATGTATACTCAGTATTTGTAATGATAATAGCTTGAATTCATATTTAGTCTCTGGACAACACATAATGCTTTCAGTTATATCTGAGAAGTAAGAGATATGAACCAACATTCCTATTTTTTCAAATGGAGAAACTAAAACATAAACAACAGACGTGATGTTTTTCATAATCTGTGGAAAACGAATATGAGGATATATATAATGTTTCTGGAATCCAAATTTAATGACTTTTCTTTTTGCATTCCCATGAACATTTTTTCTTTTCTTATTCTTTGCTAATACATAACTGTAACACAGTTGAATTAAATAAAAATGTATAAAGTAAAAAGTGAAAGTTACACAAATTCCACTACCCAGAGTTAGCAACTGTTGTCTCTTTAACTGATATCTTCCCCAATTTTTTTCTTAGCCTATATATATATACACAGATATATGGATGATTTATTTCCTTACATTTTATAAAAATGAGCTCCTATACAGTTCTGAAACTTTTTATCTTGACAATATATCATGGACTTTTTTTTTTTCTTCTGTGTCAGCACATCTAGGTCTACATCTTTCTGCCTTTTTTTTTTTTTTAAATGGGTGCCTGATAATTCATTACACGGTTGTACCATTATTTATTTAATCATTTTCTTATTTGGGACATTTAAGTTGTTTTCTCTTTTTTTTTTCCTTCTCTTCCTCCTCCTCCTCTTCTTCTTTTTTTTTTCCTAAGAATATATTTTTTAAAAATTTTAAAAAATTTAATTGGGGTATAGTTGATTTACAATGTTGTGTTAGTTTCAGGTGCACAGCAAAGTGAATCTGTTATACAAATACACATATACTCTTTTTTAGACTCTTTTCCCATATAGGCCATTACAGAGTATTGAGTAGAGTTCCCTGTGCTATACAGCAGGTCCTTATTGGCAATCTCTCCTCCTCTTCTTTTTCACAAATAATGTTGCTTTAATTTACATTTAGAAGTTTGATAAGTCTATCAATATGTCCTTTAAACAGGAACCAGTTTTCATTGCAGCAAAACCTCTAAGAAGGTGCATTCTCAACACGCTGATGTAACAATACACTGGATGGTTTTAATGAAAAAAAAATCCTTTCAATGGTATAGTGAAAAGTGGTAACTCATGGTCCCAATATATACTTCTTTGAATATTAGTGAGTTCTTTGATTCACTTTGAACCCTTTTTTTCCCCACTTTAAAAAAAAAATTGAAATATAGTTGATTTACAATGTGTTAATTTCTGCTGTACAGCAAAGTGATTCAGTTACATGTATATATACATTCCTTTTTATATTCTTTTCCATTATGGTTTATCGCAGGATATTGAATATAGTTGCCTGTGCTATACAGTAGGATCTTGTTGTTTATCCATTCTACATATAATAGTTTGCATTTGAATGCTGGAACCTTTTAATCCCAGGGGTTCTTAACCTTCCTTTCACATTGAATCTCTTAGAGGATTTGTAAAATTTCTGATGTTCAGGCCAAGGCTACAATTAAATCACAACCTCTAGAGTCAACCGCCAGGCATCAGTATGTTTCAGAGCTCCTCAAATGAGTCCAGTGTGCGTAGCTGGCTTCAGGGCCCAGTGCTCAGAAGGCACCCAGGCTTGATTCAAGGCTCTGCTGTCACTGTCTTGAAATTCATAATAATTTTATCTTTGACACTGTGTTTTTTATGTTAAGTTTGATGGGACCAGAGAGCATGCCATTCATGTATAACCTCCCTGATGCCCCATGAGCACTGAACTGTGGTGGACCCACGATGTATGGGAATTCAGTGAGGTGTGAGATACAAAGTGAGTACAAGTTAAGCGTGTTACATCTACTCCTGAGTAAGTGGGGGAGATGACAGCCCAGGGAAGCTTCTCTCTCCAATCAAACCAGAACTTGCTTCCAATGCAGAAGGAGGACAATGATTTCTTAAGAACTACAAGGAACCCTATCACACCACCTCTTACTTACATCACTTCCCTATATTAGCCATTTCATTTACACTGCAACTTTCTCTTGCTTTGAAGGAAAGGGAATGCTAAGGCAAAACTTTTCTTTTTAGACCTTCCTTATTCATCAGGAGATAGAGAGTGTTGGTAGGATGTGTGTGAATCAAAAAGTGAAATACAGACAATTGATTAGTTTTGTGCAGCGTTTCCACTGTTCTAATAAAAATAAAATATGTGCTGTGAAATACAAATTGTGTACTTTTGGTGATTCTACATATGCGCTGAATGCTCTTATATTTGCTTTTAAGCCTAGCGTTGTACAATATAAAGAAAATGACACAGTTTTATAATAATTTGAGATTTAAAATTTTCTTTACTTAGAACATCCTTAAATACCAAATAAAAAGCACTTTTACCAGTCAAGAGAGAGAATGTGGAAAAAAACCTCAGTGCTTTAGTACCCTTTTTCCTGTGTTTGAACAACGAGCCCTACATTTTAGTTTGCATTGGGCTCCACAAATTATATAGCCAGTCCTGCCAATGTATAGTCAAGTTTGAGAATCCATTTAGGACCTAATCCTTACCTTACATTGTATAAAGTTCTCTTCCCCTTCTACTTGGTCTCCAGTGCTATTGTGTTTTGTTGTACTTCAGTTGCTTATGGTTTACTTTACAGGAATGTAAATTTTTCCACCCTACAAGGCACCTAGAAATCTAGGAGCTGTGGAGACTCTAGAAACATATGTATATAATTGCTTTTCTGATAGAAAGATAAATTGTAGAATTCAAAGTAATTCAGTTTATATTTTTTAATATGGTTATAGGAGATATCCTATCACTCTCAATAGATTATAAACTCCGTAAAGGCATGATTTTTGTCCCCCTCCCAAGAATTACTAGCATGCCAACCATATAGCAGATGCTCCAGAAATATTGCTGAATTCATTAATCACCAAGTTTGCAAAGATCTAGTTTTTTAATATTTAAGGTTACTCTTCTCACACATTTGTGCATTCCAGTGATAACCTAACTGCTATCTGATCAACAATTCATCTTGACTAATGCTTTTGCTGTGCGTTCTTAGTTCTCACTCTGTATCTTGAAGTAGCTTTATTATTTCTTATTGACACTTCATTTCATGGCTCACGTCCTGTCCTTTGTGGTCATGGTAAAGTCATCTTTGAGGAGTATTTTTAAAAGATCTTATTGGTAAAATCTAGTTGTTTATTTGGAGATTTGTGATGAGCTTGCAGATCTCCAGCAGAGGAGGAGAATCAGATGTATACAATGAACATTAGGAGTGTTGTCCCAGGGAGAAGTCATGGGCCATGCACCACAGGTGACCTTGTCCTCAAGCTGACCCCTTTGCTGGGAAGACCTAGAGTGGAAGCAGCAAGGTAGGACTCCCCCCCTCCTGCACCTGGGCCTGCGCCTGTTTCAATAGACTTGTAGCTGGTGAGAGTAAGGATAGCAGAAGTAGCTTCTCTGGGAAAAGGTGATAAGGATCTAAAGCTGATTCACTTTGTTATAAAGCAGAAACTAACACAGCATTGTAAAGCAATTATACTCCAGTAAAGATGTTAAAAATAAAGTGAAGGAAATTGGTAGGAAGTGTGGGAATATACCAAACAAAATGATAGACCAAATATATATATATATATATAAAACACACACACATATATATATGATATATCTATCTATCTATATATGAGTAATTTCCAAAATTCTGAAGTAACGAAATTAAAATGTCTGTCCATTAAGATCTTTTGGGCTGCCTGTCCCTAAGCATATTTTCAGAACCTTCTTAAAGAGATGGAAGTTGAATTATTGCCTAAGACTCTGTCAGCATCAGGACATGGAGGCCCTATGCACTTAGACAGTAAACTTGAGATTTTGGCATTACATAATCAGATCAAGTGGTGCTGGCCTCATGGAAATTAAAGAGAAGAGGATTATATTTAGCTTATTTTCAGACTAGTCTTAGTGAGCATCACAGACAAGGATATTAATTTTTAAAATGAAAAGTAGACTGTTTACCATGCACAAAAGATCATTTGTGCTACCCAAATCTATGCTAATCTCCATTCCAAATCCCTTAGCAACTGTTACTTGGTTGGAAAGGTTTAATTTTCATGAAAGGAAGAAAAGTTTCAGAAGTTGTTGCAGTGAAATGTAGTTTGGGAGAATTGAGTTGTTATTAAAGATATTAAAAATTACATAAAGCGATAAAATGGTTGTTTAACATGAGTTTGAATTATTCTTGAAATGCACCAAAATCTTCCTAAATCTGCTACTCAAATTAGGTGCTTTAATTCCTGCATTGTCACACAACACAGTAAATAATAGAAATAGAAAAGTATAGCAGAACAGCATGTGAATTGGAGATAGAAAAGGCTTCCCAGAGTTTTCTTTAAGTAAACATTCATTCATTCATTTCCTCACTCAACAAGTGGTACATGAGTATCTCTCTTGTACTAGATTCCAGGCATAGAGAGGAGAATAGATCTAGTGCCTGGCCTGAAGAGCGTTTATAATCTAGTGGGAATATGAATTTATAAACTGATAAATGTATGAAATATAATCATTGTTATGATGGAGTTACAAGGAATTTTACACAGCTGAAAACTTAAGTGGAACTGGGCATACACCCAGAGAAAACCATAATTCAAAAAGACACATGCACTCCAAAGTTCATTGCAGCACTATTTACAATAGCCAGGTCATGGAAGCAAACTAAATACCCATCGACAGACAAATGGATAAAGATGTGGTACATATATACAATGGAATATTTCTCAGCCATAAAAAGGAATGAACTTGGGTCATTTGTAGAGACATGGATGGATCTAGAGACTGTCATACAGAGTGAAGTAAGTCAGAAAGAGAAAAACCAATGTTGTATATTAACGCATACATGTGGAATCTAGAAAAATGGTACAGATGAACTGGTTTGCAAGGCAGAAATAGAGATACAGATGTAGAGAACAAACGTATGGACACCAAGGGGGGAAAGCGGTGGGGGAGGGGGTGGTGGGATGAACTGGGAGATTGGGATTGACATGTATACACTGATGTGTATAAAATGGATAACTAATAAGAACCTGCTGTATTTTAAAGAATAAAATAAAATTCAAAAAAAAAACCCAAGTGGAATGGAAAATTTCTAGGAAAAAAATATAACATACTATTATTGAATCAAGAAGAAATAAACCATATTGTATCAGCAGTTAAAAATATAACAACAACAACAAGAAAAACAAAGAAAAAAAAACCATGCAAGATCCAGGCCATTTATAGGCACATTTTCCCAAACATTTCAGGAATAGATAATTCCTATATTTTGCAGCATGTTATAAATAAGTCTTTGTTATATATATTCATTAGTGAATAAATAAAGAGAATAAGCAAAGAGGGAATGCATCCCATCTCTTTTTATGAGGCTAATATAATCTTGATAATAAAACCAGACAAGAACAGAACAAGAAAGGAAAATTACGATCTAATACCATTTATGAAATAGATGTTCATATTAGATTCATATATATATGTTTGTGTATGGATGTGTATCTGAGTATGTGTGTATAATATAATGCTTCATAATCAAGTTGGGTTTAGTCTGGCAATGTAAAGAAGGCTTAAAATGAAAGAATTTATTGATGTAATTCTCTACATTAAATAGTGACACTAAACAATGGATTATCTCAGTAGATGCAGAAAAATCATCTGATAAAACTCTGCTTCCTTTCATTATAAAAACTCTCGGGGGGAGGAGAGAAGATGGCGGAAGAGTAAGACGCGGAGATCACCTTCCTTCCCACAGATACAGTAGAAATACATCTACACGTGGAACTGCTCCTATAGAACACCCACTGAACGCTGGCAGAAAACGTCAGACCTCCCAAAAGGCAAGAAACTCCCCCCGTACTTGGGTAGGGCAAAAGAAAAAAGAAATAACAGAGACAAAAGAATAGGGACGGCACCTGCACCAGTGGGAGGGAGCTGTGAAGGAGGAAAGATTTCCACGCACTAGGAGCCCCTTCGCGGGCAGAGACTGCGGGTGGCAGAGGGGGGAAGCTTCGGAGCCACGGAGGAGAGCGCAGCCACAGAGGTGCGGAGGGCAAAGCGGAGAGATTCCCGCACTTCCCGCACGGAGGCTCGGCGCTGACCAGCACTCACCAGCCCGAGAGGCTTGTCTGCTCAGCCGCCGGGGCGGGCGGGGCTGGGAGCGGAGGCTCGGGCTTCGGTCGCAGGGAGAGGACTGGGGTTAGCGGCGTGAACACAGCCTGAAGGGGTTAGTGCACCACAGCTAGCCGGGAGGGAGTCCGGGAAAAAGTCTGCAGCTGCCGAAGAGGCAAGAGACTTTTTCTTCCCTGTTTCCTGGTGCGCGAGGAGAGGGGATTCAGAGCGCCGCCTAAACGAACTTCAGAGACGGGCGCGAGCCGCAGCTAACAGCGCGGATCCCATAGCAACAGGGGCGCAGAGGGAAAAACGGAGAGACTCCCGCACAGAGGCTCGGCGCCGAGCAGCGCTCACCAGCCCGAGAGGCTTGTCTGCTCCCCCGCCGGGGCGGGCGGGGCTGGGAGCGGAGGCTCGGGCTTCGGTAGGATCGCAGGGAGAGGACTGGGGTTGGCGGCGTGAACACAGCCTGAAGGGGTTGGCGCACCACAGCTGGCTGGGAGGGAGACCGGGAAAAAGTCTGCAGCTGCCGAAGAGGCAAGAGACTTTTTCTTGCCTCTTTGTTTCGCGGCGCGCAAGGAGAGGGGATTCAGAGCGCCGCCTAAACGAACTCCAGAAACTGGCGCGAGCCGCGGCGATCAGCGCGGACCCCAGAGACGGGCGTGAGACGCTGGGGCTGCTGCTGCCGCCTCCAAGAAGCCTGTGTGCGAGCACAGGTCACTCTCCACACCGCCCCTCCCGGGAGCCCGTGCAGCCCGCCACTGCCAGGGTCCCGTGATCCGGGGACAACATCCCCCGGGAGAACGCACTGCGCGCCTCAGGCTGCTGCAACGTCACGCCGGCCTCTGACACCGCAGGCTCGCCCCGCCTCCTCTGTACCCCTCCCTCCCCGCGGCCTGGGTGAGCCAGAGTCCCCGAAGCAGCTGCTCCTTTAACCCCGTCCTGTCTGGGCGGGGAACAGACGCCCTCAGGCGACCTACACGCAGAGGCGGGTCCAAATCCAAAGCTGATCCCCAGGAGCTGTGCGAACAGAGAAGAGGAGGGGAAATCTGTCCCAGCAGCCTCAGAAGAAGCGGATTAAAACTCCACAAACAACTTGATGTGCCTGCATCTGTTGAATACCTGAATAGACAACGAATCATCCCAAATTCAGGAGGTGGACTTTGGGAGCAGGATATATTAATTTTTCCCCTTTTCCTTTTTTTTTGTGAGTGTATATGTATATGCTTCTGGGGGAGATTTTGTCTGTATAGCTTTGCTTTACAATAGCTTTATTTTACTTCACTATATTATAGCTTCTTTCTTTCTTTCCTTTCTTTCTTTCTTTCTTTCCTTCCTTCCTTCCTTCCTTCCTCCTTCCTTCCTTCCTTCCTTCCTTTCTTTCTTTCTATTTTTTCTCCCTCTTACTCTGAGCCGTGTGGACGAAAGGCTCTTGGTGCTTCAGCCAGGCATCAGGGCCGTACCTCGGAGGTGGGAGAGCCAACTTCAGGACACTGGTCCACAAGAGACCTTCCAGCTCCACGTAATACCAAATGGCAAAAATCTCTCAGAGATCTCCATCTCAACATCAAGACCCAGCATCACTCAATGACCAGCAAGCTACAGTGCTGAACACCCTATGCCAAACAACTAGCAAGACAGGAACACAGCCTCATCCATTAGCAGAGAGGCTGCCTAAAATCATAATAAGGCCACAGACACCCCAAAATACACCACCAGACGTGGACATGCCCACCAGAAAGACAAGATCCAGCCTCATCCACCAGAGCTCAGGCACTAGTTCCCTCCACCAGGAAGCCTACACAACCCACTGAACCAACCTTAGCCACTGGGGACAGATACCAAAAACAACGGGAACTACAAACCTGCAACCTGTGATAAGGAGACCCCAAACACAGTAAGATAAGCAAAATGAGACGACAGAAAAACACACAGCAGATGAAGGAGCAGGGTCAAAACACACTAGACTTAACAAATGAAGAGGAAATAGGTAGTCTACCTGAAAAAGAATTCAGAATAATGATAGTAAGGATGATCCAAAATCTTGGAAATAGAATAGACAAAATGCAAGAAGCATTTAACAAGGACGTAGAAGAACTAAAGAGGAATCAAGCAATGATGAAAAACACAATAAATGAAATTAAAAATACTCTAGATGGGATCAATAGCAGAATAACTGAGGCAGAAGAAAGGATAAGTGACCTGGAAGATAAAATGGTGGAAATAACTACTGCAGAGCAGGATAAAGAAAAAAGAATGAAAAGAACTGAGGACAGTCTCAGAGACCTCTGGGACAGCATTAAACGCACCAACATTCGAATTATAGGGGTCCCAGAAGAAGAAGAGAAAAAGAAAGGGACTGAGAAAATATTTGAAGAGATTATAGTTGAAAACTTCCCTAATATGGGAAAGGAAATAGTTAATCAAGTCCTGGAAGCACAGAGAGTCCCATACAGGATAAACCCAAGGAGAAACACGCCAAGACACATATTAATCAAACTGTCAAAAATTAAATATAAGGAAAACATATTAAAGGCAGCAAGGGAAAAAAAACAAATAACACACAAGGGAATCCCCATAAGGTTAACATCTGATCTTTCAGCAGAAACTCTGCAAGCCAGAAGGGAGTGGCAAGATATACTTAAAGTCATGAAGGAGAAGAACCTACAACCAAGATTACTCTACCCAGCAAGGATCTCATTCAAATGTGATGGAGAAATTAAAACCTTTACAGACAAGCAAAAGCTGAGAGAGTTCAGCACTACCAAACCAGCTTTACAACAAATGCTAAAGGAACTTCTCTAGGCAAGAAACACAAGAGAAGGAAAACACCTACAATAACAAACCCAAAACATTTAAGAAAATGGGAATAGGAACATACATATCGATAATTACCTTGAATGTAAATGGATTAAATGCTCCCACCAAAAGACACAGGCTGGCTGAATGGATACAAAAACAAGACCCATATATATGCTGTCTACAAGAGACCCACTTCAGACCTAGAGACACATACAGACTGAAAGTGAAGGGATGGAAAAAGATATTCCATGCAAATGGAAATCAAAAGAAAGCTGGAGTAGCAATTCTCATATCAGACAAAATAGACTTTAAAATAAAGACTATTACAAGAGACAAAGAAGGACACTATATAATGATCAAGGGATCGATCCAAGAGGAAGGTATAACAATTGTAAATATTTATGCACCCAACATAGGAGCACCTCAATACATAAGGCAAGTACTAACAGCCATAAAAGGGGAAATCGACAGCAACACAATCATAGTAGGGGACTTTAACACCCCACTTTCACCAATGGACAGATCATCCAAAATGAAAATAAATAAGGAAACACAAGCTTTAAATGATACATTAAACAAGATGGACTTAATTGATATTTATAGGACATTCCACCCAAAAACAACAGAATACACATTTTTCTCAAGTGCTCATGGAACATTCTCCAGGATAGATCATATCTTGGGTCACAAATCAAACCTTGGTAAATTTAAGAAAATTGAAATCGTATCAAGTATCTTTTCTGACCACAACGCTATGAGACTAGATATCAATTACAGGAAAAGATCTGTAAAAAATACAAACACATGGAGGCTACACAATACATTACTTAATAATGAAGTGATTACTGAAGAAATCAAAGGGGAAATCAAAAAATACCTAGAAATAAATGACAATGGAGATACGACGACCCAAAACCTATGGGACGCAGCAAAAGCAGTGCTAAGAGGGAAGTTTATAGCAATACAAGCCTACCTCAAGAAACAGGAAACATCTCGAATAAACAACCTAACCTTGCACCTAAAGCAATTAGAGAAAGAAGAACAAAAAAACCCCAAAGCCAGCAGAAGGAAAGAAATTATAAAGATCAGGTCAGAAATAAATGAAAAAGAAATGAAGGAAACAATAGCAAAAATCAATGAAACTAAAAGCTGGTTCTTTGAGAAGATAAACAAAATTGATAAACCATTAGCCAGACTCATCAAGAGAAAAAGGGAGAAGACTCAGATCAATAGAATTAGAAATGAAAAAGGAGAAATAACCACTGACACTGCAGAAATACAAACGATCATGAGAGATTACTACAAGCAACTCTATGCCAATAAAATGGACAACCTGGAAGAAATGGACAGATTCTTAGAAATGCACAAACTGCCGAGACTGAACCAGGAAGAACTAGAAAATATGAACAGACCAATCACAAGCACTGAAATTGAAACTGTGATTAAAAACCTTCCAACAAACAAAAGCCCAGGACCAGATGGCTTCACAGGTGAATTCTATCAAACATTTAGAGAAGAGCTAACACCTATCCTTCTCAAACTCTTCCAAAATATTGCAGAGGGAGGAACACTCCCAAACTCATTCTACGAGGCCACCATCACCCTGATACCAAAACCAGACAAAGATGTCACAAAGAAAGAAAACTACAGGCCAATATCACTGATGAACATAGATGCAAAAATCCTCAACAAAATACTAGCAAACAGAATCCAACAGCACATTAAAAGGATCATACACCATGATCAAGTGGGGTTTATCCCAGGAATGCAAGGATTCTTCAATATACGCAAATCAATCAATGTGATACACCATATTAACAAATTGAAGGAGAAAAACCATATGATCATCTCAATAGATGCAGAGAAAGCTTTCGACAAAATTCAACACCCATTTATGATAAAAGCCCTGCAGAAAGTAGGCATAGAGGGAACTTTCCTCAACATAATAAAGGCCATATATGACAAACCCACAGCCAACATCATTCTCAATGGTGAAAAACTGAAACCATTTCCACTAAGATCAGGAACAAGACAAGGTTGCCCACTCTCACCACTATTATTCAACATAGTTTTGGAAGTGTTAGCCACAGCAATCAGAGAAGACAAAGAAATAAAAGGAATCCAAATCGGAAAAGAAGAAGTAAAGCTGTCACTATTTGCAGATGACATGATACTATACATAGAGAATCCTAAAGAGGCTACCAGAAAACTCCTAGAGCTAATCAATGAATTTGGTAAAGTAGCAGGATACAAAATTAATGCACAGAAATCGCTTGCATTTCTATACACTAATGACGAAAAATCTGAAAGGGAAATTAAGAAAACACTCCCGTTTACCATTGCAACAAAAAGAATAAGATATCTAGGAATAAACCTACCTAAGGAGACAAAAGACCTGTATGCAGAAAATTATAAGACACTGATGAAAGAAATTAAAGATGATACAAATAGATGGAGAGATATACCATGTTCCTGGATTGGAAGAATCAACATTGTGAAAATGACTCTACTACCCAAAGCAATCTACAGATTCAATGCAATCCCTATCAAACTACCACTGGCATTTTTCACAGAACTAGAACAAAAAATTTCACAATTTGTATGGAAACACAAAAGACCCCGAATAGCCAAAGCAATCTTGAGAACGAAAAATGGAGCTGGGGGAATCAGGCTCCCTGACTTCAGACTATACTACAAAGCTTCAGTAATCAAGACAGTTTGGTACTGGCACAAAAACAGAAATATAGATCCATGGAACAGGATAGAAAGCCCAGAGATAAACCCACACACATATGGTCACCTTATCTTTGATAAAGGAGGCAAGCATATACAGTGGAGAAAAGACAGCCTCTTCAATAAGTGGTGCTGGGAAAATTGGACAGGTACATGTAAAAGTATGAAATTAGAACACTCCCTGACACCATGCACAAAAATAAACTCCAAATGGATTAAAGACCTAAGTGTAAGGCCAGACACTATCAAACTCTTAGAGGAAAACATAGGCAGAACACTCTATGACATACATCACAGCAAGATTCTTTTTGACCCAGCTCCCAGAGAAATGGAAATAAGAACACAAATAAACAAATATGACCTAATGAAACTTAAAAGCTTTTGCACAGCAAAGGAAACCATAAACAAGACCAAAAGACAACCCTTAGAATGGGAGAAAATATTTGCAAATGAAGCAACTGACAAAGGATTAATCTCCAAGATTTACAAGCAGCTCATGCAGCTCAATAACAAAAAAATGAACAACCCAATCCAAAAATGGGCAGAAGACCTAAATAGACATTTCTCCAAAGAAGATATACAGATGGCCTACAGACACATGAAAGAATGCTCAACATCATTAATCATTAGAGAAATGCAAATCAAAACTACAATGAGATATCATCTCACACCGGTCAGAATGGCCATCATCAAAAAATCTAGAAACAATAAATGCTGGAGAGGGTGTGGAGGAAAGGGAACACTCTTGCACTGTTGGTGGGAATGTAAATTGATACAGCCACTATGGAGAACAGTATGGAGGTTCCTTAAAAAACTACAAATAGAACTACCATACGACCCAGCAATTCCACTACTGGGCATATACCCTGAGAAAACCATAGGTCAAAAAGTGTCATGTACCACAATGTTCATTGCAGCTCTATTTACAATAGCCAGGACATGGAAGCAACCTAAATGTCCATCGACAGACGAATGGATAAAGAAGATGTGGCACATATATACAATGGAATATTACTCAGCCATAAAAAGAAATGAAATGGAGGTATTTGTAATGAGGTGGATGGAGTTAGAGTCTGTCATACAGAGTGAAGTAAGTCAGAAAGAGAAAAACAAATACAGTATGCTAACACATATATACGGAATCTAAGGAAAAAAAAAAAAAAAGGCCATGAAGAACCTAGTGGCAAGACGGGAATAAAGACACAGACCTACTAGAGAATGGACTTGAGGATATGGGGAGGGGGTAGGGTGAGATGTGACAGGGTAAGAGAGTGTCATGGACATATATACACTACCAAATGTAAAATAGATAGCTAGTGGGAAGCAGCCGCATAGCCCAGGGAGATCAGCTCGGTGCTTTGTGACCACCTAGAGGGGTGGGATGGGGAGGGTGGGAGGGAGGGAGATGCAAGAGGGAAGAGAAATGGGAACATATTGTATATGTATAACTGATTCACTTTTTTATAAAGCAGAAGCTAACACACTATTGTAAGGCAATTATACTTCAATAAAGATGTTTAAAAAAAAAAAAAAAAAAAACTCTCTGCGGGGGACTTCCCTGGCGGTCCAGTGGTTAGCACTCCGCACTTCCAATGCAGGGGGCGCGGGTTCGATCCCTGGTCGGGGAACTAGGATCCCACATGCTGCACAGGGCAACAAAAAAAAAAAAGAAAAAAGAAAAATTAGAAAAAAACCTCTCTGCAAAATAGAAATAGCAGTGAATTTCTTTTACTTGATAAAAAGTATTCATCAAAATTCTTTAGCACACTGAACGATGAACAGAAGAATTTCCTTTGAAGTCAGGAACAGGAGCAGCAACCTTGCTCATCATTGTGTGGAGGTATAAGCTAGTTGTAGTAAAACCAGGAAAAAAAGGCATGAAGGTTGAAAAAACAAGCCAACACTTTCAATATTTACATATTTGTGATTAAAACCCAAGAAGATCAGAGAGAATCTTATTAGAACTAATAAGCAAATTTGACAAAGATTCTGAATAAAATACCAGTATACAAAAACCATTTATATTAACATACCACAGCCACAAATAAACAGAAAATATAATTTGTAATGTTCTTTTTTATAATCGCAATAAAAACTCTGATGGGCCTCGGAATAAATCTAACAAAAGACATGGAGTAGTTTCAGCTGCGAGAAAAAGAAAATCATATCTAAATCATGAGGACATTTATTGTTTAGTGAAGAAAATGTCTGAACGTTTGCTTTGGCAGCTCAACGCCGTTGGCCGTGTTCTGGGCCCTTTGCACTGGTTTTGCTTGGCCATCAGGGCTGGCTTTGTGGGCATGAGATCTGTCAAATCAAACCGGGGTCCACACTCAGAAGGTCTCTGTGCTTGGTTTAGTGCTCTGCTGTTTGGAAAGTCTTGATAATTTTATATTTGAATTTGTGTTTAGTAAATGGCATCCAATGGGACCGTGGCACAAGTGTGTGAGCAGAGGAGGTATGTGTAAGTTGCGTGTTTCATTCCTTGCATCGTCTCTGTGATATCCCGCAAGCACAGAATTCCGGTGGACCCACGATGCATGGGAATTCAGTGAGACTCAAAGTGAGGACCAGTTAGGCGTGTTCCATCTGACTGAAGCAGGGAGATTACAGCCCAGGGAGGCTATATTTTTCCATTCAAACCAGAACTTGCTTCAGATACAGAAAGGAGGCAGTGACGTTCTGAGAGACACGGACAACCAAGGGTCCCTATCATATCCTCTCTTACTTCCGTCATTTCCCTGTATATTAGCCATTTCATTTATACTGAAAAAGATGACATAGGAGAAAAGCGAAAGATAGGGCAACCCATTGTATCTTTTCCTTTCAGTCCTTCCTTACTTATCACTAAGTCCAACGTAGAGAGTGTTGGTTGAATGTGTGCAAATAGAGACATGAAATAAAGACAACTGAGTTAGTCTTGTGCAGAATTTCTACTGTTCTGGTAAGAATGAAATACGTATGCATGTCCAAGCTATGAAATACAAATTACGTAATTTCGGGTTTCTGCAAATGAGTTGAATACTCTTATATTTGCATTTAAAACTGGCATTGCATGATATAGAGAAAATGGTAAAATTCATGCTAACCATTTGAGGTTTTAATTTTTCTTTACTGAGAACTCTATTAAACTGCAAATAAAAAAATATCATGGCAAAGCTAGAGAGAGTAGTACTTTTAACAGCGCTTTATCCCTGCTTTTTGGACAAGGGGCCCTGTATTTTCAGTTTTGTCTCGGGCCCTGCAAATTATGTAGCTGGTTCTGTCTGCCATCCTTAGCTTATTGCTTGCCCTCCATCTTCCCCCCTGTAAGAGTTGTCCCATAATTGCCAGACTGCTTTCAAAGATCCAGGCATCAAGTCTACAGCTGAGGCAGAAAAAAGATGGAAGAGCTGGTGACAGCAAGCTTTTCTATTATAGTCATTGCCTTTATCAGGAAGTTAAAAGTCTTTCCAGAAGAGTTCAGCTAACTCTGGACCCCATGGATATTTTAAGTTGCAAAATGAATGGAACAGTCAACATCTGGAAAATAGGATAGAAACAGCCAAGCTGATATCTGGCTACAAATACTGCCGAAGCCAGGGGTTGGTAGACATTTTTTGTAAAGAAGCTAGGTATGCTTCGGTGGCCATCTCTCTGGTCAGACACTTGATGCAATGAGTCACGTTTGCTGCTCTAGTGTGCAAGTAGATATAGACAACATGTAAATAAATGGGCATGGCTGTGCTCCAAGAAAAGCTTCTCTACATAAACAGGAAGTGGACAGATCTGGCCTGTGGGCTGTAATTTGCCAACTCCTGCATAGAGCTTCGTTTTGCTTTGGTTGCTAAATGGTGGACCACGGGGTGACGATAGCAAGTAGGTGCCATTTACTGACTATCTACCGCACGTTCATCACCTGAGGCTAGGCTTGTTGCCGTCTCTAAAAAATATTTGTATTTTGTTATCAGGGAAGAAAAGATAGAAGTTAGCTGGGAAGGCAAGTAGCAGAATCTGCTACAACATAAATGAAGACCTGATTGAAAGGAAATTTACAAATGCATAGATGGAAAGGCTTAATATTACGAAGATGTCACTTTTCTCCAAATTTATCCATTAATATCATGCAATTCCAATTAAAATTCATGCAGATTTTTCATGGAATGTGACCAGCTGACCTTAAAATTCATATGGAAAAACAAAGGATTAAGAATAGCCTATACAGTTTTGAAAATGGGTAATAGAATTAACAGGGGAATTTGTCCTACCAAATGTCGATACTTGTTATAAAGCTGAACTAATTAAGATAGTGGTATTGTTTCTGGTCTAGAAAAACAAACTCATCGGCAGAAGAGAAGGTTCAGGAACAGATCTGTGCCTGTTTGGTAGAGGAAGCATTACAAACAGGGAAAGGATGGAGGATTCACTATATAATGCTGGGGAGAATTAGTTATTTCATCAGAAAATAATTAGATTCCTACCTTATCCTAATCACAAAAATAAACTCCAGGTCACGTAAAGACATATATGTAAAAAACAAAATGTTAATGATCTTGGTAGAAATTTAAACCTGAAGTTAAGAAAGATTTTAAAAATAAGAAAGAAAAAGGAGTATTTTGATGAATCTGTTTGCATTAATATGAAAAACTTTCATAGAATGAAAGACATCAGAATCAAAGTAAAAAGACATTCCAGGGAGTGGTGGACATTAGTAAAGCATAGAATGAAAAAACGGTTAGGTCTGGAATATATAAAAACAATTGGAGAAAAGTGGGTGAATGATGTGAACCAGAAATTCTCCAGAAGAAGGACCCTGAGAGGCCCACAAACATATGAAATTGATTCCCAGTCTTGCTAGTATCAGGGAAATGGAAATTAAACAACAATCAGAGTTCATGTCATACCCATTAGATAGGCAGTCAGTTTTTAAAAAGTGACAATTCAGGAGTTGGCAAGCACGTGGAACAAAGTTCTCAACCACTGCTGGTGGGATTATAAACTAGCACAACTAATGGTGGTGATCATTTTGTAATGTATAGAAATGGCGAATCACTATGTTAGGCAACAGGAGCTAAAATAGGGTTGTAGGTCAACTATACCTCAGCAAACAACAGATAAATTCATAGAAAAAGAGATCAGATTTGTGGTCATCAGAGGAAGGGTATAGGGGGAAGAGAGATTGGATGAAGGTAGTCAAAAGGTACAAATTTCCAGTTATAAGATAAATAAGTACTAGGGAAGTAATGTACAACATGATTAATACAATGAACACTGCTGTATGTTATATATGAAAATTGCTGAGAGTAACTCCTAAGAGTTCTCATCACAAGGAAAAAGCATTTTCTTTTATTTTGTATCTGTATGAGAAGATGAATCTTCATTAAACTTCATCATGCTTATTCATTAAACTTATGCAGTGCTGTATGTCAACTATATTTCAATACAACCGGAGGGAATAAAGAGTAAAAAAAAAAAAAAAAAAACTAGCATAACTACTCTAGAAGGAAAATTGGTAAAGATAGTAATGTTAAGGATGTACTTGCTGGTTGACGTATGTATATAGTACACACACACACACACACACACACATACACACACACACACGAGTAATAATTCTCTGTCTGACACATCCAACAGTCCCTTTTTATAACAACATCACCCTCTATTTGATTCCAGACAGAAGTCAGTATAATGCCATTACCTAAATATAAAGGAGAAATAACATCATAAAATATGTATTTCAATATGTATGTGCTTGGGAATAATGAGGAAGTACATGCCTGCATAGATCACGTGAATGGGATTTTTAAAAGTACAGGCTTGTTTTGGCCACTCAAAAGTTCCATTACTATTGGTGATGAAATTTTCCAAAATGGCAAACGACTATTAATGAAGCTGTGAACAAAATATAATCTTGCCTCAATTTACATAGTAGTTATATTGAACATCCAGGGTACATGAACAATAGTTTGTGTTCATATGTATAAGAAGGAATAAGGTTCTAGGCTTGGATTACTTATGGACAGGTTTTTCATTTACACAAAACTCTTACTGTAGGATACGTGACAGGTCTTTGTGCTCTTGACTTCAGCACAGGAAATGCCAGGAGTGCCACCCAATCATTGTGACAACCAAACTCTCCCCGCAAATGCTAAATTGTTTCCTAAGGGGTGATCCTGCCCCACTGGAAACTACTGCTCAAGAAAACCTCTTATGTGGACGCAGGGAGAAACGTGAAGGCATTTTCGTGGCTATTAATACATTCTTAGTAATAGCAAATAATTGGAAACAATCTAAACATCCATTGACACAACAATAGTTTCTCTATCTATCTATCTATCATCTATCTGTATCTATCATCTATCTCTCATCTATTTGTGCATGTGTGTGTAGTTTTGGTATACTCATATAATGAAATTTCACATTTTGAACTTATTATTTCATTAGCATAATGGATATATCTCAAAAACATAATGTGGTAAGAAAAAACAAGTTGCAGAGTACTACAAATAATATGACACCATTTATATAGAGTTTTAAAACATTTATAACAATAGTGTATTTTAACATATAACTGATATTTAGCAAAACCATAAAAAATGTGCATGGGAATGGAAACATCCAATTCTGGGTAGTGGTTACATCTGGGGAGGGAGGAAGAGAAATGTAATGGGTTAGGGGTGGATAAACAGTGGAATTTAGCTGCATTCCCTAAAGTTTTAGTTCTTAAAAACAAATAAGAGGTTTAAAGCAAATATTGCAAAATATATCTCTGGATATTTGGCAAAACTGATTGGTGTTATTTTTTCTCTAGGATTTTTTGTTTGTTTGAAAATCGTTCATAATACCAATTTTAACTGCCCTTTGATGGTAGCCTTTGACATTTTACAGGATGTATCCACGTCTTGTTATTTCTATGGGTGCAAAATGATATAATTGTGAGTCTCTTCCAGGCATTCTTCCTTTTTGAGCCTCCAGCTTGAGAACGAGGCTCATTTAGACCCGGCAAATAGAGCGCTAAGAATCGCATGCTTCCCATAATTGGGTGAGGTTTGGGACAGTTTGACTGTCTTAAGCCGTATGATGGTTCCTCTTGGGACAGCGACACTTGGGTGTCCTGTGACTGGGACTGCACTTCCTCTCTGGTTCCCTGACTGCTGCTGGGATGGCAGCCTGTCCTGAATCCAGCTTTCTTGGCCAGACCCTGATGTTGCAATGTCTGTTCTCTCTGCTCTGCACTGTATTACACCAAACCAGATGGCTCTCCTGCCATCCCATCTTCATAGCTAACTCTCCTTAGAAACTCTTTTGCCCCACCATGAAGGTAGACCATCTCGTGCTGCAAAACCAGCCAGGATCAAGTGTGATTTGTCACACTCTGCAGCCCTCTGCCACAGATCACCCTTTTGGAACCTACCTACCACTTTGTTAGTGTCTGTGTCTATTCTTATCATGCTCCACAGCCAGACTGCCTGGACCATCCGTTATTAAAACAAGAGCTTAAAATAAGCTTGCATTTGGGGAACACGGAGTGCTCATTTATTCTTTAGGTCTCCAAATAAAGTACATGCAGAAAAATCTAAATGTGGTGTTATGTACATTGGGATTACAACTATCAATTGTGAGGAATGTTACATGTACTTTATTGTTTGGTGGTCAAGAAATAAAAACTTTAAAATATTATTTTCTTTTATAAATTAGAATTAACTACAGGTTGTCCACTATCATCATAGAAAATGCTCACTTGCTTTACAATGTCATTTCTTGATAAAGGAGGAGAAGTTGTAGAATTACAGTAGTTGGCGATTCTATTCTTCTAGCTCTTTGGGTTAAAAACTTGGAATCATCCTTGACAGTTCTCTTTCACCCATACCTCAAATCTAATTCATTAGAGAATCCATCATATTACATCCCAAATCCGACCACACCTCACCATGGCCACACTGCTGCCCTGGTGCAGGCCGCCATCATCTTTCTCCTGGGCTATTGTAGCAGCCTTCTCCTAGGGGCACCCCTGCCTCAGCCCTTGGCCTCCTAGAGCTATTGCTCCTGGGTGGATAGATCACACCACTCCTTGCTGTGAATACTCCATTGGATTCTTACCTTAATCACAATTAAAAGAAATCTCAAACCTCATCTCCTCCTTCTGTTCCGTAGGGCCACTGGCTTCCTCATTCTTTCTCAGACACATGAAGCTCCTGCTTCAGAGCCTGTGCTCTTGTTTCCTCTGAGCTCATCCCCCCAGATGTCTGTGTGGCTACTTCTTCTCTTCCTTCTTGTCTCTTCTCAAATGTCAACCCATCAGAATGGATGTGCATGGTGACTCTACCTAAAGTAGCACCCCGCCGCCCATAGTCCCCGCTAACTCCCATCCCTGTTTAATTTTTTATAACACTTTCAACTCCTGCCATGTTACATTTCTATATATTTATGTCTTGTCCCCTTAGAGCAGGGACTTTAGCTCCTAAAGTAGAACCAACACACAATAGCAGTGGGTGAGGTTGGCGAATTGAGTATAGTCCTGGTTATATCCTTGAGTCAGGTCTCCCACATGAGTGACATCTAATTTGTGTGTGTGTGTGTGTTTGGAACACAGTTCCAAACCAACATTATAAGGTAGTATGCAGCAGGTGCTTTATTTGACGCCAGAAAATCCATGACTCTTTCTTTGTTTTTAAGTGACAATACAGCAGGTGGATTTATTGGCTCCGAAGGCAGCTAGCTGATGTGCCCTTCCTGCCACTCCCACTGAATACTCTTGGAAGCATAAAAACTGATGTAGAGTTCCAGCAACACTGGAAACTAGGAATATCAAATAATGAATTGCCAGACACTGGGAAGAATTTCAGTAACCACAACACAGATGGGGCTGAATTGACAAACCATTAGTGGCTGACACGTACTTTGAAATTGCTGAAATAGAACAGCAGGGTGAGACAGGAAAAGGTCAGGGTACCCAGGTGTCCAGCTTGGAAGCTGATAGTCCGTATGCGCTTTCTGCCAATGGAATAAAGATGAGATATAAAAATGCCCATTAAAAAAATTAAGACCATTTCATTATCATATGATTTACATTCATTGCCATGCAGCATATTGTTTTATTTTGTCTGATACTTATAAGTATAGAAGATATAATTATAATATGTAACATATAGTATTTTATGCAGAAGCTGTAACATGGACTGCTCTTAACATAGTTTGTAGATTGTGTATTTTTGATCTATACCTTTTGTGGATGTGTTTCAGTCTACACATCTTTATCAGGTGTGCCTGGTATTTTTGCTGAAACCACACGGCAATTCTAAGAAAGATGGGAAAAGATTTCCCACTATGCCAGGTCTTTGGCCAATTCAGAGCTGAGGCAAAGTAGAGGCACCTTCACTGTACCACATGGCCAGTGCTGTCTGTGGGTGGCCGCATCTGTGTTCAAGGCCAGCTTCATGAGTATGCGACCTGTACAATTACATGGGGCCTTACGCTCGGAAGCTCTTGGTTTGCTGCTCTGCTGGTGTCATCTTGAAATTCTTAAGACTTTTACATTTGAACTTGTGTTTTATAAGAAACAATGGAGCATGTGTGTGAAGAGAGGAGATACAAGCGATGTGTCCGCTATTTACTGCCACGCCATCCTCATACAGCCTTCTTCATGCCCCAGGAGCACAGAACTCCAGCGGACTCACAGTGTGTAAGAGTTCAGTGAGACTCAAAGAGCACAAGTAAGTGTGTTATGTTGAGTAAGTGAAGAAGATGACAGCCCCAAGAGGACACTCTCTCCGCTGGAACTTGCTTTGAATGAAGAGAGAAGCAATGCTGTCCTAAGAAGTATGAACACCTAGGACCACTAGCATATCCTTTCTTACTGTTAATGGGCTGCCTTGTGTGCCTCCCAAATTCATATGTTGAAGTCCTAACCCCCAGTACTGCAAAATGTGACTGTATTTGGAGATAGGGTCTTTGAAGAGGTAATTAAGTTAGATGAGGCCATCAGTGTGGACCCTAATCCAAGAACCTTATAAGAAGAGAAATTTTGACACAGACGTGGAAAGACATAGGGAAGACTGTCTAAAGACCTAGGGAGAAAGCACCTGCAAGCCACGGAGAGAGGACTGAGAAGAAGCCAACTCTGACATCTTGATCTTAGACTTCCGCCTCCAAAACTGTGAGAAAAGTATCAGTTGTTTAAGCCACCCAGTCTTCAGTACTTCGTTATGGCAGCCTGAGCAAACTGATATACTCACCATGTTACTTCCCTGTATTTGCCAGTCACTTATGCTGAAAATGATGATACAGAGGAAAGGGAAAGATAAAGCAACCCATAGTTCCTTTTCCTTTAAGTTCCTTTTCACTCATCGGTAAGCCAAAGGGAGAGAGTGTTAGTTGAATGTGCGTGAATCAAAGAGTGAAATTAAAACAGCTGAGTTAATTTTTTGCTGCACTTCCATTGTTCTGATTAAGATACACACACATGCATGTATTGCTTTGTTAATATTAAGCATTCAATGATGCAGTAAATGTAAAATGCTTCCTTCAGCGTCTATACAAAATTGGTGATAACTAAAACCATTTTAATTTGGGCTTGGGTCTAATCAATAAAAACGAATGAAAATAGAAAAAGTCTCCCTTAAAAGCAAATACAGATAATGTTAAGTGATGCAATATTAAGTTTAAAGTCATATATCATATTAACAGAGATCTCGAAGTTAATGGAAGGAGTAGGTTAAGGACAGGTTCTAACATTTTTCCTCTTGTATGGGGACTATCAAAGATATTTTTTTCAACCTTGATTCAGATAAACAGAGAATTTGATTACCTCTTTCGCTCTGGATCCATACCCTCTTGCCTTTCTAAGTACGTTACTTTATTTCCCTCTCTCCTAAGCTATCAAGTGTGTTCTTTCTAACGGATAATTTCCCTCAGCAGGCATGTACATTCTAGTGCCTCCATTCAGAAAGCAGACACAAAATCAAAGCAAAGCAAGTGCTGTCTTGACCCAGCATCCTCATCAGTTTCCTTTGATGGCTTTTCCACCTTTACCAACCTTTAAAGTTTAAGGCCCCTCGACATCTGGGCCCGATCCCTCTTATCTTCCCTCCTTTCCCCCGGCTCTCCTCCCTTATCCTTTCTTTTCCTTTCGGTTTCTTCTCTCTAGATGATTTCAGATAGTATGAGGGCTTTGAATGGCATCTAAAGGCTGATGATTCCCCAGTTTTATAGCTACCGTGTGGGCTTCATCCCTGATATCTGACTGACCATGGATGAGTACACTTGTGTGCCGTGTGGGCATGTCAAGGTAATATGTTCAGTGCGGAGCTCTGCATCCCATTCCTGCCTTTACCTCTCCCTCTTCCAGTGGTCTCCACAAGAAATAATGACACCAGGCCACAAAACTAGCTTTCATCTTTCTTTTTCCTCTCATTTGTCGTCTTGAAAACCCTCCCCTTTCTTTCCATTTTCACTGTCACCGTTTTAATCAAAGCCACTATCATCACTTAACTGATAACTTGAAAGTCTCAGATCTGGTTTTCCTCTTTCACTCTTGCCTCTCCCCGCTGCATAAGAATAACCTTTTAAAATAGAAATTAGATGATGTTATCTTTACTTAAAACACTTTGGTGCCTTTCTATCATACACAGAAAGATCCAGACTGCTTACGTTGGATTGTGAGTGAGGTGACCTGCATCCTAGCTGCCTGATTTAATCCTGGTTTATCTGTCAGTCACCCAGCATAATTATCAGCAGCTCCCCCTTTTCATTCTCAGAAGTGTCCCTGTTTGGATGATAAAGTATATGGTCACTGTATTGATCTGGCTTTGCCTTCCTTTCCAGCCTCATCGTGTACCACTTTTGCCTTACCTTTTACCTTTGCTGTCTTAATTTCTCCTGAAGACGCTGAGACTTCTCTCTTCTGTCTTTTTTATTCTGCATGCAATGTTCTTCCCCCAGCTCGTCTCATACTTTAGTTCCCAGTTCAAAAGTCAACTTCTCAGAGACTTGCTTATGAGTGCCGTATAACGTAGCTTCCCCTATTTACTTACCTTCTAGCTCATTACTTTGTTTGCTTCCTGTAGCACTTAGCACAGTAAGCGTCTTGTTCACTTTTTCACTTGTTTGGTACATGTTCATGTATATCCCTTCCTCAAAGGCAAGTTTCATAGGGTAGAACTTTGTCTTATTCCCTCTTGTACCTCCAACCTGGCATTAACATATAAAAGAGAGAAATATAGTTAATATGTGGATTCTAAAACCAAAAGTTGATAGCAAGCAAAATTTAAAACTGTAAGTATACATACAATTTCACTAAAGAAAATTAAATAAAGAACGTAGTTACAGTAACGTACAGGAAATAAAGGTAAGGATAAATGAGAATAAAAACAAAAAGCATAAAAAATAAGACACATTTGTAACTAAACAAATTAGTCATCACAATGAGCATAAATGGGTTAAATTACCTAAGATTCAGAATGTGTTTTAAAACTTTCCAGTTATATTTGATTATAAGAGATATACGTAAAACTAAATGATGTGTCTGATTACTTCCTGTGATTCAGGTTATAAGGTTTTTCACTTGATAGGCATTTTGAAAAGGTCCAAACAATTCCCCTTTGAAGTAATGCTCTCCAAATAAATATTTTATACCAGAAATATTTTTCATTTGCTATCAAACTGCTTCCTAAAATATCCGAAGCCACTAGGCCATAAGAAGAATGGGTTATATTAAATATAAATTCACACTTGAATGCATTGTTTGATGTGCAGTGGTGTGACTGCTTTTCAGGTGTATAATTTCAAAGGCTTAGTAGCGGCTTGTGAATTGGCAGCCCATCCCTCTTTCCTGCTCACTCTCAAGTAGCTCTGAAGAGCCCGCCATCAGCATCAAGCCTGTGGCTCAGATGAAAAGCCTGATAACAAGACCGGCCTCTAACCCATGCAGGGTGTTAGTCCTGCTTGTACTCACAGGGAATATTTCTACCAATCCCTTGAACAACAAGCGGACCCAGGAATGTTTCAGGAATGAGCGGGGTGATGCCTCCTGCTCATCCCCATACTAATGAAATGGAATCTGTGACCCTCTACTCTTCCTTGAAGTAGGGATCCTGGTCTTCCTCCACAACTAGATCTGTGATTAGGAGGTGTCATTGATCTTGCTTTTCTTTTACTCTGTACTATTTTCTTTGTGGGGACACACTCAGAGGAAAAGAAGGTATTTTAGTTGCTCTTTTAGAAAGAGTAGTAGTAGAATAATGCCCACTCCTCCACCTCCGCAAGGATATCCATGCCCTGATCCCAAAACCTGTAAATATGATAGGTTACATGGCACAGGGGAGTTAAAGTTGCAGATGGAATTCAGGTTGCTATTTGGCTGATCTTAAATGGGGAGATTTTCCTGGGTTATCTGGGTGGGCCCCATAAGGGTCTTTAAAAGTAAAAGATGGAGGAGAAGAGAAAACAGAGTCAGAAGATGTGACAATGGAAGAAGGTCCCATATAAGGTGCCACGTAAGGACTGCACTCACGGTTGCTGCCTTTGAAGATGGAGGAAGGGGCCACAAGGGGCCTCTAGAAGCTGGAAAGGGCAAGGAAATGAATTCTCCCCCAGAGCCTTCAGAAAGGAATGCAGTCTGGCTGACATGTTGATTTTAGTCCAGTGAAAGCGGTTTTTGACTTCTAACCCACACAACGGTTAAATAATAAATTTGTGTTGTTTCAAGTCACTAAGTTTGTAGTAATTTGTTACTGCGGTAATTGGAAATGAATACAGCCTAGAATCAGAAAATAGAGAATGCCCATGTTCATTAGGAAACATTCCAGACGCAAGGCTTAACTTTTCACAATAAAAACTACTCTTTAGTTTTCACGTGCATTTATAGACATGTCATCCTTTTACAAAGACTGATGTGACTTTCCTGTAAGAAAACCTGGTTTTGTGGAGGGCTTCCTTTTGTACTTTTTGATTTCTCATATGTGAAGAGGAAGTGTTAAATTGAGGTAGTTATCTGTAGGTTTCAATTTTCACCTGGAGTCTCTTGAAAATTGAGAAAAAAGTAACTCCCTGGGGGCTTGAATGGTCAGCATAAACACTTTTGCTTTAATTCTTTATTTTCTCTTCTTGGGTAGATAGTCTCTGGAAGGATAGAAAAAAGTGAAGGGAGCAGATATTATGCAAATTGTCTCCAGAGAACATATTATGTGCATATCATTTTTGGAGCAAGAAGGAAAACTGGATACCCTGCCCCCCAGGACCACACCTGACCCATGGACCAGCTAGAACTCTCTTTGCAGAGTTCCACAGAGGAAAATCACATAGCTCCTCTTGTAACTCAGGCGATTCTATCCTAATGTGCCTTTCCTGCTGCAAAGTGTGAGTAAACATATTTTAAATTGCTCCTAGGTACCATAAATTGCACCCCAGGGGGCTTCTATCAATGAAAGGTCATGCTTAATTAGAGTAGCACAGAACTGCTATAGATGTGGTTCATTGGAAAAAAAGAGAGAAAATAATTCACCTGCAATTTTTAAAAATTGAAGTCTAGTTTATTTACAATGTTGTGTTAGCTTCAGATGTACAGCAAAGTGATTCAGTTTTATATATATATATGTATATATATATATATGTGTGTGTATATATATATATATATATATATATATATAACTTTTTCAGATTCTTTTCCATTGTAGGTTATTACAAGATATTGAATATAGTTCCCTGTGCCATACAGTAGGTCCTTGTTGCTTATCTATCTTACAAACAGTAGTATGTATCTGTTAATCCCAAACTCCTAATTTATCCCTCTCCCCAACCTCCTTTCCCCTTGGGTCACCTGCAATTTTTTACAAACAGGCACAATGTAGTGTATATAATGGCACATTGCCTCTACTTTCAAAACTACACATTATCTGTTAGAACTGATCTATCCATAGTCTCAGCCTCCTCTCTTCTCCTGAGATATCTGGGTTTACCCACCGATACTGTTCTCAAACTCTTATAAGTGTTAACTTCTTCCCAGCTTAATCCTGAATCCAGGTTACCTTCTCCCCCATTCCTGTGCCTGCCCGGGCAACAAGCATGGAAGACGATGCAGTCAACAGCCCTGGCCTTGGGCCCAGGTTCCCATTGCTGTGACTGGGGCTTTGGCTCCTCCAGTGTGGGTCCCCCTGTCCCCCTTGCCTGGCCTGATTCTCATTTTAGGCCTGCTGACTACTCCCTGTTTCCTGACCACTAGACATAACTTTATCCTTTGTCTTGACCTTCTGGAGAGATCAATTTGCCCCACCTTCTGCAGCCTTGATTGCCCCCTCGCCCTGGTGTTACTGATTCCTGCCTGGTGGTCCTACTCCGCAGGCCACCTATGTGCTGGATTGACAGTGCCACAGCCCAAGGATGCCATAGCACAGGAAGCCCGACGCTCTCCCAGCCTGTGACTATGACTAGGGTAGCCAGTACTTTGTCACATTGTGAAGGATTTTGAAAATGTTCAGCCTCTTGAAATCAACAAAGTTTCCTTGGGTCCTAGAAATTTTTACTGGCTTTTAGCAAAAGACAGTTTAAAACCATTAAAAACCAGTTGAGGGAATTAAGAGGTACAAACTATTAGGTATAAAATAAGCTACAAGGCTATATTGTACAACATGGGGAATATAGCCAATACTTTATAATAACTATAAATAGAGTATAACCTTTAAAAATTGTGAATCACTATATTGTGCACCTGTAACACATATTGTACACCAACTGCACTTCAATAAAAAATAAAAATAAAAAAGATAATCAATCACTTACTAAAAAAACAAAAAACAAAAAACAGTTGTTTTTCCACACACATACAACTTTAATTGCTTTAATTGCTTAATGTCATAGCAAAACTATGCTCCTTTTCTAGGTTACATACATTTATCTGCCTTGACCCTGATATTGTATGAAGCAAAGTCTATAAATACAAGAAAGCATGTTCCTCTGGTCCAGCCTGTACCAACAGGGCCCTTGCCATAGATCAGGCCACTTTTCCCAGTAGGGAACTGATGTAGCTTTCTATTTGCATCCAGCACTGTAGACAGTCATTGCCAGACCACTGGAATTCGTACTCTTCTGAGTAGTCGGTATTATGGACTCTTAAAGATAATAATTAGCATCCTTTATTTGTACAGTGCTTTATAGTGTAGCAAGTGTGTTCATATTTATTTTATTTGAACTTCATAGAAACTGTGAAATTGGCAGAATAGTTATGATCTCTGTTTTACTGGTGGAAATAGAGCCTCAGAGAGTGACTTTTCCAAGTCAGTCGTGAGTATGTGTCACAATTGGGAGCAGAAACCAGTTTTATAAACTCTGACTTGAGTGTTCTAACTACTACACCATTGCCCTCATAAACATACTTGGTAAATAAGTCAGGGAAGAAACCCCAAGTGTCCAGTGATGTCTGCTGGGAAGAAAGGAATGCTTGTCTTCCATGAAGCCCTTCATGACCTTTTACATAAGAAAGTTGGCCCGGCTGTGGTGATGCCCCAGGCTTTGCATGGAATCCCCACACCCAGGACACATTACTTCCTGCATTTGTGGGTGCATCTGTGCTTTCTGATTAGACTGTGCACTCCGTGAAGGCTATGTCCATATTTCTTTAGGATTTGGCACACAGCAGGTGCTCAGTAAATAAATCACAGCAGTAGCTAACATTTATTGAGGGCTTCATATGTGGTATGAACTGTTTTAAGTACTTTTGCTTAATTCCTCTATTCCTTACAAACACCCTATGCGAATCGATACACCCCTCAATTTTAAAAATAGGGAAAATGAGTCACAGAAAAGCAAATAACTGTCCCAGAGGACATTACTAAGGATGCAGTGTTATTGCAGAGTCCCTGCTCTAAACCACACATTGATACTGCCAATCAGTAAAGATTTGCTGAGCAAATGATGAATGGTTTGCAAGAAGGCAGGTCTCCTTGGGTATAATGAGGTCCTTTTTGCATTAGACGGCATGACAATCTTCTGGAATTGTCCTATAATCTTTGTTGATGTCTCCACTAAAGACCTAAATTTTCTGCTGATGAATTGAATGTAAGTAAATCAGGCTTGCCGAGAAAGGTGAGTCTGGAGAAGTGTTGGATTTGGATTGGTAGAGGAAAGACAAGGGCACATAAGAGAAATTGGCAAAATCCAAGTATAGATGAGGACTGAATTTGGCTGCCAGATGTAGATTAAGGTCAAATCCTGCCACTGAATCTCACCATTGTAGGTGCAGATACTCAAACTAATCTGGAAGCTAAATATGAAAAGCTTGCTGCTTCACTTAGTGGGCAACTCATCAAGTGAAACTTGCACTCAAAGATGGTTCTCAACTCTCCTACTCCACCAAGCTGTCCACATGCTGGCTTCATGCCACAGCTTCTCAAGTATCCCAACAGTCTGGCTGGACTCTGTTGGCCCTGTTTGGGCAAGTCTCAGTACTCTCCCTGCCCACAGATTCAGGAGTACTTTTCTGAGACCCAGATTTGCCTTGCTTTGTCTTTTTTGTTTCCCAAACTTTCTTGCATTGGTTTCAGATTTCTTATTTGTAAAATAAATATCGTAACAGTCCCTACCTTTGTTAGGGAGGTCAAGGGCTAAACTGCTATAACAAAGGGACCCCCTAAAATACGGTGACTCCAGCATGATAATGTTTACTTCTGTCTCGTGTAGCAGGCTAGAGGTAGGAGGTAGTCCAGGTTAGGTAGAAGCTCTGCTCCACAAGGACATCCCAGGGAACCAAGTTTCTTCTCTCTTGTTGCTTTACCATCATCATGAATGTTGCCCTCATTTGACCAACTATAACCATGTCATGCTTCAGCCCACTGGAGATGGTGGGAGAGGAAGTAAGGAGCAAAGAATTTCTTTATAAAGGATGTGACCAGGAAGTTGTTCATATCACTTCTGTTTATATTCCTTTGGCTGGAATTTAGTTACATGGCCACAGCTAGCAGCAAGGGAAGTGGGGAAATATGTTCTGAAGCTGGACATACATGTGCTGAGATAATCCTTAGGGTGGGGAGGTTCTTACTCAATGAAAGAGGGGAGAATGGCTACTGGGGATCAATGGGCAGTATTTCCTATGCTACCTTAGGAGGTTGTTTTAAGAATTAATTGAGCTAATATACTTGAAGTACTTAACGTAGTGCCTGGTATAACGGGAATGTTTTCAACGTTTGGAATAATCTAATAGTTTTTATTATCACAGAGTGCCTACTATGTTCTTGGAATTTATATTAATGCTCAGAACAACTCTGTACAGCTAATATTATTATCCTGATTTTACAGAGGCTACACACACACACACATACACACACACACGCACACAGACATATAGATGTACATATAATCAGGTCTGTCTGACTGTAAACCTTCCGCTCTTCTAGAAGAACACATTGTCCTCACTCTGCAATTAATTTCGTCTTTGTCTGCTCACTCCCACCTACGGTCCTTCTCAGCTAATTATTTTCATCTAAGAGGGGTCATGTTAGAGATAAATGAGAAAAGTGATTGGATAAGCAAGGAAGGGACATTTGTTAGTTGGGAGCTTTAAAAATTTAGGTTTGATCTGGTGGGCACAATGTAGCCAGGGGAAGTTCTTAAATGAAGAAGTGATGAAATGGAAGATTTTAAGGATAATCATCTTACCAGTTAGGTACTGGTCTAAGGGAAAGGAAAACAGCTAACTTGTTTTCATAAGCTAGGCCTGAAAATCTGAAAAAGCAAGGGAAATGACTGTGAGAATGGAAAACTCAACACTTTGGTTAAATTTGAGAGACCTTATGGAAAAATGTAAAGACTTTATTACAGAATTATTTCAAACTATGTGGGAAACCATTTTCAATTTTATTGTGACACTATTATCTGTAACATAATATTTTAGAGACTAAATTTTGCTGCTCTTTAAAAATTAAATTGTGCTATGATTCCCCAAATAGTATCACTTTTTTCTTTTTTTAATTGAATGAAAAATTCCTTAAATTCTATAGTGCTTTACAATCTTTGAAAGTTTCACACACATGACTTCATATACAGTAATCCCATAATAACTCTTTTTTTCCTCACTACCTTTATATTGCCCCTCCCCCTCCCCTCTCCCCACTGGTAACCACTGGTTTGTTCTCTATATCCATGAGTCTGCTTCTTTTTTGTTGTATTCACTAGTTTGTTGTATTTTTTTTAGATTCCACATATAAGTGATAACATACAGTATTTGTCTGTCTCTGCCTGACTAATTTCACTTAGCATAATACCCTCCAGGTCCATCCATGTTGTTGCAAATGGCAGAAATCTCATTCTTTTTTACGGCTGAGTAACATTCCATTGTATATATATACCACATCTTCTTTATCCATTCATCTGTTGATGGACACTTAGGTTGCTTCCATATCTTGGCAATTGTAAATAATGCTGCTGTGAACATTGGGGTGCATGTATCTTTTTGAAATAGTGTTTTTGGTTTTTTTTTCAGATATATACCCAGGAGTGGAATTTATGGGTCATATGAGAGTTCTATTTTTAGATTTTTGAGACCCCCTCCATACTGTTTTCCACAGTGGCTGCACCAGTTTACATTCCCACCAACAGTGTATGAGAGTTCCCTTTTCTCTACGTCCTCACCAACATTTGTTCTTTGCTCTCCTTTTGATGATAGCCATTCTGACTGGTTTGAAGTGATATCTCACGTGGTTTTGATTTTCATTTTCCTGATGACTAGTGATGCTGAACATCTTTTCATGTGCTTCTTGGCCATCAAGCATCAGTTTTCAAGATCTCCAAGTTATGAATTTAAGTGATAAAAATAGCAGTAAAAAGTGGTGGGAAGGAATGCTGACTAGGGAAGTAAAATAATGTTCTGAGTTTTCCACATGCTAGGCTCCATATATTGGTATATACCATTCATTTGAAGTGTGACACAGGTGCAAAAAAAGCATGAGAAATATAGATTTGGAGTGAATGAAAACATCCAGACTTATCTAATCATCTTTGAAGACTTAGAAACAGAGTTTTCTGACCAGCCTCAGTTAAGTGATAGGAAGATGAAGAGAAGCCAACAGTGGAAAAAGAAGCAGAGTAATCAGAGAAAGACAGCATAGTGAAAAGAAGATTGGATTTTGAGTTACTCCTGATTCTGCCATTTCCTAATTGTTTGACTTTGGGCAGTTCTCTTAGGCTATAAGTAGGAAGTTTTCTTCTAAGGCTGTGGAGCTGGACATGATGAACTTTAGTTCTTTTAGGGCATGAAGATTTGATGTTCCCAGTTAGAAAGTGTGAGAGAGTTTCAAGAATAAAATATTGGTTAAAATTGTCATATACAGACATTCCATCCATCCCCTCCCCATACCCCTGCCTTTGCCACCCCACTTCAAAATTCGAGTACACAAAAGAAACACTGATGATCGTGTCACTAAAAGTAACTGCATAACAAATAATATGGGATGCTCCATCAGAATTTAATGAAAGAATTAAGTTTTATAGTCTGACAAATTTTGCCTCTCTCATTTCCTTCCCAAGGTTAAAGTGCATAAGTCACAGATGGGCAGACATAATATTCCAAATGCAAAACTAAATAAGGAACCATGTTTTCTACATACAGGGTACTGTCCACTTGGAGATACAGCAGAAAGTCATAGGTGGGACTTTTGTACTGACTCTGACTTCCTTTGCGAATTTCAGGTAAGACAAAAAATTTCACGTCTCAATACTTTCAGTCAATTACTGTCCTACATATAGTGGTTAATATTAGCAGAATAATTTGTGAGGAGTATCTTTTTAAATACAAAGCTAAGCAATTAATTCTTCATGTGGTGACTACAGATGACTTCTCTTTCTGGGAAGATTTCTTAGTATTTCCTAAGATTTTCTAGGTGGAATTCACAGGGCAGGTTTTCTACTTTAGTTGAAAACACTGTTACTCAACCTAATTTGTTGTTATTCCTCATCACTAAGCTAGTGTGTGGTTGGGAAATTAAAATCAATTAAACTGTTTATTAATTACTATAATATGCCAAGCACTACTTTTTTGTATTTTATTTTATTTATTTTTTATATGGCAGGTTCTTATTAGTTATCCATTTTATACGTATTAGTGTATATATGTCAATCCCAATCTCCCAATTCATCACCCCCCCGCCAACCGCTGCCACTTTCCCCCCTTGGTGTCCATACATTGTTCTCTACATCTGTGCCAAGCACTATTAAAACCATTTTCACATTGTCCTAACCTAAGCCTACTCCACTGGTTTCCCAACTGTCTTCCATGGTCAAGTCAACTGGTAAACATCCTCTATAGCCCATGTCTCCAGCCCCGAAGATGTGCAATGCACACTGAAGTATTAAATGCTTTTATAAATATGTATTTAAAAAACTGGTTTAACTTGGGGTTTCCCAAGCTTAATAAAGAAACAACTTTCAAAGAAAAGCTATTAATGTATTATTGGACTCTGGGCTTTTGTGGAATAGAATCTGGATACTCTTGCTAAAGAAAAACAGTGCAAAAATAGCTATCCTCCAAAGTCAAATATAAATGACCTTTGGAAAACATGCCATTCTATAATATGGGCATTCCTGCCCTTCATGGTTGCAATTAATCAAATTGAAAGAAGCATATTCCAGTAGAAATAGTAATGTAGCTTCAGACCAAGGAGCAGGTTATCTGTGTTACCAGGAGGCTGGTCGAACCCTACCAATGGCAAGTTCTTTGAGGGATTTTGTAAAGGAGAAGGAATGTCTATCCACAAGGTGGTTTGCTATGCTTGGTCCTGAGGGAACAATTTATTGTTCAAATGGGCACAGTTTTCAGAGCGAGGGAGCACTGTTACTAATTGCGCAGACCCAGGACTGCCCTGTGCATAAGCACAACCACCCTCCTCTCTCTACCTGTGGGCTACACAGAAGGACCACTGCTTTTCTGGGCCCCTCAGGCAATGAAAAGGGTCAAAAGTGCTCCTGTTCTTTAGTTCCATAAGTTTATTAATGAAAGAAAAACCAAAGAATAAACTATGAAAATATCATTTATAATCGCATGCCTCTTCTCAGTTCACTCATCTACAGTTTCCAAAGAGAATTCTTCGATACAGTGACAACTTCTTCAGATGAAGAATATGAAAGAGGCATGAAAACAGGGAAGTGAAAAGATGAACAACTAATGGAATAATAAAACAGAGGTTTTTATTTTTTATTTTATTTTTAAAATATTTATTTTATTTATTTACTTTTGGCTGTGTTGGGTCTTCGTTGCAGCTCGCAGGCTTCTCGTTGCGGTGGCTTCTTTTGTTGCGGAGCATGGGCTCTAGGCGCACGGGCTTCAGTAGTTGTGGCTCATGGGCTCTAGAGCGCAGGCTCAGTAGTTGTGGTGCACGGGCTTAGTTGCTCCGCAGCATGTGGGATGTTCCTGGACCAGGGCTCGAACCTGTGTCCCTTGCGTTGGCAGGTGGATTCTCAACCACTGTGCCACCAGGGAAGCCCAAAACAGAGGTTAAAAAAAATTTTTTTTTTTAAATTGAAGTATAGTTGATTTTCAATGTTGTGCTAATTTCTGTTTTACAGCAAAGTGATTCAGTTTATACATGTATATATACGTTCTTTTTACATATTCTTTTCCATTATGGTTTATCACAGGATATTGAATATAGTTCCCTGTGCTATACAGTAGGACCTTGTTGTTTATCCATCCTGTACATAATAGTTTGCATCTGCTAATCCCAAACTCCCAATCCATCCCTCCCCCACCTCCATTCCCTCTTGGCAACCACAAGTCTGTTCTCTATGTCTGTGAGTCTGTTTCTGCTTAGTAGGTAAGTTCATTTATAAAAGAGAGGTTTTAAAGTTGATTTTAAAATGGAAAAGAAAGCCAGGAGCCAAAGATGCTGGGAGCTCCCAAGTTAAAGGATGACTTGGGTTTTCTACATGTGGTATCACAATATGGCAGAAAGTGTGCAGACTGGGAAATGCAGAAGCTAGGCTTGAATCCTATTAGTTGTACTGCTTTAGCCAAATCCCTTCTTCAAAGTTCTATTTTCTTCTCTGCAAAATAGAACCTTGATACCTCACAGGGTTGTTGTGAGGACTGAATAAGGCAATGTATGTGGAAGTGCATTGAGAATCACATAGGCGCTACATCAATACTTGCCATTTTATCTAACATTTTACACTAAGTAATGACACCACCACCTCTGAAGATTCCCTAGTGGCCCTTCTAGATGATCTTCTTTTATGAGGCAAGCAAGGAAGTTGAGAGTAAGTATCCCACCAAGTTCTACATTTCTGCTCCTGGTTATCCCCAGAGAGGAGCTTTTTAAAGGTTTTCTGTGCCTAGGGGCTTGAAACAATCTCTAAAAACTAGGCTATAACAAGGAAGCAAAACAAAGAGAACAGTTCCCTGGGCAGACACTAAACCGATAAATAGGCTGTGTGTACAGAACAGCCACAGTCTAGATGGCGAACATCGTGGTTTCATTCCAGATGAGAGCTCCATTCAGAGGACTCAGCGTGGTCCTGTTATAAGGCACTCCACTCTCGGACGACATTAATGTGTCAATTGCTTGCTAAAACTTGGGCTTGTTGTGTAGAGTAAACCAGAGATTGTCTTTAATGACTGCCTTAAATAGCTTGAAAAACAATATCAACGACTTGAAAAACGAAGAAGCAAGCACAGTTTAATATATGAGCTTAAATTAACTGATTTTAAACATGTTGGCCTTTCCTGTAACATGTGTCTAATGGTATCTCCTCCCCCACCCCACCCCCTCCCTGCTTTCTGTTCCGCCCACCGCTTCCTCACCAAGTCAAAGAAGCTTTGCATTAACTTCATTTACTTTTATCATTTTCCACTTAACTTTTGTGATTTTCCAGATCCTGGCAGGTATTCTAAAGCTTATATTTGTCATCTTCCTGTTTGATTTGCATTTCGATGCAGGATGAGAGTGAGTGTGATGAGTGAGGATGAAGAGTTATTTCCTTTAACTTCTTTTCATGACTCTGGAAGGAAGGAGTCGCATCTAGTGGTCATAGTGTGGGAACAAAAATAAAGAGTATGCAAGAGTCGTTTTGATTTGAGATACTGGTAAATACTTCCAAAGTGTAATATCTGTTTTATTTTTAATTTCAATATTACCAGCTATGCAAGTTCTGTATGACAGACTCTTTGCAATCATTGTGTGTAAATACCCTAGAGCTAGTTCTCCCAAAATGTTAGCAAAATCTCTTCTTAGCCTCAGTTTTAGTTCTCTACCAGCCTCTGGCACTATGCCCTCAGATTCCCAAAGAGAACAAATTTTTTTTCTTAAGATCTTAGGATTACTGTGTAATAAAAGAAGACCAAAGCAAGGAAATCTCAAAGTGATTAAATTCTACTGATGGAATGTGAGACATTGTGGAATTGGGATTTTTAAAAAACTGGATTGCTTCACATCACATCACATAGGTAAACACTGACTCTGCCTACACGTAGGTTGAGGTTTCACGTTTCACAACACAAAACATATGGTGTAAACTTTATGTTTAAGGAGTTGACATTGGCCAACACTGGGAAATGTACTTGGCCCCAAGTTTAGGGTTAGAGATTGAAAAATGAATGAGGCATAGTCTCTGTCTTCCATGGATCAAAATCTAATTAAATAGTAACATGTGACTATAAAAATGTGCTAAATGATTGCCGTAGAAACTATATTCTACAGAGGGGAAGGCAAGAAACATTTAGTGAAGGTCCAGCTTGTGTTATATGCTGCAGTGTGTCGTCTTGCAAAACACCAAAAAAATACAACGTAAGTATGATATGTATGTGCTGTCCTTAATTCTTATTTGAAATAAGATATTTAAGACTCAGCGAGGTTCAATTATTCAATTTGAGTTTTATAGCACACTCATGAATGACTTAGGTTCAATTAAGAAAATCCATAGTCTTTGGACAAAACAATGTTTCAAGAGAGAAGAGTTGGGCTTTCAGAAAACCTACGAAGGGAATAAAATACTGCTTACTGCTTTCAAAATCTTTAATCTGGTTCCATATATCTAAATGTTGTCCATGTAAATGCTTAAATGACTGCATTTATAGTCAATAGCTATGCTTAATTATTGTGAGGGGGAAAAACTTGCTTTAAAAATTCAAATCCAAATTTTTAATCCATACTTCCACAATACTTGATAAGGATTAACTTGTGGTCCTTTTGCATAGCAAATGTAATGTTGAATGTGACAATATTGAAAAACAATTTCACAAATACCATAGCTAATTAATTAGCAATGTCCAAAAATTTAAAGTTATAAATCAAGTTGTTAATCTGTTACGTATATTCTAGCTTTCTACCTTAACAAATAGGACTTAATATAACAAAATAAAATATGTGTGTGATGTTACATTATTAATATGAAATTTGGCAAAATGATGACAATTTATTCTTGTACTTGACTAAATGTTCTGTTGATGGGCTAGTGATAACTGGATAAGTGATCAAATACAAACATACACAATTCACAAAGTATTAAAACTTAATGCATGATTTGTTTCTGAGTAAAATCACTGATTTATGTTATTTTTGCTCAAACTACGAAATTTCCTTATGCAAGAATCTATTGCGTTTGAGTTATCAGAGAGGAAGAATTTGACAAATTAATTAATTTGTCCTTTTTCTTACCTAAAAGTTTCTACCTCTCAAATCTTGCCCACACTCTAAGTCAAGGTCATCTCTGACACCGTCAGAAACCCAACACAGAAAACTTCATGGCATTTGGACAGAGTCAGCTTTTGTTTAGTAGACAGAGGGCAAGAGATACAGAGATAAGCTTGGCAGTATTAGTCACAGGAGGGTATGGTCAGAGACACAGACGATGCTGGGCTGAAGCCAGCTCATATGGGCTTGAGAGAATCCATTAACGGCATCTTTCCCAGTTCTGGGGTCAATGACGTCACATTGGGAGTCTGAAACCCGCCATGGGTGGGAGTATTTACACCTTGAGGATCAGCACATACTACAAATCAGGTTCCCCCTACCACCGTGAGCTGGTTCTTAAACATCATACAGCGCTGGTTATGGTTGCTCTGAGCACTGGTTTGTGAGTGACAGAAATGTGCATGTGCCCTTTAATAAATTTATTTTGTGCGTAATTTTGGGATATACAGAGCCCTCTAAAATACTCCTACTTCTCTTGCTTGGGTCTAATGGCAACACTGATTTTACTAGGTTGTTCTTCTCTTTGAAGCTGTCATTTTCTATAATTTTCTAAACCAAAAAATAATTTTAGAGAGATCCTGACTTTTTTCCTCTCAAAGGAGACTGTACGTTTTACCCATTTGATACTCATCCTATAACTAAATAAAGCTATGAAGTTTTGAGTTTGAGCACCACATTGTGAAATACGTATCTCTTTTCTTAGTCTAAATTGATATAATGCTCTTAATCTGTTTCTTCTTTTCTTCGTTACTAGAGCAGATTTTATGTTATAAGCATTGATCCAATTAAGAAAATGGAATCTTTCTGGATAAAAAAATAAGGAAGTTGTGTGTTTGTGTATGTGTGTGTGTGTGTGTGTACGTATGTCACTAAAGTGGCTTAATTGCTTACCTCTTAGAAAGATGGACTTTAAACTTGAAAAAAATCTTGATTAGTGAAAAGAAAGATATCAATAAAAAGATGGAACATTGTAGGAAAAATAGGACTGGTCAGGTTAATTTTGTGAAATTACACTAAGGTGTAATTAAAAAATTTAAAAAATGAAAAAGTTCACCATATAATTCTTGTTCTAGGTAATATAAAAAAGACACAATAGCTTGGGTTGCCAGGAATTCAGCATGGTAATTAAGAAGCTGATATATAAAGCAGAGAAGGAATTCATGTAACTACCCAACACAAAGCAGATCTTCCAATGTAGAATTATTTCCATCTTGGTCTTTATATGATAAGTATGCTTAGACCAGAGCCCTGTCAACTCTTATAACATACTCAACTATTCATCTATTTCCCTACAAGGCAAATAGATTAGTAATTCATACTTGGGCTTTATGAAAACACTATCATAAAAATATCCTGCCATCTGTTGACTATCAAAGCCAGATACTGTATCTTTTCCTCTTAGAATGAATTCAACTCGGTTGATTAAATATGTTTAATATATTGTAGGGTTTACATTTATAAATTAATTTAGTTCAGAATGCTTTTCTGCGCATATTTTTGTTTATAAAAATAAGCTTGGATAAGATTATGCTTTATATTTAAAAATTGGATATGAAGTGAGTGTTTCAAAAAATTCCTGTCTTAACAGCTTTAATGAGTTGCTTACAAATTTTTCTTTTGTGAATAATATACATATTAAGATGTATTCTTTTCCCTGAGTCTAGTCCTCTATCTAAATGTTTAATAGTTTTCAGACTTTATGATTCCGGAGTGTTCATATCTCTCCCCATCACCCATCCTTCTTTCCTCCCTTATACCACTTTCAGTCTCCGTGGGCTTTGCCTCTGTCAGCTTCCTTCTACACAGCTACCACCTTACCCCATATAAAACATTGGACTTAAGTGCAAGATTTTTTTCTTATTTTCTTTTATGCATCCTAAGGTTTTCATGTAAAATCTCTATTCCTCCACCATATAATTTATCATTTTCCAAACTTCATTTCTCTTTTTGGAATTATCACCAGTAGAAGTAACTTGCAATTCTAGCAATTTACATATACTGGAACATAACTTCTGGTGAATGTCAAAAAAATGTGAAGAAGTAAATTAATGTACTCTGGTATTTTACAAAGAAGGAATTTTTAAACACATGCATGTTCTTTCTCTTCTTTGTGCACATAGTGTTAATTTTGTGTAAAATACTCTTTCCTATTTTGTCCACCTGGCAAATTAAAAACTCACTTATATATGACCACTTCTTTGAAGCTTCTCTCATGCCCTCCTATTTCCCTGACTCTATTCATGAACTATCTTTGCATTGTGTAGATGTTATTATGATGGCAGCTACCTCTTGCATAATAATAACAGTAACAATAATGATTATTGTTATTATTATTTTACTTATTTATTTTTACTTGTCTTTTCTCCTAATAGACTCTAGGACTCTTGAAATCAAAATCTATGTACTAGTCATCTTTATATTTCTAATCTTTAACCTAGTGCAGAATATAGATAAGATGATCAATGAATATTGGTGAAATCTTAAGTAAAGGCACGTCTAATTAAGGTAGTGAATGAGACTATTTTATATTACCTGGCAATTTTCAAGATGGATTAAATTCTCATGATTACAAAGGGCACATAAATAGGAAGAAATCACTTTGAGTTAGTTGATGATAAATACTTTTGTTTAAAAACACCATTTAGAAGCTAGCTGATTGAAAAATGGTAGTTGCACTGTTATAAATAAACCAACATTTTGTACCGCATTTACTATTGGTGACTCCTATCTAAAACAGTGGCTACAGAAAACATCAATTTTGGAAAAGCTACCAAAAAGAGAAATGGAAAATTAGGAGAGACTGGACAAAATTCTAAAAACCCACCCTCCACATAGGATAGTTTTATACTCAGAAATTACCTAAGAGGGACTGCAATCATATTTTTACAGATGTTAATGTGTTCCTATAGCCAGGAGTAATAGATTAGTGCATGTAATGGCTCTTGTCTTCTCAGGTTTAGCTCTGTACTCTGCTTTGCTTGGCTTTCCTGCTCTTTCAAAAGGAAGACTGCTTACAGCAGGAGAATTTGTTGCTAAGAAGCTGACAACACGCGCTTGTCTTTCAGTGGAATTCTGTTCCATTAAAAATAAACCAGGGCTGGGCTTCCCTGGTGGCGCAGTGGTTGAGAATCTGCCTGCTGATGCAGGGGACACGGGTTCGAGCCCTGGTCTGGGAAGATCCCACGTGCCGCGGAGCAACTAGGCCTGTGAGCCACAATTACTGAGCCTGCGCGTCTGGAGCCTGTGCTCCGCAACAAGAGAGGCCGCGATAGTGAGAGGCCCGCGCACCGCGATGAAGAGTGGCCCCAGCTCGCTGCAACTAGAGAAAGCCCTCGCACAGAAACGAAGACCCAACACAGCCATAAATAAATAAAAAATAAATAAATAAATTTAAAAATAAATAAATAAATAAACCAGGGCTTCATCCTCATTATAATTCTCCACATGGGTCATAGACCACAGGTACAATCCCATATTCATCTTTAGTCTTGGTGAGACAGTGTCATTGTAATTTATGGAAAGATTCAGGAGATTCTGTCTTGCCTGCTAAACTTATTCTAACTGGATAAATCAACTTTTTATATCATTAAACTCACTTTCTTGTTTGATGAAACAAGAAATCTAAAATGATTTAATAACTGATACAGGGTTGTAGAGATGGCACTGATGTCAGTGCTCTTTCTACTACATCAAGTTGACTGGATCATGTAAACTTTTATTTCCCTTTAAGCACTGAGATAGGCTGGATGCTTTGAAATCTAGTGTCTAAATTTAGAAATTATTTCTATTATTTACAAAACAGAAATAGAAATAGAAATAGAAATAGAAATTATTTCTATTATTTACGTTCTTCTGTTGATGGACATTTAGGTTGCTTCCATGTCTTGGCTAATGTAAGTAGTGCTGCAATGAACATTGGGGTACATGTAGCCTTTCGGATTATGGTTTTCTCCAGATATATGCCCAGGAGTGGGATTGCTGGATCATATGGTAGTTCTATTTTTAGTATTTTAAGGAACCTCCATACTGTTCTCCATAGTGGCTGTATCAATTTACATTCCCACCAACAGTGCAAGAGGGTTCGCTTTTCTCCACACCCTCTCCAGCATTTATTGTTTGTTGACTTTTTGATGATGGCCATTCTGACTGGCGTGAGGTGGTACCTCATTATAGTTTTGATTTACATTTCTCTAATAATTAGCAATGTTGAGCATATTTTCATGTACTTTTTGGCCATCTGTATGTCTTCTTTGGAGAAATGTCTATTTAGATCTTCTGACCATTTTTTGTTTAGGTTGTTTTTTGATATAGAACTGCATGAGCTGCTTGTGTATTTTGGTGGTTAATCACTTGTCGGTCGCTTCGTTTGCAAATATTTTCTCCCATTATGTGGGTTGTCTTTTCATTTTGTTTATGGTTTCCTTTGCTGTGCCAAAGCTTTCAAGTTTAATTAGGTCCCATTTGTTTATTTTTGTTTTTATTTTCATTACTCTAGGAGGTGGATCCAAAAAGACATTGCTGCGATTTATGTCAAAGAGTGTTCTGCCTATGTTTGCTTCTAAGAGTTTTATAGTAGGTCTTTAATCCATTTTGGGTTTATTTTTGTGTATGGTGTTAGATTTCATGCTTTTACATGTAGCTATCCAGTTTTCCCAGCACCACCTATTGAAGAGACTAAGACTGGAAATATTTAAAACAGAAGTGTTAGGAAGGGAGCCTGTAACTTAAAAGAGAGACAAGTTTGATGTTTTAGGGTGTAAAGTTTAGGATGAGTTAAGTTAAGAACCAAAGAGATTTAGTTTAGTTTTTTTTTTTGTTTTTTTACACCCTACCCCATTTTTCAAGTGTTCAGTCCTTACCTCATGTGAAAATATCAAGCCAATAGCTCACTCTCGTTTATTGAGCACTAAGTATGTGGCAGAAAGGCTTCATTTCTTGGTCATTAGTTCACACCATTAGTCAACAAAAGAGCTGGGATTTGGTTCTAATTATTTCTGACATCCAAGTTCATTCATTTTAAACCACTATGCTGTAATTTTGAAGACACGTAGAATGTATATTTATCTTCAGTTAGGATGATTAAAGGCTCACTTATGCCCTAAAATCCTGAGTCTAGGTCTGTGAAGAATTAAGGAAGAAAGGGATTACAGGGTCACGGTCCTACCTCTTGGGCAAAGATGTATAAGGTTCATGGTCAGGACTCTTACTCTCAGAGGTCCAGACCTCATCCTGTCTCTCAACATCTACATGAAATGAAGAAGGAGAGCAGGGTGGAGGAGACTGAGAGTTGCCACAAATATCCATGCTTTCATTTTTCTTTAGTAATAGAACATCCAGTGCTATTCTGGATGTCAGTGCTGTTCTGGATGTAAAATGCATTTTAGTATTTGTAGCCTCCCTTGCAGCTATGTATGATTATGTTCTAGCCAATGAAATAAAAAAGGGAAGTTGTGTGGAACTTCTAAGAAGACTCTTAAAGAGAACTGGATCATTAGGAGGCATACCATTTTGGTCCTTCTGCCATTTCTTTTTCCTGCTGCCTGGAGCAGATGGGATGATTGGAGCTCTAGCAGCCATTTTGTTCCATGAGGCGACCTTGTGGATGAAAGCCAGCATTAATTAGGATGGTGGAGCAAAATGATGACTCCTTGGTTATACCAGGACTGGACTTTCTACCACTGGACTTGAGAGAAATAAAATCTGATGATCTTTGAGACAGTGCTATTTTGGGTTTTCTAATATACTTAAGGTGATATAGTCCCAATTGATAACAAGAGCTATATGAATCTGAGTTCTCATAGAAGCAGACATCAAGACAGGATTGGACATGTAAGAGATTTATTTGGGGGGAAGATCAAGGTCAATGAAGGATAAAAAGGGGAGGGAGCCAGGGGTGGTGAGGAGAGCACTGGAAATAGGGGGAAGAAAGGGGGTGGGGAGTAGGGTACAGCCAGAAGCTCAGCCTGCAGGGCAAGTTTTGGCCAGGACGAAGCTGCCCATTTGAGGTGCCCTGCATCTCCCAGGCAGGGATCTGCAGGGTGTCCCAGTCTTTGGCTTGGAGCAGTGAGTGCAATTGTGGATGCATTCAGAGCGCAGAAACCGGGCATTCATCATCACACTTCCCAGAGCAGAACTGATTGAGGTGCATTTTCTTGGCCAAAAAACAAATTTTGTTTATGTCTGTTTCTGTGTAGACTCCTGCTCCTCAAAAATATTCTCAGAGATGATGGCCATGGTGGCAAACTGTCCAAAAGCATTTTAATTGGGACAAAACCCAAAACGATGTCATCGGTGACATCTTTTTTCTAGTGTCCCTCAATGGTTGCGGGACCTGTTATAGGCGAAATCCATTTCAGTGGGGAGAGTAACAAAGCACACTTCTGTGATTTCTCCCAGTTTGGAAAATAAATGAGATCTGAGAATTCAACATAGATGAGGCCACAGCCAGCCCAGGCTGGCTGGGGAAGCTTGAGTCTGGGTGGTGGTGGGTGCTGGTCTCACTCCTGCTGCACTGAAGTCCGCCCAGTACCACGACTCAGTCACCACTCAAAGCAACACACTGCCAGAAACGTCAGGCCCATGAATGCATTACAAAGGCTATAAATGGAAAATGTTCCTTTCCTATTGACTTGCTTATGTAAATAGCTTAGAGATGTTTTCCAAGTGCAAATCCCTAACACTTAAAAAATTTTACTTCACCCAGTGGGAAGAAAATACTCATTAAAGGAACCACAAACCTCAGCTTCTTGGCAGGAATTTTCAGCTCATTACATGGTAATTAATACTAATCTATATGCTAAAAATGTAAAAAAAAAAGCCTTTTTTCTTTGTTCCAGTTTTTATACTGCTGCTCTGCCAGACAGCCAATAAAGCTAAAACAGAATCCTTCGTTTTTTTAAGAGGCTATAATGCAAATGAAAGTTTTCAGGCTTCAGTGAAGAGATCTTTACATTTCTAGGTTCTCGATGATAAAAAGTTATTGTTATTTTTTAAATTGCAAACATTGCTACAATACATTGCAACAACTCTAGACACCACAACCAGTAAAAATAATGCAAAAGTGGTAGGAATCTCAAAGCTCTTTAAACCCACTTTTTAGATATGGCTTTTTTCTGGATTAGATTACTTAGCATAGGATCTGACTGAGATTATATTTCATATTCTCTATGGTATCAGATACACATGGCTCGTTATGGAATTTAAAAGCATAGTCTCTGATGATTATTGCAAACTAAACCATACAGAATAAGTGAGAGACAAATAGCCGGTTTCTTAAAAGTGTGAAAGACAGAATGTTTTTGCCTGCATTCCTGCCATTATGTTTTTTGGAAAAATTGTAATAACTTGGAAGAGAGGAGAGAAAGGATATATCTTTCATTTTCATATAATCTCAGGGAATAATACTGGTGATGACTATGGTGATAAATAAGAAAATGATCAAGAAAGTAAACAAAATATAATGATAGATAGGAGGAGGACTGGTTGGGAAGGAAATAAACACCAAGAACATATTATAAATAAGGTGCTGGATGTGGGCATTGCATTTACTGTGAATTTAAATTATGTAAATTTGAAATGATATGATATACATATTAAATTTCCACTTTATGCAAAATTGAAATGATACAAATTCTCCCAAATTAAAAATTCTTCAAAACATTGTATATTTACAAAAGTTAAGGGGTTGGTAAAATGTATCTATGCTACTGACCCCTTGTCTGGAAACAAAGATACCTGTCATTCTTTGTTAAGATTACTTTGGTTATTATGGCAGTTTTGAGTTATGCCAACTCTTCAGAAATCAGTCTCTTTCATGCATTGTGAGGGCCATCCACTGAGTTTCAGGGAGGCCAACTTGAAACACACATCAGTCAATGCCACTGAGGGTCTCCCAGTCCAGTGAGGGAGATAGAGAAGTATATAGATGAGTGAAAAAAGGTGAGACGTGGAATGACTGAGGCATGAACAGAATGCTTCCAAGCCCAGAGAAAAGATACCTGACCCAACTATAAAGGCAGGTAAGACATTCTAAAGCAACTGTCACCTGAGTTGATTCACCTAGAAAAGTGGAATTCCTCCTGGCCAATAAATTGAGTGGATATTGAGGCGACTGTAGGAGGAAAAGCAAATTCAGATTTGAGAGAACAGAATATGCAAAGGTATGCAGACAAAGAAGCATTGTAGTAGTCAGTCCAGAACACAGTAAGCAATGGGTCTGGAGAGGTAATTGGCAGCCATATTATCCGGGGCTGTGCTAAGGAATGTGGACAAAATGGAGCTACGAATACTTGCTTTATAGGCTTTGAGTAGCAGAATGACCCAGCCAAATTTCTATTTTATAGGAATCATTCTGAAAGCAATATGGAAGATGATTGGGAGGATGCAGAACAGGGACAATATAAGACGTGATGAAGTTCAAAGCTAAGGCAGTGGAGGAGAGAAAGAAAAAAAATGATGAAATTGGGTGACCTTTACGCAAAAAATGAATACGTTTCGGCAGCTGATTAGTTTGGGGTTGGGGTAGAAGTCACTGGGGATGAAGATAAAGGTGTGGAGATATGGGTAAATATGGGCAGAATCAGCAGAACTTAGAGACCAGTTGGATATGGATGCCGAGGGGCAGGGAGGGATTATTTATCCAGGAAGTGTTGGGCTGGAATAGTGTGCAGTAAAGGATTAATTCACCAGATCTGAATTGTTCAAACTCTTCGTATTCCAAAGAAAAGTTGGGCCCTTGCTGATCTCCTGGGAGATAACCTCTAAGCCCTTGGACTATCTTGACTGTTCAGAACATCTTTGTTTACCTGAGGCTTTGGGCCATGCTAGATCGTTTATGGTAACAGCTTGATTTATGGTGGAAGCCTTGGACCATGTAGTATATCAGCTCGAGCTCTGGAGGGAATGGACACTAAGTAACTAAGATCAGCTATGTGGGCACTCAGCCTATGTGACCAACCTACAAAAATCGTGGACATGAAGGCTTGGGAGCCTCCCTGGCGGGTAATACTTCATGTGTGTTGTCACACAACATCACTAAGAGAATTAAGTGCTGTGTGTTAAGACTTCCCTGGTAAAGAACAATTGGAAGCTCATGCCTGGTCTCTCCTGGTCTCTGCTGTGTGTGTCTTTTACCTTCGAGGATTTGAATCCATATTCTCTCACTACTTTAAACTACAGTAAACAGTGAGCATAACAGCTTTTCCAAGTTCTATGAGTCTCTCTAGAGAATCACTGAAGCTGAGGGTGGTCCTTGGGACCTCTGAAAACAAGTAATCAATTGAGTAAATAGTGGCACCACTTATGGAGCTAGGGAATACATGAGGAGAAACAGATTTGGAGTAAAATATGAGTTCGCTTTTGAATATGTTGAGTTAAAGTGTTTGGGGAACATCCAGGTGGAAATGTCCAGTAAGAATTATATATGAACGTGGATGGAGGAGAGAGGACTAAGTCAGAGCTAGGAATCTGGGAACCGTAACTAGAGATGCTATTTAAATCCGCGGGTAAGGATGAGATTACTATGGGAATTTAAAAAAAAAGGAGTTACAAAAAGAATTTTGGAAAACTCTGATCTTAGAGGGAAAGAGAAGACACCATCTAAGAACCAGAAAGAAATTGAGAAATCAGCAGTATCTCAAAAACCAACAGTAAAGAATATTCCAAGCAGGAGATTTGTCTTTTTGATATAACAATGTCAAAAGTCACAGAAAGACCAAGTAATACTGGAAGTGAAGAGCATCACCTGGATTTTATTTTACTTATTTATTTTTTTAAACATTCTTTTCAAAATATTCTTTTCCATAATGATTTATCCCCGGAGATTGGATATAGTTCCCTGTGCTATACCATAGGACCTCATCATTTATCCATTCTAAATGTAGTAGTTTGCATCTACTAACCCCAAATTCCCACTCCATCCCTCTCCCTCCCCCACTCCCCCTTGGCAACCACAAGTCTGATCTCTATGTCTGTGAGTCTGTTTCTGATTTATAGATAGGTTCATTTGTGCCATATTTTAGATTCCACATATAAGTGATATCATATGGTATTTGTCTTTCTCTTTCTGACTTACTTCACTTAGTATGATCATCTCTAGTTGCATCCGTGTTGCGGCAAATGGCATTATTTTTTAATTTTTTATGGCTGAATAGTATTCCATTGTAGTAGTTTACACTTGACAGATGAAGAAATAGATGCTCAAAATGATATGGTGATTTGGCAAAAGTCACACAGAGAGTGGCAGAGGGTAGCTTAGAATTTAGATCTGGGTGACAGCCTACATTGTTCCTACTAAATCCCACTACTGGCCAGTCTCATGAGAGAGAGAGATCTCTCAAGACCAGATCTGAGTCTCATTTATTCTTCCTGAGTCACTGTGAGCCTGTGTTCTGCATGAAGCATTCTCTAACCATGCCAACGCTCTCTGCTTCCTCCCTCGCCTTCATTTCCTGTATCAGACACACTCCTGCACATCTACTTTGGACGGAGGCATGCTGTCTCCCACAGGGAGATTGTAAGTTGTCAAAGGCAGAGGATTACGTTTCAAAGTATAGCTGAACAAAGCTATGAGTTATGGCATGATTTCTAACTTCCTATCCTTGTGATGTTGCTTTAGATATAAAAAGGTGAATCTTACCCCAGGGGATGTATATTCTGTAAAGGAAAGAAGAATCAGTCTGCAGAGGTTTTATCATGCATCCAACCCGTAGATTATGATAACTTTTTTTTTTTTTTTTTTTGCCTTGCAGACGTAAGTAGGAATTGTATAGCTAGACAACAAAACTGGTAAGGAAATGAACAGGGAGTGAAAACTTCACCTCTTTCCTCTGGGGGGGGAAGGGGAGCCTAAAGGGTGGTGAGGGGTTTGTAGGAGGTTAATTTGAAGGAAGTTCATAGGATAATCAAGGTAGACACTGAACAAAGTAGTAGATTAAGATTTTAAAAGATGGTGGTAAAATTATAAATGTCACCTGTGAGATAAGTAGAAAAAATTGGTTACTAGGAAATAAGTTATTTTTCCTTGTTAATTTTCTTTATTGCTGGGAAGCCCAAGTGTTTGCAGCCTGAGCTGGTGAAGCCCCTCACATTTGTAATGAAGGCACTTGTTCAGAAGTGGTTCCTAGGATTAAAAATATTCCCTGTTCTTGCTGTCGTATTCTCTTTCATTTCTCTCAGGCTGAGTTTTGAAGTTCTGAATGCATCCAGAGAAAATGGGGAGGTGGAGTTTTTACTCACAAAATGTTACCTGCTGATTAAATGTTTTTGTATTTTCTGTCCTAACGATCACTTTTATTAAATCCCTATCTTGTAAGTGCCTACAGAGTGATGGTGGGTGTAGTGTTCATGGGTGAAACATGACCATTCAGCTAAGTACTTCTTTCCAGTGGTTTTGAGAAGGAATAGGAACCGTTTCTGAAATTAGTGACCTGGCTTCAGTGAAATCATGATTTATAGTCTCAAATATGAGAAGTTGATATTAATGAATACTGATCCATTCAAGGTATCTTCTCCCCTCAAAAGATATTTATAAGCCACTTGGGCAAAACATGAGGGGATTTGAATGCATTACAATAGAAATTCAGAAATCCTCTGCAATTTCTTATGCAAATACTTTAGTAAGTTACAACTGAATCATGAATGATGTAGTCAGACTTCCCAGAAGTGGGAGTTCCTATCCCTGAAAATGATTTATTGGCATGAATTTTCCTGTGATTTTAGGAGATAAATTGAGATTGATGTTTCCCAAAAGATATTAAAATAATTAATTTTAATTCTTTGGTGAACTTTCAATGCAGAGTAAAATTGATGTAACCAAAATCAGTTTCAAGTTTTTGGAGCATTTCTAGAGAAAATTTCTTTTTGAAGTTTATTCCTAAAAATGAAGTAGAATATGATATAACGCAATGAAAAATGAATATTTAAATATAATAGTTTTTCACCAAGATCTTATTGCTTAGTGAAACTGGCAAGCCATAAAAACTTTTCTGAGTAAAAATTTTAAGCAAATCGTAAACTCTTAGAGTTATTTACTCTAATCATCTTACCTTACAGATGAGGAAACTGAGGTCCCAAGACTAAGAAATTTAACCCGGATCATGTAGCAAAGTTCCTGGATAACTAGGGGCCTCAACTCCCAGACTAGAGGTCTTTCAGTTAATTAATTTAAGCCTCCATGTTCCTCAGAAGATTGAGAATTCTTCCCAACTTGAAAGGCTCTGTTTTCCCATCATCCCAGAGTAGCTCTTTTCCTAAGGCTGGCACAAGTATTTAGCTGCTTGGATCACCTGTGAAACATGGTGTGAATTTTAATCTTTAAACACCAGGTTTCCCTGGGAAAGAATAAAAAATGACCTAGCCTTCTACATTAGTCCCCTGTAGTTGTGCGTATAAATTTTATTCCATGATAGTGGGTAAAAGATATGTCATCTTACCTTTAAATAAATCAAATTTAATTTGTTACAAGCCCCCATCCTCTTGGGCTGGCAAGAAATTAAATATCAGTCATTACTGGGATACTTCCCCAGCAGTCAGGGTCAAGTGAAGGTTTCAACCATCCTAAGTAATGTGGAACATTTATGGAAGTTCCCTTAATTTGCAACCCTCCATCCTCACTCGCTCTCCCCCTCCTTGGTCTTTGAGAAGCCATATACAGTAAGTCCCTTACATATGAACCTTCAAGTTGTGAACTTTCAAAGATGCGAACGTGCATTCCATCAGCGTCAGGTGTGAGTGAAATTGCAGCTTGCCCTTGTCTCCTATTGCTGACAATCCCTCAGCTCTACCATCTCCCACCTCCTCTCCCCCCTCCACTCAGTAACTCTTCTTGCTTGACCACTCGATGCCAGCCACTGTATGCCAGCTGTTGTACTGTACTACTGTACTTTTCAAGGTACTGTACTGTAAGATTAAAAATGTTTATTTTTTGTTTTTTTTTTTTGTTTTTTTTAGGTTTTGTGTGTGTGTGTGTGTGTGTGTGTGTGGTGTGTGTGTAGGTATCCTTAATTCCCAAGTTAAGGGTCAATTTGTACTTACAATAAAACTTCTGCAGAATATTCAGATGATATTAGGAATAGATATTCCTACAGTGTCATTATTCTAAGGAGAATCTAGGTCTAATACAAGGAAAAAGAGGGGGCATTTATATATTTTTTATAAATTATTATTTTTGAAGTGTACAGAAAACCAGCTTTTTAAACTCAGTTCTCCATTAGCTATATGATTTTAATGGCCTTTTTTCCCCCCCTGTTTATCTATCATATTTTATTTAGAAAGTGATGGTAGCTAACTCATGATTATTTTTTGTTTTTTTATGTATTATTTGTGTGAAAAAGTATTATAAACCTATAGTAAACCTATAGTACAGTACTATATAGCCGACTGTGTTAGTTGGGTACCTAGGCTAACTTTGTTGGATTTACGAACAAATTGGACTTACGAATGTGCGCTCGGAACGGAACTCGTTCGTATGTAGGGGACTTCCTGTATTGGGCTGGTTTGGAGAGCAAAGACCTTGAACTTCAACCCCATTACTTGATGATAGTCTTAGCGGGTTGAATGGTGACCACCAAAAGGATATGTCTGTGTCCTAACACTCCAACCCTGTGAATGTGACCTTATTTGGAAAAAGGATCTTTACAAGTATCATTCGGTGAAGGATCTTGGGATGAGAACATCCTGGCCCTAAATTCAATGACAGTGTCCTTAGAAAAAGAGGGGAGGACTCAGACAGAGGAGAAGGCCATACTGGATACTGGAAAGCAGATTTTGGAACGATGCAGCCATAAGTCAAAGAACCTTTGGAGCCCCCAGGAGCTGGAAGAAACAAAGCAGGATTCTTTGATAGAGCCTTCAGAAGGAGTACGGCCCTGCCAACACCTTGATTTCATACTTCTGGCTTTCAGAACTTTGAGAGAATTGATGTCTGTTGTTTTAAGCCTCGAAGCTTATGGTAATTTGTTACAGCAGGCACAGAAAACTAACACAGTGAGGTTACTGGGCAAGTCAATTACCTTCTCTATGTCAATTTATTCCTCATGTTTAGTGCAAGGATGATATTAGTGCTTACCCCATAGGGTAATGAGGATAAATAAGTCAGTCAACTGCTTAGAACAATACTGCAGCTTGGTAAGACCCTGCAACCATTTGGTCTTGTGTTACTAGTCCCTGCTGATCTCCACTGATAAGTTCATTTTCAGACTTTCAGTCCAGGTAAGACTACCTGGACTTTTGAGGGCTTGAGTGTCTGCTTCTGCTATGCAAAGCCTGCGGAAAAGGTAGTCTGTGGACTCCAGGGCCCCATCGCCTGCACCACCCTTCCCTAGGTGCCCTCTGCAGCACTGCCCATCTAAGCAGGCAGGGTCTTCTCTGGCAATGCACGACAGCAAGCAGAGGGTTGGAGCTTCAAAATTGACTTCTTGTTCCCTTATCCGCTGTAAAAACATAGTGCTTTTCTTTCTTTTGGGGGCAAAAATGTTAACATCTGTCAGTTTTTCTTACTAACTCATGATGCTATACATTTTTAATTAACAAATTAACCAGTCCACTGTAAAACTTGGTGATATTTTTACTTCTGATAGAGAAGGGCGATTTCTTTCTAATCTGCCTCATGGCTGTGGATGGCTTATTTAAACTGCCACTTGACTGAGGACAGTGGTTCTGTCATGCCTCTTTATATCCCCTTGCTCTGTGCCTAGTACATGGTAGGTACAATCAGTATGCCATACTGTATATGATTGGCTGTGGAGCTATTACATTGCAATGCTCCTGGGCTGCGAGACATAAAAAGTTTCAGAGCACTCAAAAAGAGACTGAGTTTTCCCTGAAACCCAAAGCAGAAAGTACCCTTACCACTGAAAAAGAAAAAGTTTTAAAGTACCCTTACCACTAAAAAAGAAAAAGCTTTAAGAATCTCTTCTTTTGACCACTAAGTCGTGGCCAGTTTTGCAAGACTCTGAATTTTACCTTTTGACACGTTGTTCCCTCTTCTCACGGAGTTCCTCTCCTCCTTGACCACCCATTCAGCCTTCGCGTCCCAAGTCAAAGGTCACTTGCTCAATGAAGTCTTCTGGGATGTTCTTACTGCCGATTCTTGTCCCCACCACTATCATGGCACTTGTCACAAGGGACTGTAATTACTGACTTGCATTTCTGTCTTCTAGGCTGGGAGCTTCCAGAGGGTCCCCTGCATTTCCATCTCTGTACTCCTAGGGTAGACCATGGTGCCCGGATGTAGACTTGCTCAGTAAGCATTGGTTGACCGACAGTCCAACTGTCTACATCAATGAATGCGTTGATGAACAGTATTCCAATGGGGTTTGCAATGCTTGCCCATTAATCAGTAGCCACATGACAGACTGGATCAGGGTCAGGGAGACGCCTCTGTGACTGTCACCATTTGGTTGACTCCTCATATTTTGGTGAAGTTGTTCTGCTTTGTTAGCAGTGATTGAATTACCAATCGCCCATCTTCTCCTTGCGCCTTCTTAATTGTCCTGTATCACAGTGGGACCTCTCGTTCTGCTAAATCACTTTACCAACTGATAATTTAAAAATTTTTATTTTTTAAAATAATTTATTTTATTGAAGTATAGTTGATTTACAATGTTGTGTTAATTTCTGCTGTACAGCAAAGTGACTCAGTTTTTCATATATATACATTCTTTTTCATAATCTTTTCCATTATGGTTTATCATTGTTATTTATCCATCCTATATATAATAGTTTGCATCTGCTAATCCCACACTCCCAATCCCTCCCACCCCCATCCCCTCTGCCCCTTGGCAACCACAAGTCTGTTCCCTATGTCTATGAGTCTGTTTCGTAGATAAGTTATTTGTGTTATATTATAGATTCCGCATGTAAGTGATATCATATGATATTTGTCTTTCTCTTTCTGACTTACTTCACTTAGTATGATAATCTCTAGGTCCATCCATAATGCTGCAAATGGCATTATTTCATTCTTTTATATGGCTGAGTAGTATTCCATTCTATATATGTAACACATCTTTATCCATCCCTCTGCCAATGGACATTTAGGTTGTTTCCATGTCTTGGCTATTGTGAATAGTGTTGCTATGAACATAGGGGTGCATGTGTCTTTTTGAATTATAGTTTTGTCTGGATGTATGCCCAGGAGTGGGATTGCTGGATCCTATGACAACTCTATTTTTAGTTTTTTGAGGAACCTCCATACTGTTTTCTATAGTGGCTGCACCAACTTACATTGCCACCAACAGTGTAGGAGGGTTCCCTTTTGTCCACATCTTATAGAATACTGTCCAAGTCCTTTTCCTTGCACTGAGTACAAGCATAGAAGCAGGAGATCCTCTACGGAGCCAAGGAGCGATAACAATGCTTTGTAATAGGGTCGTAGCAGTGAGAAGGAAGAGAACTGGGACAATTTGGTATATGCTGTAGAGGGAGGGTCAACAGGCCTTGCTGAAAGGATCATATCTGAGAGGTGAGAGAAAGAGAATAATTATGGGGAATTCCTAGGTTTTGATCTGGGCAACTGGGAGGAAGGTGAGATGGGGAAAACCAAGACAGAAACAGCTTTATTTTTATTTTATATTATTGTATTTTATTTTATTTGTGTGTGTGCATGTGCATGTAGTGAAGTTGAAAATCAAAAGTTTTGCTCTGGACAAGTTAACCTTGAGCTACGTGATAAATTAGGCATTAGAGGTGTTGGTTGGCAACTGGACACACAAGTTTGGAACTCATAAGGGCTCAGAGGTGGGATATTGAGTTTGGGAATCACTAGCACATACGTGATCTTTGAGGACTGGGAGTGTTTGAGATCACCTGGGGGAAGAGTGTAGACAGAGAGAAGAGGGTCCTGGGACTAAGCCCTGGATAAGTTCCAATGCAGGCAACACTTATTATCAGTTATTTCCAATACATTTCTTTTCGTATTAGCGATCTCCTTACAAAACCTGAAGCTTCTATTTTATAGGATTGCCAGTCTCAGAGAGTATAAAAGAATTATGTGTTCCATATAATTTAGAACTGCTTATTTTGCCAAAAAAAAATTCCATTAAGATGTGAAGTTATTCCTTGCCATGGCTTTATGAGAAGCCTTAACTTCTTAAGAGACCTGTAATTTTCCTTTTAATTTCTGATGTGAAGAGTCTCTCGAGAGATCTTAATCTGGTAATTACTGAAGCTTTATACTGGTTTCAACTTGCTAGAAAACATTTCAATTGGATACTATTAGGGGAAATGCTTTATATGTCTTTTTACACTTTCCTGTTCTCAAAGCATTTGTAAACACAGCAACTGAAGTTTCTTATCCAGGGAATAGCACACATTTGATTAAACAAGGTATAACTTGGATTTCCAAACCACTATCAGTACCCACCCCCAAGAACTGGTGTGGTAGAGCTTAGTAGACCCCAACCATCTTAATCCCACACTGATTTCTTGCTGAGACATGAAAATGCAGTTTATAAAAAGTTGGCAGAACGCTACAATGCTTTTACACACGTTCATTTGACAGAGACCGCCCGGAGAAAACACACACGTACACAAAACAAGAACAACATATGCACAAATGGTTAAGTGCTCTCTGCTTCCCATGCCTTTTTTCCCACTACCATGTAATAAGTCTGTTTACAGGACATCTATAGGAAAGAACATACACTTAGTCCATATCCTTGACAGCTAAGCCTACTCTGGAATTTCATCACACCCTCACTGACACCCACAATGTGTAGGAGAAAAAAAGAATTGGATGTGGCTCTAAGTTTTACTCTCAGCTAATACAGAAGTTGCTTAATGCTTAACCGTGCTTACTCCTTACCAGTAATGAATTCAGGCCTGGCTGGTGCCAGTGCTATTTGCTCCCACTGTAAATCTTCTAATGCCCCTATAATGCTTTATTTTTCAGGTTTCCTCCTGATCTTCTTCTCGCTGTGATTTAGCAGAAAAATCCACACACTGCCAAATGATCCTGTACAATTACAGGATTTATGGGGTGCTAAAACAGCCCTTGGGCAAGGCTGTCAAAGGAAAGGAGCTATTCATTTATTCAGTAGTGTGTGGGTCTACAAAAGGAAATGGTCAAAATGGCAACTGTTTATTACCAGATTGAAAGAATTTCAATCTGCTGAGTAGGAGGAAACACAGGACTATATACAAGGGTGAGGCGTGGTGTACAATTTTTCTCTCAGTGGATGGACTCTTTCTAAGACATTTGGCCCATTGAAGCCAGGGTCCCCTTGTTCTGTAGACGAAGAGCTGCTCCTTTGTCCTGTCTCAAATTCTCTACTTGGGAAAAGATGTGAATGAAATGCAGATGTTTAGAAATATAAAAATCTCTTTTGAATGTCAATACTATGACATAGTATGAGTGTGTTTCATGTTTGGTAATTGCAATCATTGTTGCTTTTGTTGTGGTCATCCATGTACAATGCTTGGTGTCAGTCGATTTATCTCTTGTAAAAATAAAATACAGTGTGTGTGTGTGTGAAAAAAAAAAAAAAAAAAAAAAATCTCTTTTGCTGTGAGCACTTAAGCCTGGGAAGAAAGCCAGTGGAATCACTAATTCTGTTTTCTATTTGTTTTGTTTACTGAGAGGTTTTAGAGGTAAGAATATAAAACCTTATTAAAGAAGACTTGATAAATGTTATTTTTGTGAGCAAAAGTGCCTTTTGTTTCACAGTAGAATGGAAAACAGTACTATTCTTAACCAAATCTAGAGTTGTCTAACTATGTAGGTCAGAATCCATACCGATTAGAAATTGCCCTACTTTTAAAAGTATTTTTCCATCGCAACATGAATACTCGGAATCATTTGGTCTGACTTTCATAGTGGTGGGGAAGCTAGCATTTTCACATTTTTCCCCGATTCATCACAATGATGCATGAAGAATTGCATCATTAAAGCCAAGCCTTGTACCAGGGACACGAAAGAGCACGTTCTGGTCTTGTGGAGATAGGCACGGTTCACTGCTCTTTCAGTGCATGAGCTGTATCTGCTGGCCAATATTCTGCCCAACGATTCTAACCCTACAGCTTACCCCATAACCCTATAACCTGGTGATGTGGAATTTTACAGGCGCTGATACTTTCTGCAAGATTGGTGAGAACATGTCATAAGTCAGTATTTACAATGATCTCTGAGGTGGTTGGCATTCCTCTAGCCCACTCTGTTGGTCTCTGTCCCACTGTTTTTTTAAATCAAAGGACACCACAGAAGAGCGGACAGTTGCGTACACCCTAGCCGTCCCTAGTAAAGGCCTGGAAAAAGGACAGTTTGGATGGGATCTGAGGCCACACCATCAGCCCAAGGAAGATGTCACGAATAACGTTTATGGGGTGATGTACTGGAAGGGACATCAAGCAGTAACCCAGTCCTTACTGGATCTTTTCAGGGACCTTTATTCAAACCAGTCCGAAAAGATCTGTGCCTAGGTTTCTTGTCAAAAATTTGTATAGAGGGTTATTTAAATTCTTCACCTGTGGAAGCATTCCAACCTCTCCCAATGAGTAGAATGCTAAACACCAACTTTTAATGTCCCATCCAAAGGAAATTCTGTATCTGAGAGGCACTCATGTATATCTTACCGTAACCTTACACATTTCTTCCCAGCCTTTGTGGCTAGCGATGGACGGTGGTTGGATCTAAATGCTAAAAGTCCAGGTGTTAGCTTGTGTTCATTCCCAGGATCATAAGTGTCTGCAAAAGCCTGTGAGACTGTGTGAAGGGAATAGCCTTTCATGTAATTTCTATGATTTAAAAAAAAAAAATGTCCTTCTTCAAGCCTAAAACTGAGAGGCTTTTCCAAGGTTTTTAGGTGGTTGTTAGACAAGTGGCTGAAACACGTTCTTTTGTTTCCCATTTAAGTCAGCTCAGGCACAAGAAAATGACATTAATTTCAACTTGAATTGAGCGGTACTTAAATCAAGAAGTTGAAAAGCTACTTGAGCCTGCGGTGATAATAAGGGCTTTCACGTATTAAGCCAGGCAGCGCGCTTTCCCCCTCACCAGCACTTGCATTTACTCCATTCTATAGACAAGAAAATTGAGGCTCAGAGACTCTCAACCATGGTTCCAAGGTCAGTAAGTAGCTGAGCCTGCATTTGATACCAGAGCCTGTGTTCTCCTAGGACCTTTTTTCTCTAAGGCTTCCTATCTAACCTAAGCTCAAAATGAAATAGAAAATCAAATGAAAAAGTCAATATCTAGATAAATATAGGTAGACAAATGGGATTTTCAGATTACAAGACTCTTTGGCTAGGTTTTTGTTTGTTTGATTATCTATACTATCATCTTAGTTCATTGCTTAGCTGTGCCAGTGTAAAATTTAGGGTCTGTGAAAGCATCATCTGCTTCCCTTGAGGGTATTGTGGTTAGCTGTGAGTTCATAATTTAAGCACCCAGTTGGTATTGGTTAGTGGCTCTCTGTAGCACCATTTATGCTGTATATTGGGTATCTTTAGATGACTAATGTTGCCAACTAAAAAGGCTCTTTATCAATATACCAGTACATCTGAATGTATATTTTTGTAGACTTTTTCCTTTCTCTCTCTCTTTTTGGTAACGGCTCTTGGAGCTTCCTGCTGAACATCAATATTTTCAGGGATGGTTCCAGCTTCCTTTTGGGTCCCTTGGAGAAATGCACATGTCGGCCATGATCTCAGCTGCTCTCCCTCTAAAGATGGTAACAAGTTTCAGTTGAAAGAAGTTTAGAGTGTGCCTCTTTGCCAAAAAAAAACAAATCCAGTATCTCTCTTATGGGTTTGTTTTGCCAAACTTTAAAAGGAAGACTGTACTAAAATGGTGTCTTTCACCTCAAGTTTTCAAACACTGCTAGAATTAAAGGAATGATAAACTTTCCCATTTCTTTGGATCTTATAACTTGTCCGGGTGATATGTGAAGACATGTCTGAAGACTATTCTGTGGTCACCTCAGTGTCACAGACACATGCAGGTATGTCCCCCTCTCCTTCACCGCCCTCTACCCCACCATCTTTTACTCTCAGGAACTTGGTCTTTTAAGGAACAGGTTTTGCTTTTGTGCTCCGAAGTCAAATGCTCTCCATAGGATTCTAACAAATGTTTTAGATGTACCATGGGCAAATCTTCATCTATTTTGGATTATCAATGTTTTCATTTTTATTGTAGTTCTTAGAAGCCAGGGGAATTATTATGAAACCAGAAGAGTTAAAAGAAAAATTTAGGTTTTTAAAATCCATATCCTCCAAGATTTCCATCCACAGTAAAGCCTTCACTGAATGCCCCAAGAGGAATTGGTGGCTCATGTATTTGCTCCTGTTATACATTTTATTCTTCCTTGTATTGTATATTAGTTTCTTACATTTCTCTATTTCCTTTTTCCTCTACAGTGATCTGTACAAAATAATTCAATAAACGCTTTCTGAATGAATGTATGTTGAATGAATTTTAGGGACGTGAAATAGTGCATATAAATAAAATTAATGTACTAGTAGTTGATATTATGTGTAACATGAAATTACTTTCTGAAATTTATCAAAAGGTACTTAATTTTTAAAGAAATCACAGAACTCTTAATATGTGGTCACATCAAGTCAGCATTCATACAAATTAAGAACTCTGTCAACTTTCAGATGTCTACATTGAAGGATCAGGAACTCAGAATTCAAAACACAAATTTCCAGGCTTCTATGGATTTAAATTATTAAATGAATATATTTGGAGGTGGTTATAGGGCTGAAAAGTAATCTATGTAATTAATGCTTTCTTTCTCTAGTAACTGAGTAAGTTTAAATTCCATGTCCTTGTACTGAACAACTGGGGAGTAAAGGGTGGGCTTGAAGCAGTCTTCACAAATAAGCTCAGGATTCAAAATTTGCAAGGAAAATTTTTTTGAAAATTTGCAAAAGACTTATCTGAGACAAAAGACTTTTGTCTTTTACCAGATTTATCAGATATAATAAAAACCCACCTATTATTTTATAAAGGCCACCATGTCTTAAAATGAACCGCGGTTAGTAAACTATAACCGTGGGAAGGAAACAACTGTGCACTGAATGCCATCTGTGGACCAGGTACTATGGTAGGTCTTTTACATATTCATAGTGAGTATAATAAAAGTTTATTATAACTTTACAAAGGGCCTAACATTTTTCTAACTGTCTTATGTATATTCACTCCTTTAATCTTGACCACAGTCCTATTAAGTATCATTGCTGTCATCCCCGTTTCACATTCCAGGAGACTGAAGCCTAGAGAAGTAAAGGGACCTCTCAGAGTCACAGTGCTAGGAAGTGGCAGAGCCGTGGTCGTGTCAGTCGCCCAGAGCTGCTGTAACAAAGATACACAAACTCCCCGTGGCTTAAAACAGCAGAAACTTACTGCTCACATTCTGAAGGCTGGAAGTCCAAAATCAAGGTGTCCGTAGTGTCTCTGAAACCTGCGGGGAAATTCCTTCCTGGTTTCATCTAGCTTCTGATGTTTGCCTGCAATACTCGTCATCCCTTGGCTTATAGTTGCCACACTCCAATCTCTGCCTTCATTGTCACCTGTCTTCTCCTTGTGTGTCTCTCCTTTTCTCATAAGGACATTAGTCATATTGGAGTAAGGACTCATCCAGCTCCGGTATGACCTCATCTTAACTAATTCCATCTGCAATGATCCTCTTTCCAAATCAGGTCTCATTCTGAGGTAGTGGGAGTTTGGACTTCAACACGTCTTCTGGGAGACACAGTTCAACCCATAACACCCCCCCATATCTATGTTTGTTTATTTTAAACACTGCATTCTGCTATGTCTTTTTCTGTGAGGTAATGTTTTCCATTTCAATGATTCTTTATTAAACTTTGTTGTATATTGTGCACTATGAAAACAGTTCGGGTGGGTAAACGTTTTAAAAATACATTTTATCCTTAAATGAAATACAAAGTAAGAACATAGTGACTCTATTATGACTTTCTTATTCTTATAAAAAAATTAAATCCATTTTTCCTAGTGCTTCTCTGTACATTTAAAAATAGGTACCAAAGTAGGCTTCATGATTTTTTAATGCCTAAAGGCAGTGGTTATCAACTATTTTCCACCTTAACCCACTTAATGGACATGGCATGCTCCAATGAGTAATAGTGGCTTCAACGATTCACAAGTGGACCAGGGAGATGTGAAGTGTCTGAGTCTCCTGTAGGGGAAGCATACTGAGGAGAAATTTACTCCTTAAGTGATCTGGAGATGCTTCCAGAGGGGAAACCCTGTCTGCCTCACTCATCCCCTAACCCAGGGGAGAACTATTGCCTTAAGCTTGGTGCAGTAGAATACAATTGAATTCTCACTTCATATGAAAAAGAAATGAGGAAAATATTCACTTTTCTCCTTAGAAATGCTTCCTTTTTTTCTTGCATTTAATTACATGAATTGTTTAAAAGCATACACAATTTTTAGGGAATAGGTTTCAAAAGGAATTTATTTTCTTTCACAAAATTTAAAGTATCAACTATATATAAATGAAAAGGCACCTTGAATAAGGGATGAAGTAACAATATTATGTGATGAACACATAAGAAATACTTCTAATTTGGCAAAATGCTTCCAGTTCTCTAGTATACTATATTTCTTCTCCAGTATTTAGCTAATTTTTGGTTGTAATGAAATCTCCTCTCCTGGTTATCCTTCATCCTTTGATGGCTTTCCTGTTTCTGCCCAACAGATAATCATAGGCAGAATCACACTAGGATCCCTTCTCTTCTTGGTTTGTATAGTTTCCTTATGTACTGTCACCCAGCCCCACAGTATAAAATACCTATATGTGCCAATTTCTCCCAAATACTTTTCTTTAGCTTTGATCTCTCTCCTGGTCACCAGACTGGTATCTGACACTCCCTCCTTGGTATTTCTGCTTGTTTAACAGACTTCTCGGACTTAAAGCAGGATTCTTGATTTTCACCTTCTCCCATATGGTTTATCCTTCCAGTTTTCCCATCTCAGAAAATGACACACCCGTTCTCATCTGGACAGCAGCTGTAGCCTCCTAACTGGTCTCCTACTTCCAATAATGATTCCTCTTCAGTACATTTCTCCCTCAACAGCTAAGGAGATCTCTCAAAACCATAAATCAATGATGTTCTTCCCCGGAGTAAAATCTTCCAATGAATCGTTCTCTATTGTGTTTACAATAAAATTCAGACTTTTACCTTTGCCTCTAAAGTCCTACAGAATGTGATCTCTCTCTACTTACATCTTTGACCTCATTTTCTACCGTATTTCTCTTGTTATTACTCTCTAGGCCATTGATTTTTATTCATTGAACACTAAGCTTCTTCCTGCCTATGAGCATTGTTACTAAGTCTTCAGCATCTTCCTATGGGTGGCTCTTTCTTGTCATTTGATTCTCAGTTCAAGTATGATCTCAGTCAATTCAAAGTAGCCACACAGTTACTTTCTATGTCATCAACAGATTTGGATTCTCCACCAAGAAAATTTAAAACAAAAACTTATGACATTATAGATTCTCTCACCTTACCAAATAGTCTTCTGGAATTTTTTGTTTTTAACATCTTTATATGCTTCTTAATACCTGATAACTTCTTGTTTATTTACTTAGTGGTGTATTGCCTCTTTTCCCCTTATCCTACCAGAGTGGAATCTTGTCTGACATCTTACTGTAGCCAACCTGCCTACCACAGTGCCTGGCATCAGATAGGCACTCATTAACTCTTCATCCATGAACTTAACAATTCTTCAATGAGTGTCTACCCTCTACCAGGTAATCTGTTGAGAGGTAGGATTCAATGGTCATCAACATCTAGTTCCTGCCCTCTCAGAGGGCTAGAGCTTAGTGGGAGAGACAAATGAACATGTAATTATGATGCAGTATAAATGCTATAGTAGACACAAGCACAGGGTGTACACACCCTTTTCCTAAGTCAAAATTGATAGACTAGAATCTATCATCTTGTCAATGTGATTGGGAACATACATCCCTATATGCATTACTTTACACTTTTCTGCACTGAAATTTCCTTGGATGATTTGTACCTTTCTAGGTGTTTTGAGTTGCCTTTCCTCCTTCACTATTTAGAACTGTGAATCTCTATTGTGATTATACATTGGAATCACCTTAAAATTTTTTTTAAAATACTTATGCCTGGATCCCATCCCCACAAAATTTGATTCAATTGTTCTGGGGTGTGGCTTGAACACTGGGATTTAAACAAATCTCCCCAAGTGCTTCTGATGTGCAGCCAGGGTTGAGAACAATTGCTCTAGATGTCTTATTCCTCATTGTATAGTCTGGGGATAATCAGCCTCTGCATCACCTGGGAATTGGTTAGAAATGTAGAATCTCAGACCCCATCCCAGACCCACTGCATCCAACCTGCATTTTAACAAGATAGCTTTCCTTGGTCTAGAAGACCCTAGTGTTTTCCCCCAAACTTGTAGATCTCACTGTACATTTCTTCCTCAAAATCATTTAGAAACATGATAATTGAGAAAAGTCCCCAAATCTGTCTCTAGGAGACCTGGTTGTTAACACTTTTCACCCAAAGAACTGCTCTTTTCTACCATCTATTGCTTATTGTCTTTAAACAAGATCTCTATACATGGCCAACATTTTTTTTTTTCACAGTTTCAAAGTATTTATTTTAAAACAAGCTTTCCTGTGGAAACATGTAAGTAACTTTATGAAATTTTAAATAAAATATTTCTGGTATCTTCTCCTCGTGCATAAGCATCCTCACACACACAAAATCAAAGATGCAGAGAAATAATTAAATCTATAAATTAGGAAATAGTAAGTGAATAAGGGAAAGGAATATTACACACATGCTAAGATATAAAGCTTTAAGTTTAAAACAAATAGCTGATTCACTTTGTTATAAAGCAGAAACTAACACACCATTGTAAAGCAATTATACTCCAATAAAGATGTTAAAAAAAAAAAATTCCAGAGGACTATTTGGTAAGGTGAGAGAATCTATAATGTCATAAGTTTTTGTTTTAAATTTTCTATTTCTCAAAAAGTTGTATAATAAATTTTATTTCTACAGGACTAAACTTTTGAAATTCATTTTGTGTTTTAATTTGAGCAACTACTCTGTGTTTCTGTTCCTACTAGTGCATGTTGAAACCATCAATGAGTTCGCAATTCTGAAGTCCACGGAAGCGTTTTCCTATCCTTCTTATTTATTTACTTAATTTTATTAAAAAAAAAGATTGTATATGTTTAAGGTGCACGACATGATGATTTATACACGTATGCGTTGTGAAATGATTACTATAATCAAGCTAATTAACATATCTTCTTACACAGTTACCATTTTGTGTGTGTGTGATCAGAGCACATGAAATCTACTCGGCAAATTTCCAGTATTCAGCACATTTTCTGTCCTTCTTTATGGTCCAGCAAGGAAGATTTAAAAGATGGTTGACTCAAAAGAGATTAAGGTGTTCTTTAATATTTCATCCTCAATAGGAGTCGTTATCCAAGCAAAACTTCTTTTCTTTTTTTCAAGTCACATCCCGTGTGGAAGGTCTGTATACTTATATACACCAATTATAAAAAAATGTAACCACTGAGGTGCAATAAAAAGATATTTCCAGTTTCATCCAAATATCCTCATTAGATTTGCTTCTCCAATTACAGATGAGACTCCAGGAAAGAACATCTGGGAATGGATGGGCGTGATTTCTGAGACATGCAGAGTGTTAGACTCTATAAATTTTAATTCTGTGTCTGAAGGCAAAGGGATATTTATATTTAAAAAAGAAAACACCTTAAAGAATGGTTCAAACCCATTGACATTAGAAAAGGATATTAAATATTCCAGGGAAAATGATCAATAATGAGGCAGTTAAATAAACTGAAAGAAACTCTGCCTCTGAAGCCTTAGGGAAGAAATTGAAACGACATCTAAAACCCACAGCAAAAAAAAAGTTAGCTGGGAAAAGCACCTGGCCCCAACAATGCTATGACTGAGCTCATAAAAGTGGAGGGCAATTATGTAGCTAGTACCCTGTAAAATTTGTCAGTGCACATGGAAAAACAGAGGAATAGCCAGAAGCCTGGGACAAATCAAGCGGTAAAGACTAAATAAGGGAGAACGGAGAGCAAGAAAGGTTCACAGATCGGGCCCGGGAAAGCTCCCTGATTTCCCATCAATCCAGCTACATGCCACAAATGCTTCAATAAACTATTTTAAGCACAAGATGTACAAGACAGTCCCAGGAGGAGAAAGGAGAAGCAGGGGACGTTTTCAGAAAAGAAAGCCGAACTACCTAATTAACTGCAGCAGTGGAAGTGGAGTCATCTTAACGTCTTGATTATCTTTATATGATTGAGTTGCAAGCTCTCCATCAGGAGGACAGTTTTATAATGAAGAGATTGTTCTGCAGCTACACCGTTTACTTAGCCCACTCCTCCTCTCATAATGGAGTCAGCCTAGAAGCTGTGGGTCCTAAGATGTACGGTGGATATTGAAATTGACTTATCGCAGGTTATACCAATCATCACTATCATATGGGAACCCATCACTGTGTCATGAGAAACAACACAGAAGGGGTGGCAAAGAAAGTGACCAAAAAGCAGCGACTGGCACAATTTGCTGATTAAATGGATGAAATTAATAAATTTCCTTTGGTTGGGCACTTAACTCATTTTCAAGTTGACATTATTGTAATTAATGCTACCATAAATTTGCCCTAATGTCTGTTTCCCCACACTTAAGAGCCTGTCTTAAGGCATAAATTTCAAGGAGTGGAATTTATAGACTAAAAGACATTAAACTTTTGGAATCTTTGACTAAATTCTCCTAAGTAGGTCTGTATCTATTGATAACCCCCTAATGTCAGAGAGTTCCCCTTCCCCTGCATCCTTGTAAACATCCTTGTAAACACTGTGTGTAATCATTTGAAAAAATGCATCTTTCTTATGCAAAAAATACATAGTATTACATTTTAATTTACTTTGCATCCCTTTCATGACTTGGGAAGCTGGACATTTATTTTCTATGTCAATTGGCCCATTTTTTTTAAAATATAGGGGCTATTCTTCTTTTCCTTATTCATTTGTAAGTTCTCTTTATATGTACTTGAAGTGCCTGAAATCTGTGAGGACTTCGGTGGGGCTACTGAAACAACAACATAACATTTATGATCTGGTAGTGCACTTCTCACACGCTCATTTGTGGGGATATCACTGTGGCATGGCATAATCATGATGGTAGCTGTTACAATAAAACCCACTGGTTCAAAACACAGTAGCTGAAAATTACTGAAATGCTTGATTACAACATTAATACATTAAATAAATGAATATAGCTGTTTTTTTTCTTCTGAGAAAATGTAGTTGTTAGAATTGCAAAGAATTCGAATTATCAAAGAATTAAAGAAAGACTATGATCTTTCAAAAATCATCTTCATGGATAAACAAATGAATTTAGATTAGCACATCAAGTTTTAAGTAGGATGAGCTCCATGTTTTATTCTTCTGTTAATTTCCTTAGCAAACTTTTTTCATAGATACCCCAAAGATAAAATTCAGCATTTAGACAGAAGCCTGGATTAGGAAGTGGGGAAGATTGACAGGAATTATTTATGTTTTACCATCCTGATGGAGTGATAATTTGAAATTTAAGTAGTTACAGGAAAAGAAAATTAAGGAAAAGCAATTATTTTTAAAAATTATTACATGATTAATTGTAATTTCATGAGTACCAAAGACATGAGGCTTTCTTTGAATCTTATTACTGTAGCAGATATAGAATAAGTGATGTTGATTTGTCAGCATTCTGTCTCATTCTACAGTTACTAATGGGTTGAACAGTGTGTTCTATGAGGCAAGGTTTACTTAAGATATCGAAGAAGCGGTGTACCACCAAGCCAAAAGTACCAATGGTTGGATGAGTCAGTGATTGGTAGGACGTGATTTAAAATTTTGGCTCCCTTTAAGAGAAATGATGATAAAAATATCTTATCTTAGAGTTGCGTTATTTTCCTTTTTATTAAAATTAATTTTTATTGGAGTATAGTCGATTTACAATGTTGTGTTAGTTTCTGCTGTACAGCAAAGTGAATCAGTTATGCATACACATATATCCACTCTTTTTTAGATTCTATTCCATATAGGTTATTACAGAGTATTGAGTAGAGTTCCCTGTGCTATACAGCAGGTTATAATTAGTTATCTATTTTATATATAGTAATGTGTATATGTCAATCCCAATCTCCCAGTTTATCCCTCCCCCCCTTTTCCTCTTGGTAACTATAAGCTTATTTTCTACATCTGTGACTCTATTTCTGTTTTGTAAATAGGTTCATTTGCACCATTTTTTTAGTTTCCACATATAAGCGATATCTTGTGATGTTTGTCTTTCTCTGTCTGACTTACTTCACTTAGTATGATAATCTCTAGGTCCATCCATGTCACTGCAAGTGGCATTATTTTGTTCTTTTTTAAGGCTGAGTAATATTCCATTGTGTGTGTGTGTGTGTGTATATATATATATATATATATATATACCACATCTTCTTTATCCATTCCTCCGTCGATGGACATTTAGGTTGCTTCCACGTCCTGGCTAATGTAAATAGAGCTGCAATGAACATTGTGGTACATGACTCTTTTTGAATTATGGTTTTCTCAGGGTATATGCCCAGTAGTGGGATTGCTGGGTCGTATGGTAGTTCTATTTTTAGTTTTTTAAGGAACCTCCATACTGTTCTCCATAGTGGCTGTACCAATTTACATTCCCACCAACAGTGTAAGAGGGTTCCCTTTTCTCCACACCCTCTCCAGCATTTGTTGTTTGTAGATTTTTTGGTGATGGTCATTCTGACCGTTGTGAGGTGTGATACCTCATTGAATATACTTCATATACTTCCTAAGAATATACTCCTTATCCTAGAGTTAGGTTATTTTCTGGATCCCTTTGATAGGAGAAAACTGCTGTCTACTTCAAAACACTGATGGGTCTCCATTACCTGTGAAGATTACAGTTAAATTCCTTTTTGATGATCATCAAAAAGCAAATTGACATCCTTTGCTTTTGCTGTCACTTCTGGTACTAACAGAATGAAGTGTTTTTTGTTTTTTTTTTTTAAATTTTATTTATTTTTGGCTGTATTGGGTCTTCGTTTCTGTGCAAGAGCTTTCTCTAGTTGCGGCGAGCGGGGGCCACTCTTCATCGCAGTGCGCGGGCCTCTCACTATCGCGACCTCTCTTGTTGTGGAGCACAGGCTCCAGACGCGCAGGCTCAGTAGTTGTGGCTCACGGGCCTAGTTGCTCCGCGGCATGTGGGATCTTCCCAGAGCAGGGCTCGAACCTGTGTCCCCTGCATTGGCAGGCAGACTCTCAACCACTGCGCCACCAGGGAAGCCCATGAATTGTTTTTGTAACCCGTGGTTGGGTGAGATTGGCTCATCAGCCGCATGTACTCGTTAGCCCTGGCAGAAGGACTGTTTTTCTTAGTGCAGTAGTGGAACTAGATATAAGTAGCCATTGTTTAAGAGGACTTAGATTTGAGTCCTGATTCATAGAAAAGAGAATTCTCAGATGCCTTCAATAAATGCTTTGGCTTCTTCATGACCCTGGCCCCATGGTCATTTCAACCAGGTAATGAGCTGTATCTTTGAAGAATCCCATTCTCTCCTTGGGCATCTTTTATAAACACATCTGACTGTGAATTCCCAATTATTGATTCTCTTTCTACCTCTTGACATTGCAAAAAAATTCCAATCTTTATCCCTGAAGAGATTTTGCATGTCTCTCTGAGTCTTTTCTTGTAAGAACTTATTTATTTAGCCATTTTCTGGAGGGTTTTTAGAGATCCTTACTATTTCAGTGTTTCTCTGAATGCACACTAAATAGTCTTTATGCCTCTCTAAGGTAGCATCCACTACTTTACATAATAGTCTGCCCATTATTTCACCAATGAGAAACAGCATTCTCACCTATTATAATACACATCATACTTTTAACATAGCTTAATACCATACTACCTTTCTTGGATGTTGTGTTATATTGTTAAAGTTGCTGATAGCTCCAACCCTAAAATTTCTCCTTCTATATTCTGTTACTCTGTAGTTATTACAGTAGTTTTCAACTGGGGACGATTTTGTTCTCCCCCACCAAGGGACATTTGGCAACGTCTAGAGACTTTTTTGATTGTCAAATTGGTATAGGGAGTTCTACTGGCATCTAGTGGGAAGAGGCCAAGGATGTGCTGAATATCCCACAACGCCCTGGAAAGCCCCCATGACAAGGAATTATCTGGTCCAAAATGTTAATAGTGCCGAATTTGAGAAATCCTGAGTTAATATTTTAGATGCAAACACAGACACTTTCAGATAAAAATTCAATTTGATTTGGTCCCCTTTTCATATGTCAAGATTCTGCCTCTCATTTACTGTTTGACCTTGCATAAGAAATTTGCCTTTTCTGAACCTTGATGGTCTCATCTGTAAAATGGGCGCTACAGATCAAATTGTGCCCCCTCCCTAATTCATACATTGAACTCTAACCCCCAGTATCTCAGAATTCGACTGTATTTGAAGACTAGGACTCTAAAGAGATAATTAAATTAAAATGAGGCTGTTAGGGTGGGTCTTAATCCAATCTGACCAGTGCCTTTACATAAAGCGGAGATAAGGACACACAGAAAGATGCCAGGAACACTAGTGCTCAGAGGTACGACCATGTGAAGAGGCAGCAGGAGACTGGCCATGTGCAAGCTGAGGAAAGAGGCCTCAGAGGAAACCAGTCTGGTTGGCCCCTTGATCTTGAACTTCTAGCCTCCAGAACTGTGAGAAAATAAATTTGTTATTTAAGCCACCCAGGCTGTGGTGTTTTGTTATGGCAGCCCCAGCAAACTAATACAACTGGGGTAAAATGATGGCTGTCCTGCCAGTCACACAAGATTATTGTGAGGATATAGTGAGGTAATATTTATGAAAGCACTTTGAAAAAGATGAAGTAATACATCAATTTTGATTCAGTTAATTTTAGTATATTTTTAATGATGAGAGTCTTTTCTATAAGGATAAAAAGTAAGCTAAGAGACTAGAAGATACATAAATGTATATATTTTCTGGAATAACTGTCCCTAGGTAGATGTTCTAGGAATGGTAGGATGGCTTTGTTCCAGGGTCATCTATCTTTTTCAGGACTACATGATGATTTTGGGGGTCCTAGGCACTTTTGCTTTTGTGGGTACCTTCTTCCATAAAAAATATTAAAGACCATATTTTACAATTGCATTGGCATAAAGGTGAATATAATACAGGCTGGACTGATTATATATTCGTTGTTATTATATTGAATTTTTATTTTGGTTTAAAAGAAATTTAAATGAAAACACTATAATGGTCCCCTAGAAGTACTGTATACAGTGCCTACTGAAGTCTACACTGCACTGGTCTTATTGCTCTGAGATCCTCAACATGCAGCATCTACTATGGGGCCTAAAATGGTTGTTTGTCTCTCACCATCATGTCCACATTCCTTTGTGTAAAGGGGGCAGATGGAAGGTCTGTGCCCATGCATTAAATGAGAATACTCCAAGAGTGGCATACATCATTTCTGCACACATCCCATTGACCAAAGTTTAGTCATATTGCCCCACTTTGCTACAAGGGAGGCTGGAAAATATAGTTTTAGCCTGGTATCTATATGTTAAGATCATTAACAGACATCTGGTCATGTCTAAAACATCCGTAATACACTCTGTCCATGCCAAAAATCCTTGATATTTGCAGGACCATTTGGTCCTATCCAAAAAATGCTTAAGACACTTGATCCATGTTAAGAGGTCCTTGATATTTGGTCATATTTGGTTCTGTCCAAAATGTTCATGGAGACATTTGGTCCACGCCAAAAGGTCCTTGATATTTGGTCTTGTCCAAAACCATCTGGCATGGACCAAATATGCTTATGGACATTTTGGCTAGGATCAATTTCAAGGATTTTTGTAGTGGACCAAATGTCTTATGGTAAACCTCAACTACTATTAGCTAAATGAGTTAACATATATCAAGTTCTTAGAACAGAGCCTGGAATATAGTAAGCATTGCATAATTGCTAGCTCTAGAATTATTTTTAAGACTATGGGTGAAAAAAAAGAACAGATATTGAGGGATAACATCTGCCACTCATATGAAAATGATAACAGTTTTCAGTAAAATGAACAGCAAATCAGTTGTATGATGGAACTGTCAATATAGGTATAATGTATTGATTTTTGAAAGCATAGATAAACATTAGCCAGTTTTGGACTTTAGTGAATACATTTTTATGCAATTAAATATTAATGTGTGTGAGTGTGTATGTGTGTATATCTGTGTATTTCAGTATTTTTAAAATGAAAGACCATATATTTTTATTTCACTGGAATCATTCAGTGGCACATGGTTAGGAAAAAATGCTTTCCAAATTATTTAAAACCTCTTATAACCCAGGATCAAGAGACATTTTGAGGTAGATACATTTTTTGTTAACTTTGTCAACTTATCTTTCCATTAAGTGCCTCCCCTTCAAAGAATTTCAGAGATCCACCTACTCCAAAATCTTGCTTTTAGCTTTCCAAAACAATAGCTGGCAAATTAGTAGAGTGGTTTTAAGATTGTGCTTTGGGTAATCCCTGGGTTCTATAAAAATAACTGGAGGTTTGTGATCACAGATAAAGAAATGGGATTGGCTCAAACTTCCAGCCTAGGTGGTGATGTGTACTTGGGTTGGTGGGCTTTTCCTGGCCCACTGATGCCTGGTCTAGAAAGCCTCACAAGTTGGAGTTTAGCTTACTCAGCTTACTCAGCATATTTTACCCAATTTTACACCATTATCAACAGTATGCTCTTAACTCCTTCATACTGATCTCAAGCCCAGGCAGATTAGACTCATTGAAAAATCTCAGGAGAAGGAGTAGCTAGAATTTCTGTAATTGGCTATAGGAAGGGAGACAAACGTCTGTGAATGTTGATGTGTGTGTGTGTCCAAAACAATTGGAACGGACCTAGGACGGGGTAAGTGTAAAAGGAGGTTATACTGAACTTTGCTCATGGTGTCCAATAACATATGCTGAATGAATGAGCATATGGCTTCTGATAGTGTCTTTCAGTCCTGCCAAACAGAAAGGAGTGAGTTGGATGTGAATGCAATGGAGACAGAGATCAAGGCTTCATCATGTCATATTCATCTTGGTATCACCAGTTTGTTCAATAGTACCTGACACAGACTTGGTATTCAATAAATATTTCATAGATGACTGGCTAAATGAATAAATAAAGAGTAGTGGAAATTTCCTGACAGGTGGCGTTCATTTGAGGAAAATATATAGGGGCAGGTAACACTGCACTGGGGCTGCCGCCACACTGCATGAAGTGGGAGGATGGTGGACACCAAAGAATTCCTGTTTGCCTTTGAGGAGTTGGAATCTCTTTAGGAAGTTAGTATAAATACACTGAACACTTGGATAATAAGAGGTGACAAGTTTAAATTTGAGGGCTACTAGTATGCATGCTTAAGGAGCATTAAGAAAATAGTTCTTTACAGACTTGCGGTTGCCAAGGGGGAAGGGAGTGAGGGAGGGATGGATTGGGAGTTTGAGATTAGCAGATGCAAACTATTATATATAGGATGGGTAAACAATAAGGTCCTACTGTATAGCACAGGGAACTGAATTCGATATCCTGTAATAAGCCATAATGGAAAAGAATATGAAAAAGAATGTATATATACGTACAACTGAATCACTTTGCTGTACAGTGGCAATGAACACAACATTGTAAATCAACTATACTTCAATGAAATACATTTTAAAACAGAAAATCGTTCTTTAAAAGGTGAACTATCTTAAATTCACTTAGACGAGACTGAGATAATCCATATTTCTTATCTGTTATTGAGCAAATCCCAAATGTTTTCTTTTCAGAAATCATTTATTAAAATTTACACATGCATAGAGTTGTAATTCTTGCCAGACAAGAGTTCAATCTATGAATCCATCCATCAGTCAGTAAACTAACAAATAACGACGGTGGAAAGTCTGTTTTTTACCTCTCCTTCTGTGTATTTTTTTGTATCAATTTTTTTTATTGAAGTATAGTTATTTACAATGCTGTCTTAGTTTCAGGTGTACAGCAAAGTGAATCAGTCATACATATACTTATATCCACTTTTTTTTTAGACTCTTTTCCCATATAGGCCATTACAGAGTAATGAGCAGAGTTCCCTGTGCTATACAGCAGGTTCTTATTAGTTATCTATTTTATAAATAGTGGTGTGCATATGTCAATCCCAATATCCCAATTTATCCCTACCCCCCTTTATCCCCTGGTAACTATAAGTTTGTTTTCTACATCTGCTACTCTGCTTCTGTTTTGTAAGTAAGTTCATTTGTACCTTTTTTTTTTTTTTTAAGATTCCACATATAAGTGATATCATATGATATTTGTCTTTCTGTGTCTGACTTACAACCAGGATATCCGTCAGTGGGTGCTGGAACCTGCCCTGCTGTCCCGGGAACACGTGGATAACTCCTCCCACTAGGAAATCCTTCTGTGTATTTTTGAAAATATCCAGCAAGTCTCCAGATAATGTTCCAACTCTCCACAAATGAAGAGAGCTCTTGTTTAGGGGGAGAGCTTGTCAGATTGCGCCACTGCAGTTGGCATCGGGTGCTGGCCTCAGGGATGGTGACCCGACCCCTCTGATGATATGGGGGACTCTTGGGTCACACGTATTCTGATAGTGTTTTCGGTCCCGCCAAACAGATAGGAGTGAGTTGGATGTGAACGCCTTGGAGACAAAGATCAGTTAGGTTGGTCTTTTGCAGGGATTCTCAACGGTTGTTTCGTGACAGTGGAGTGGGAAGTGTGTGCAATGGTAGAGGCTTTTTGACTCTTTAGGGAAGAAATATTTTCTTTCAATTTCATATCAAGTATGAATTGTGAGGCAAAGGAAGCCAAAAATGGTTACTCTCGAGGAATGATTTAACTAATGGTGAAATATGTAATTGGTCATTTTCATTCTGACTCCTTAATTAGGGTGATACCAAGAGAAAAATCTATCAATATATCTATGGTTTAAAAATGTTTTTTATCTGTATCATATTTTATAATGGACTTAATTATGCTCGTAGCAGAAACTTGTAAATTGTAGAAAAGTATAAGAAAGAAAATAAAAATCTCTAATTCTAACTCTCAGGAAACTCTTTCGAGGATATTTCATGAGCATCTGCACGCTGTAGGACCCAACACACTTTAACTTTAGAAATATAACTTTAGGATAAATATTTCAAAGCAAACTATTGCTAGAAATGGTATAGCTTGTTTCTTTAAAAAAGTTAATTAGATTTATTGTTTTCACCCGTTAGTGATTTGACTGCCCGATTTTGAATTTCCATCATATGGAAAGTTTTATGCTAGTTACATAAAAGCGCCACAGCTTTTCCATTCTCAACATTGTCCCACGGTAACTATATGACACTCCTGAATAATAAACTTTTAAGTTAGAAACATTTAGTCACCCCACAGAATCCTGCTAACGATATCTGCAAAATGATAAACAAATGTTTTGGTAGGAAAGAATCACATGTATGAGATAGATAGTAGAATCTTAGAGTACAAAGCATTTTCCAGTGACCTCATATCTTGTGAAAATAGCTCTGGGAAGTATGGTGTATGTTGCCCTATATTGGCCCATAAATTGTCTCACTGTGATATGGATGAAGAAATTGATGGGGGAAGATCAAGGCATTATAATTTTCCCCAGGGCCGGTAGCTGACTGATGTGGATGGCCCTATATGTGTGTGAGGGTGTTGGCCCTAGTCTTCAGGGCACCCAAGGAGGTTTTGTGGGAAATCCTTGAGGCAAAGCTCGGGCTTATTCCTGGATTACTTACTAGCTTGATGATTTAGTTTAACCCAAAGTGTCTCAATCTAAACTGAAAAGTGGAATCAACTGGAGAGCTTTTAAAAAATACTGTTACCTAGGTTCCACTCCCAGAGCCTTTGATATAATTCTGAGTTGAGACTCAGATATCGGTATTTTAAAAGCTCCCCAGTGATTCCAACGTGCGGCCAAGGCAGGGATTCCCTGGAAACTCTGAACTTATTCCCTCATCAGCTACCACTACATCGAATACCTTCTCAATAACTTCTAGATATTGTTACCATTAAAAAATAATGATGGCTTAGTATCTAGCCCAAAGCATATACTAAGGTAGGAGGAGGTATCCCCAAAGTGTTTTAAGACCCTGTACCCTACCTACACCTACACAAGAATGAGATGCTATTACTTTTGAAAGAGAAGAAGCATCCAGTGGGATTTCTGACTATACACACTTACTCCTGCTACCTGTATCTGCTTTCTGTAGTTCTACTCTATGCATCATTTTCCTGATCATCTTAAAACGCAGTTGCATTTCCAGGTCTCAAAAGTCTATTCCTTATTTATTGCGTTACTAACGGAAGGCAAGGAGAATATATATTTAGTTTTCAAAATATTTTATATTTGGTGAGAACATACTAAGCTCATTTTGGCAGAAGCCATTTATCTAATTCCAGTTCCAGCTGATGATGGTTTAAATAAAGGCTCAAATTCCTTAAATTCTTTGTAAGTAACTTGCCACAAATCGACCACGAGATATTTGATTAAGAGATGAAAACTCAACAACTTCAATAAGTACCAGGGATGCAGGTGCTGAAACATTCAATGCAAGCCTGAGGTCTGCAGCTATCCCTTTATTATGTATGGCCTCTCAATATTTCAACCCTCCTGCCGTTGTGCTTATTTTAAAAAAAACATTCTGAAATCATTCAAGTGCAATGACTTTCTACACATATATATTATAATGATAAAAGACATATTGCAGGATCTTTTTCCATATGGTGCTAACAATTTGGATTTTAGTAGCAGTTTTTATAACTTGCAGCTCACCACTATAATGTCAGAACCCGTGAGAATAAAATAACTTCTATTTTAAGTTTTAGATTCATTTGCTCTGATCTCTCAACCAGAAAAAAGGACTCTAAAGGCCTCTTTATTCTGAATGAATTTAACTTTCAGTTCACTACTACCCTCTCAGCCTATTAAGGCTAAGAATGTTCTAGTATCTCTTCTCTTTGTTCACTTCCTGACATTTATTGAACCTGTGCCACGAGGGGCAGGCTGTCACCACAGTTAACAAACTGACCTTTATGGCAACGGACACCAGTGTAAGGGAAACCATATTTTTGAAAAACATCACAGTGCTAGAAGTCTGTGTGCTGAAGCCAAGCAAAGACTCTCCTAACTTTTAAACCAAGTCAAGAAATATGAGAAAAGCAGAGTAGATTAACTTGTTCTGAGAAAATTTTAAAAAATGACTTGGAGCTGGCTCTTAAATTAGAGACACATTTCATAATCATTGGGTGGTTTTGAAATGCCTGAAAACTCACTAGGGAAGCTTAACTTTTAAACATTTCACACGGCAATGCTTATTTCAGAGATGGCAGCGTTTTTCTCGGACATCCCTTTTGATATAATATTGGTACATATGCCTCATTTTAGGAGGCCAATGCCTTATCCATTAGGCCACTGGGGCTTCATATGCCTCATTTTAACAGACAGCTAATTGTTCCAGGAAAGATGGTTCAGAAGGATACTTTGATGACTGCTGGTCTGAGTAAAGAGATTGCTTGTCTAAATATTAACTTTTTTTTAAATGATTTTTTTCCCAACTAAATTGAGATGTACTTGATGTACATCAGTATATAAGTTTAAAGTATGCAGCAGAATGGTATGACTTATATATATTGTGAAATGATTACTGTGATAATTTTAATTGTCATCCATCATCTAATATAGATAGAACTAAAAGAAAATGCAAAAGAACTTTTTTTTCCTGTGATGAAAACTCTTCAGGTCTAGTCTCTTAACATCTTTCATACATATCATATGGCAGTGTTAACTACAGTCATCATGTTGTACATTAAAATTATTAAATTTCTACAGCAATTTGTTATTTCAATTCAGTAGAAGGAGGGGAAATGTGGCTCTAAAATGTTCATTAAAGCATCCCATTGACTTCAGATAGTGACATTTAGAAGAATTCAGGGACCAGATAGTAAGGTTCTTGGAAATCTTTCTTTGCTGATTTGTTTGTGTGCGTGGACTCCAGATACGGTGGATTGGAATCTAGATGTAATTTGGTGAGATGACATTCGATCAGGGCTTGCCTGAATCTGGGAGATCCAGTTCAGCTCTCATGTCCTGACAAATCTGTCATCCTGAAGATCTGGATAGGCTGGTGGCCTGTGAGAATCAGTGGATCTTGAAGCATTGCCCTCTTTGTACTGCAGGCACATAAAGCCTTCTGTCTTTAATTGTGGGTAATTTGCTCAAAGTGGAATCCTCTATGGTAATTTAGATTTTTATGGTATGAATTTCTAAACCCAGGATTTGATCAGAGCTGTGCTAGGAAATAAGACACACTGTGAGCTGCTAGGATATGCCACATTTTATTTAAAAGACAGCTACCTATGGATTGAGGGTTAAAGATTTTTTCCAGGTAATAAGTCGTTTTATTCTGTCAGTTTTATTCATGGCATGTATGTGACAAATTCCCAACAATCTGCAATCGGTTTTCCAGAGTTCAGAAAAACATCAGTTGCCATGAATTAGTCACAGTCTCAACATAACTATGAACTTTGGGGGTATGGTTGAGTTTTCACATCATGTAATTGAACAGGGACAGGCACACTGGTGTCTCCATTCCTTTCTGATAAAGGCATGAAGTTCTCTGTCTTTCTTTCTTCCTGGTAATTACTGACCAATTCTTTAAGAGAATTAGAATACTCGCAACATTCACCCTGTCTCAAATTGTAGCGTCAGGTTTTCCTTTAACTTTGGAATTGATTCTTCAGAGATGTTTCTGTGCGCATCTCTTTAGAGGGCTTTTCTTACTCATGCTACCTGGCACAAGGTAGAAGAGAGAAAAAGTCACGTTCCGTGTTTTCCTTTCAGTGCGAATGTTTTTTTCCAATAAGAAGTAAGTAGTTTCTGCCTCTCTACATCTGACTGCCATTTAATTTTTTTTTTTTTTTTTTTTAGGAAATCTCATTCCTGCCTACATAAAATTGTCTTATCAATAAATTCTAACTCTGTTATTCAAAACAGAGTGTATGAAATATGGCTAGTCTGAACTGCCATGCTCTGTGAGTGTAAAATATGCTTTTGAAGACTTAGTGTGAACAAAACGATGTAAAACATCTCAATAAATTTTAATACTAATAACATGTTGAAATAATATTTTGGATATATTTGGTTAAAGTATATTATGAATGTTAAATTTATGTTACACTTTTAAAAATTTAAAATGTGGATACTAGAAAATTTTAAATTGCATTTCTGTCTTGCATTATATTTCTGTTGGACAGTGCTGTTCTAGCATAGAAATTGTTTTTTCCTTAAAGATCCAGAAAACTATAGATACTCAAAAGATATTTAGTTAGATATTTTGGTTAGTTAAACCAAACTTGCCTAGAATTTCAAATTTTTCTTAATTATAATAATAGACAATAAAAACAAATTTGACAAAATGGAAATTTTAAAGGTAGGATGCAGGTTGTTAATAACATAATTAGAGATTAAAATATCTTACTTGTTTATTCATACAGCTAATATTTATTGAGTACCTCCTATGTGCCAGACATTGGGCATACTGAGTATATACAGTAGTGAAGAAGACCTTGGTCTTTGTCTTCAAGGAGTTTTCTGTTGACCATGGTGTTATAAATGCTTCTAAAAGGGTAATTACAGGGTGGTAGAGGAGATAATAGTAAGAATATTAAGCCCAGAGTGGTGGTAGGGATGGTTTGCAGTAGGCAGTCAGCAGAGCCTCCATGGTGGAAGTCACGCCATTTTAGGAGGCAAGTTTCTCACTCCTGTTTTAAATTAACCCAATATTTTACATAAAAACAGAAGGGACTAGAATATCCTCACTCAGAAACTCCTGAAAGATTACAAATGATAAAGTAAATAGAATTTATTTACCATCTGACAAGTCCTGTAGTTTGAAGCACGACAGATTGGTTCACCAGAATGAAAGCAGCTGAATAAATATTCCCTCTGAAATTATCTTTTTTTTTTTCTGGTTTAATTAATAATTAAAACACTACCAAATACAGAACTTATGTGGCACTCCTTCTTGACAGGGTGATTGAAAATGATTCATTAATCATTGCCTGTTATTGTGAAGATGGTGTATTGGATGAAATACGGGCTTTGCAATCACATAGACAGGAGGAGTTTGAGTTCTTGGGACTTTGGGCAAGTTAGTGAACGCTGAATCTTAGCTTCCTCATTTGTAAATATAGTACCCAAATGCATTTATGAGGATAAGTGATTAGTATATGTAAAATGCTTAACGTTATGCTGGTATATAATTTGCAAGTAGCAAATTAATCATTAACATTATAACTTGGGAAAACAATAGAATTATTTGAAAGAAAATGTTAAGTGTATGAAAAGTATAAATTTGGTCATGAAGGGGGAAAAAGTAAAAAAAAAAAAAATGTATAGATGATTCTTGAGTTGGCAGTCTAGAAGTGAAGATACTTTGATTAGATTTTCCTAAAAGTAGTGTTTCTTTTCCTTTTTTAAAAAAAGATTTAATTTTATTTATCTTTGGCTGCTTTGGGTCTTTGTTGCTAGGCGTGGGCTTTCTCTAGTTGCGGCGAGCGGGGGCTACTCTTCATTGCAGTGCACGGGCTTCTCCTTGCGGTGACTTCTCTTGTTGCGGAGCATGGGCTCTAGGTGTGCGGGCCTCAGTAGTTGTGGCACACAGGCTCAGTAGTTGTGGCATGCAGGCTTTATTTAATTTTCTCTTCTTTTTCTAGATTCATGAGCAGGAAACTTTGATTATTGATCATAAACCTTTACTTTTATTTAATATAAACATTTATATATTGAATATTTCCCTCCATACACTGTTTTGGCTGTATCCCACAAATTTTAATGTTGTATTTTCATTATTATTCAAGTTAAAATATTTTATTTCCATTGTGATTTCCTAAGTGACATATAAGCTATTTAGATGTGTTGCTTTACTTCCAATATTGAGAATTAAAAAAAAAAATTATTTTTGTTATTGATTTCTAGCTTAATTCCATTGTGGTCATAAATATTCTCTATAATTCCAGTTTTTAAAAATTTATTGAGTTTATATATAAAAACTAATCTATATTAGTTTTACGACTAATATGGGGTATATTTTAGTGAATGTTCCATGTCTACTTTGAAAATATGGGTTTTCTTGAGTTGTTGGGTGATGTGTAGTACAAATGTTGATTAGTATAATTGGTTAATAGTGTTATCCAATATTCTATGTTCTTACTGATTAATTTGTCTATTTTTCCATCAATTACTGAGACAGGTATGTTAAAATCTCCATGATTGTAATACTTCTGACTTTTCTAAAAAAAAAAGGTTTCTTATTTTATAAAATAGTAGTAAAATTGGATTTGTTTCACTGAAAAATTTTTTATCACTAAGATTCCAGGAATTTTCTTTTTTCTTTTCTTTTCTTTTCTGGGTTTTGCAAACCCAGAGACATTATATATGGCCAACACACTATACAGTGGATGATTCCATGGGTGTCCACACATGGTCCATGGTGTAATGGCAGCCTTTGAGTTGTGCAATGTAGTGATTCTATATAACCCATAGGACAGTTATGAAAATCCAAAGACATATTGTATGTGAAGTGCCTGCCATAAGTAGGGACTAAATAAATGCTTGTTACTTTCAATTCATACAATTTTTTGATGATAGTCATCTCATGTTTCAATAAAATCTCATTTTAAGATTTATTTCAAACCACTGAATTGCTTCTCTAGTCACAACCAAATTTTTTGCATATTTTAAAATATTGGTTTGACTAATTCAATATCGTATTTCATAAATTAGTGGAGGTCCTTGTGATTGTGGGATAGTGTGTGTGCAGGGGTTATTCGATGTATATACTCCAAAGAATACAGACAATAGATAAAGTCTGGCCTATCGTTGCTTCCTCGAAGTTACCACATATTTGACTTGAAAATATGTTCAGAACACAAGTGATTTTGGAATTTGAGGTCTTTAAAAACATCATTAGAGAATCTTTAAAAAATAAACCTCAAGGGAATTTGCTTGCCTGTCCCAAATGTCTCGTCTCACTAAGGACAACAGTACTACAAAAACAGACAAGAAAATTAACATTTATTGAGTATCTGCAATCAACCAGCCATAGTGTACACAACGCCTCATCTGACCCTCACTAAACCTGATGAGGCTGAGTCTCACTAACACGCCTTTTCCCTGTTGTAGATTAAAAGAAGCAGTGGGGTTTTAGAAGGAGCAATACTTGTCCTGAGACCACAGAGCAAGTTATTAGCAAAACTAGAATTGAAACCCAATATTAAAGCCCAATGTCTCAATCTTAGTTTATATAAATAGCAAAAAATCCAAAATATTGGATTTGAAGTGTAATCATTTTCTGTATGATAAAGCTCATAACTTCAAATAGGTAAGTTAGAGAACGATAACATTTTTCCAATGAATTAATTTATCAAACTAGAACTGATATGTGTTTTGTGGCATGTAGGTACCTAGTAAATTCTAGTTTGAGCAAATTAATGTATTATTATTATTTACACATTTAGGAATTTACATGTCAAACAATTTTTGTATTTTCAGATATCGGATTATATTATTAAGCGTTTTCAAAGCCCAATCTTTTTCAAAAGATTTCTTTGTTTTGGAGTAAAGAATTTGTAAATTCTAGTATAACCTGCAAAATAAAGCTTCTTGAGGGCAATAGTACACAGCTGAGTACCTTGTCACAGCAGATACTTACTAATTATTTTGGATTGACCCAGTTTGACCAATGCACTACCCAGTTGGTCAACAACTTGACTCTATGAAATGTGTTTCTACCACCCTATCTTTTGAACCCAAAACTATTCTGAAGGTTTTCAGTAGGAGTCCATTTAAAATTATATTTGTCAATAAGCATTCACTGGCTCCTTAAATTTAAAGGAACGGAGCTCATGATGTTGTAAAATCAAGGGATGAGTTTTAAAATATGAAGAATATGAATAGTTAATATTTGTTGGATACATATTTTGTGACGAACTTTGGGCTTCATTCTCTGCTTACTATGTTATGAAAACAGTTCCCCTATATAGGTCCGCCCTTTGGTGGATATGGAAAGTAAGTCTTGCTCAGAATCACCTCAGTAGTAACTGGCGCATCTGGAACTTGAGCACATGCCAATCTGCTTACAAAGCCCATTCTTTTAACTTATAATGCTTATAAGGCTTAATTGTCTGGTTCTCAGTCCTTCTTTGTCTCTCACTGACTGTTTGTCTTGGAGCAAATCGTTTAAGCTCTGTGAATATCAGTTATATCCATCATGATTGTAATGAGGGTCAAAATTTAAAAGTCCATCTGTAGCAGCATGTCTTAGCTGGGTCATTAGGGTGGGTTTGTGGAGGTGGGGGACACTCTGCCTTAGAGGTCCCCCATATTCTGTGCAGGTTATTTCCCTGTTATATTGTGTTTAGGGTATTTGATCTGTTCAGGGAAGTCCAGTGCATTTAAAAAAGTCTGTCATGCATTTTTCCAAAGATTAAATTCAGGTGGCCAACCAGCACATGAAAAGACGCTCAACTTCGCTAATCATCAGGGAAATGCAAGTCAAAACCACAAAAGATATCACCTCACACCTGTCAGAATGGCTATCATCAAAAAGAACACAAATAACAAATGTTGGTGAGGTTGTGAAGAAAAGGGAACCCTCCTACACTGTTGGTGGGAATATAAATTGGTGCAGCCACTGTGGAAAACAGTATGGAGGTTTCTCAAAAAACTAAAAATAGAACTACCATATGACCTAGCTATTCCACTCCTGAGTATATATCCAAAGAAAATGAAAACACTAGTTTGAAAAGATACATGCATCCCAATGTTCATAGCAGCATTATTTACAATTGCTAAGATATGGAAGCAACCTAATTGTCCCTCAAGAGATGAATGGATAAAGAAGATGTGGTATATATACAATGGAATACTACTCATCCATAAAAAAGAACAAAATTATGCCCTTTGCAGCAATATGAATGGACTTGGAGGGCATTAAAATAAGTCAGACTGAGAAAGACAAATACTGTATGATATCACTTATATGTGGAATCTAAAAAATACAACAAACTAGTGAATACAACAGAAATGAAGTAGACTCACAGATATAGAGAACATACTAGTGGTTACCAGTGTGGGGTGTAGGGTGGAGCGACAGTATAGGGATGGGGGAGGGGGAGGTACAAACCATTGGGTGTAAGACAGGCTCAAGGATGTATTGTGCAACAAGGAGAATGTATCCCAATATTTTGTAATAACTGTAACTGGAAAGTAACCTTTAAAAATTGTATTAAAAATTAAAAAAATAAAAAGAACTCCCCCCTAAAATAAAATAAAATAGCTGTCATGGGGCCCAGAAACTCTGTGACAGAGACTTTGAGCTTTGTCCCTAACTAAGAGTCACATATGTGCAGATCTATAGGATAGACTGGAAAGGTGCCCTGGAAGAAGACTGCTAAGAGAAACTCACCAAGAAGGAAGAAGTGTCGTAATTGAGTGGGTCAGACTGTGCATGTGAGGAGGGAGGTATAGGAAGATGTCTGTGTTCAGTCATGACACCAGTATCCCTCTCTTCCACCCTACCCAGTCCCTGGAATGCACATGTGGTTTGGGAGAAAAATGTCTGTGCTACAGAAAAAAGACAATGTCACTGGTGGTCTAAATGGTCCTCTTGAGGAAACTCTATGAAACAGCTGTTTCCAAGGTAGAAATCTTTTCTTGGGTGAGTGAGGAGATAAGCAGCAGAGCTTGGAGTTCAGAGCCTCCTGCAGTGGAAATGGTGCGGACCCATCTCTGGTGCAGGGCAATGTGGTCTGTGGTCTATGAGTGGAAGGATCTGGAAACCGCAGGCAGGGACTCTGTTCACATGTGAGACAATGTACCTTTTCTCCCCATTGACCAAGGAACTCTGCCTGCGGAAGAGTCCTTCCCTAGAACCAATAACCTGTTATGGTCCAGAGATGTTCACACCCCTGGAAGATTCTCAGACTGACTGAAAAAAATATCTCAAGAAAAACGTAACTTGTGAGTGAGCCATTTTTAAATAAATTAAATTTTAAAAATTATTTTTTGAGGTTGAGTTGTAGGAGCTGTTTATATATTTTGGATATTAACCCCTTATCAGTCATTTTATTTGCAAATATTTTCTCCCATTTAGTAGGTTGTCTTTTTGTTTTGTCCATGGTTTCCTTTGCTGTGCAAAAGCTTTTAAATTTAATTAGGTCCCAGTTGTTTATTTTTGCTTTTATTTCCTTTGTACAACGCAGAGAATATAGGCACTATTTTATAATAACTATAAATGGTGTATAACGTTTACGAATTGATAATCACTATATTGTACACCTATAACTTTTATAATATTGTACATCAACAATACTTTGATAAAAGTGCTAAAATTTAGGGGTATTATTATAACTATGATCTGTTTTCACTTATTAGTAGAAAGAGCTTGGACCATATTAATTTTATATATGGGAGCATTTTACAAACAATAATGTACTATAAAAAGGGCAAACTCATAACATTATTCAACAGGTAATTCTTTGTCTATTTGTCAGGCACCACGCTAGGCACAGAGGCATAATCTGGTACGGGTGGAATATGTACACAGACGTTTGCAAGTATGGAGACAGGTGCTGAAATAGCAGTACAGACCAGGTACAGTGGGGCAGGAGGGGTGGAGAGAAGCCAGGGGAATCCCTAGAATAACAGAAGCTTCTCGGAGGAGATGGACTTCAGATGAGCAGGATTAAGGTAGGCGACCTAAACTGAGGAGGACATTTCAAAGAGAAGGAAGACCACGTGCCAAGATAAAGGAACGTCAAAGAGCATGACGTCATCAGGGGTGTGCAAGGAGCTTCTTGCGCCCGGTGCCTCACACCATACCTGACACGTAGGACAAAGGTGGGGATAAAGGTAGAGAAAAGACGGCAGCCAGAATGTGGAAGGTTTCGTCGTGTGTCCTATTTCTGACATAATCCTGTAGATGATGAGACATCACTGGAGGATTCCAAACAGGGGAGTTCCAGGGTCACACTGCATTTCTGAGATTGCACGGAAGGGTTGGAGCGCTCTGTGCCCAGCAACACAGCAGCAGCCGTGTGTCCTGCACACCCAGAGGAAGAGAAACTCTGGGGGAACCACTGTGCCCAGGGAAGGGCTCAGGCACTGTGAGGCGATGAGACTCCTCTTAGGGATGCCTAAGGATGGATTCTTAGGAGCCTGCAGGAACTAGCAAATTCATTCATAAGCCAGCACAACTGTAAAATACCTGGCGGGAAAAAAGATGCACACGAAAAGTATTAAACTGAGGAATCAAAAGAAAGCCTAAATGGAGAAAGATATTTTGTTCCTGGATGGGAAGACAAAATACCTAAATATTTCCAAATTTGCTAGAATAATCTATAAATTCAGTGTAGTCCAGATGAAAATTCTACAGGATTTCTTAAAGGAATGTGATAAGGAAATTTCAAAATTTATCTGAAAAAAAAATGAACAAAATTATCTAACAAAATTTTGAGAAATAAGATTACAAAAATTGCAATAAAGATATAGTAATTAAAATTTTATGGAAGTTGTATAAAAATAAAACAAAATCAGAGGAATAGCATAGAGTCTTGCAATAGACTCTTGTAAAATTGAACTTAGAATACGATACACTCACTGTGGAATGGATGGATTTTTCAATAAGTAGTATTGTGGCAATTTGGTAAAAAAAACAAAGTCAGATATCTGCCCCATACTATTAATTAAGTAAATTTTAACTTGGGTAAAGACCTAACCAGTATGTGTAGCCCATGTATGTGTGTGTGTGTGTATAGAGAATTAGAAGAAAATATATAGGTTTATGCTTCTTACCTTAAACTGGAAAAAGTTTCCTTTCAATAGTAAACAGAGCCCTACAGGGAAAGATTGCTATAATTGCCTATATCAAAATTTAAAATTTTAAACTTCATATAACCATCAGTGTAATAAACAAAGTTAAACATCTGTCACTGGACAGAGTGGACGAAAATGGACGAACTGGAAGAAAGATTTTATAATATTTGAAACACTCAAAAGATATGTACCCATTATACATTTACAAAAAATCAGTAAGAAAAATACATTTCCAAAAGAAAAATGGGCAAAGGATAGAAACTGGCTTTTCACAGGAGAGGAGATATAAATGTTCAATTAACAGCTGAAGTCAGAACACTAGTCATCAGAAAAATGCAAATTAAAATACTGAAATATCATTTTTCACCTGTCAGGCTAGCAAAAGTACAAATGATCAAGTATTGTTGACCGTGTGGGAAAAATTACTCATTTATTTGATTATAGGGGTGAAATTGTCCAGCACCCTAGAGGGCAGGTGGGCAATTGCAAATACATTTTTAAAAACGGCACATAACCTATGCCAAGCATTTTCACTTCTAGATATTTTCCAGAGAGAAACAATTTCAAATGGGCATTGAGAGGTATATAAAAGAATATTCATTATAACATCGTCTGCAATAGTAAGAAATTAGAAACAACCTACATGTTCGTGGATGGAATGATGGCTAAATTAGCTGTGATATATTTATACATTGAAATAGAAGGCAGAAGCTACAAAACACTGAAAAGGCGAAATCTTCATACTATATTGGTGAGTAAAAAGAAGGAAAATATCAGAGCAACAGCTATAGAGCACTGCTTTTGTCTGAATGTTTGTGTCCCCCCAAATGCATATGTTGAAACCTAACCCCTAAGATGGTATTAGGAGGCGAGGCCATTGGGAGGTGATTAGGTGATGAGGGCTCCAGGGAGAGTCCTCACCCCCTTCTGCCAAGTGAGGTTACAGAGAGAAATCTACAACCCGGAAGAGGGCCCTCACTCTAACCTGACCATGCTGCACCCTGACCTTGGATTTCCAGATCCAGAACTGTGAGGAATTTCGGTTGTTTACAAGCCATCAGTCTGTGGTACAATATTTTGTTATAGCAGCCCAAATGGACTAAGACAAATACTAATTACATAAATATTAACACATAAAATATATTTTGAATATATATATATATATATATGAAAATGCACAAAAAATGGTCTCAAGACACAAGCCAGAAAAAAGTGGTTTTCTCTGAGGCAGAGGATATGAATGTGTGGGGTTCTTTAAGAAAAACTTTTCTTTTTTTGTCTTGTTGAATGCATATAAAATGCTGATTTATGACAAGGAGATGGAGGGCATTCCCACCTGATAGTTGCAATATTTTTCTATGAAACAACAAGAAATATAATCTGTTGACTGCAAATAAATACCATTTTTATGGTGATAAAAGCTTAGAATGGCTTCTGTGGGACCCAAGGCCCCATCTGAGGTCAAAAGCCTTAAGTTTGTAGGCACAAAACCACAAGGGTTTATAATGGTACCCAGCAACCATCGGCAAGAAGTGGTGAACTGGGAAAATGATAGATGGTTTAATAGGAGATGTGGTGATTGGTAGAGTAGATGGAGGCGAGGGTTTTGAAGATGCAAATAAGAGAAAGGGAAAGATTTAAATTACAGGGTGAGGATGAGGGTCTAGAAGAAAAAGAGTCAAATAACCGGAGGTCTTCTGAGGTCCTCTTTTCTAAATTGCCTGCTCTCATCATTCGCCCATTTTCTCCTGGTAGTCTGACTTTTTCTTATTGATTTGTGGGGTATTAATCCTTTTTTATATGTCTTGTGACTATGTCTGCACTGCAAATTCAGGAGTGAAAAGGTGGAAAGGATGAGAGTTATGGTCAGAGAACCTGAAACTCTGGCTGAAATCCCAGCTCAAGGGAATGGGTTGCTGAAGTGAAATGAACATGAAATTCATTGACTTCTAGAACGAGAAGTTTTGTGACCAGGGAGTTGAGTGAGTTGTATATAAGAATTCAGAGGTTATTCATGATGAAACTTGGAACTTGCTGGAGCGTAAGATAAATGTCAAAGTCATAGTTGGGTTCATTAGGGGTGGAGGTGGGGGGAGATGGGAGAGGGAGTTTGGTGGGTTCTTTATACCCAGATGAAATGCCTCTGAAAGGAGGAGGGGCTTGCATCAGGGTGGAAGCATCATGGCCTGGAAAGGAAAAGGGAGACCTATGAGGAAATATAAGCAGCTGGCTTTATAGCCCTATGGGGTGAGATATGATGGAGAAAGAAACGGCTTCCGTTTGAAAGTTCTGCTGTGGAAGTGGGGTCTGTAAGGCAGGGACAGGTTTCAGCTACTCTTTTTCTAGAGTCTCTGCATACTCATAATCCTACGGGTGAGATGACGGGCTGAGGATAAGATGGAACACATTTCACATTTCACTGGTAAACGATGAATTGTGTGAGAACCTGTTGAAATCCCATCTCAGGTTTTTAATCTCTTATCTGTTGTCAATATAGAATTTTTCTTTATTGAACCAGATCATTGGTTTTATGTTTGTGCAAATGCTGCCTCCTCTTTCTGGTTGTAGGTTGGACGAGGTTTCAATCAGGAAAAGGAGAAAAGTTAGAACTTGGCACACTGCATAGTGATAAAGTTTAAACCAGGAGACAGATTGCAAGGATGTTATTTGAATTTTTACCTTACAAAATTTTAGGTCCACCCAACTAAGTGTTTCATTAAACGTGTTTCCTGTTGAGACTACTCCACAGCTCCATATTTGAACCCTGGCCCTTTCCTCAGCTTCTAAAAGCCTGTTGGTAGCACAGAGGTGTCAGGAACTAACATTTGGGCAGCCAGGGAGAGCCGTATGTTATCCTACTTTACAAGATGATTAAATAGACATTGACTGGTTCTATCATATTCATTTCATTTTGCTCAGTCTGGTTGACACTGACAAGCTTTCCTTGAAAGTTAAATTAGGTCAAAGATGAAAATACATCAGATTTCTTTACAGTAATATTTTAACTTACTCATAATATCACTGATGACTTCAGAAAATTAAACTTTCCCTATACTGATATAATTTTGGCTTGCAGTACTAATAAATATGATTTTTGTTAAGATTGGGGGCCAAAACATTTTCTAAGAGTAAGCAATACCAGTATTGCAAAAAAAAAAAAAATCAACAGGAAGAAAAGGATTTTTAAGAAAGATTCACATATTTATGGGCAATATTTCAGTCCACCTCTGATTCAGTGTTGGGCACTAACCTTTGGCTTTTCCTCAAATAAACTGCTTTTTCATTGTTCCTTTTAATGGTGTCATCATCCTCTCATTGTCTAGGGTTAAATTACTACAGCTATATTTTACTTCCTCTGTTTGCTACTCCCATTTAAACTGGCAAACCCTGCATATTCTACAGGTATTATATCTTTCATATTGTTCTTTTCCTCATCATTTCTATTTGCATAACTTGAATTCATGTTCTCATTTTCTCTCCTTAAAAGCCACAGCAAATAATAACAATAGCCCTCTTAATGATATCATTTTCCATTCTCCCTTCTTTATTTTATACATCTTTTTCTACAGATTTAAGTTCAAATTCTTTAATATTTACTCATTCAACAAATATTCATGGAGTTTACATTCTAATAGGGAAAGCAGGACTAGATCTTTAAAAAAGTAGACAAATAAATGGCAAGTTAATTTTGGAAAGCAATAAGTGCTATGAAGAAAAGGAAACAGTGTAGAATGAAGAAGATGGGCAAGGCGGAACTAGAGGCAGGTTGACTGTGAAACTAATAAAGCTAAAGCCAAAGGGTCCCTCAATTGCAAAAAGACCCTTTCACAAGTCTTGGGGAGCCCTACAAAGGTGTTCACATGGTCATATTTATCAAAGTAAGATGTTTTACCCAGTTAGTTAACATGCTGTCTCATTCCACTGTCTCTAAAGAGGGCCTCTCATACTCTTTATATTTTGGAGTCAAGCCTAGGTAGGGGACCAATTAGATGTGTCAATCAGGAAGAGCCTTACCAAGAGAGAACACAATGACATGATAGAGTAGCCATTTGAAGACATGGAGCCAGAATTTTCCAGGCAGAGGAAATAGCAAGGCAAAAGCCCTGAGCAGAAGTGAGGTTGAACCAGTGTGTCTGAAGTTGAATAAGCGAGGTGCAGAGTGGGGAGAAATGAGATAGGGAGATAGCCAATGACCCGGACACACAGGGCTTTGCAGACATTATAAGGAAGTTGGATTTTATTTCAACTGCAATGTAAAGATGATGAAAGGTTTTAATGGGTGTTCCACAATATAATTTAACTTCAAAAAGCTTATTCTGATTTCTGTGTGGAAGGAGATTGCAGAGGGGAAGAATGGGAGCCGGGAGACCCGTCAGCAGCCAAGGCAGTACTTCAGGCAAGAGATTAAGTCTGCTTGGACTAGGCTGGTAGCACTGGAGAGAGATATTCAGAATTTATTTTCAGAGAAAAGTGGGCAGGAATTTTCAGTGTAATTGAAATAAAGATGAGGGAAAGAAAGGAATCAAAGGGAACTCCAGGGTTTTTTGACCTCACGTGTAGATAGACAATTATATCATTTACTAAGAAGGAAAAGACTGAGAGCACAGGTTTCGGGAGTAGATGGAATCAAAATCTCTTTTTTACCATATTGAGGTTGTGATTACTATTAGCCATTGAGGTCAGCTTCAAGGAGGCAGTTAGACATCAAATTTGGAGGTTAGTGAAGAGGACAAATAAAGATAGCATTCGAAATAGTTGGCATGAATGTATTATTTAGTGTCATGATATTTAGAGTGGAATCATTCAAATGCCAGTGCAATCTGCATTATTTCCCACTATTTATACCATGATCCTTAAAATGAAACTTTTTCTTTTTCTCAGTATTCTTACATTTAAACAAAAACATCCTTCCATTTGATTTCTTTCTTTCTCTAAACATCCAGATTCTGTACATCCTTCAAAAACTAGCTCTGACATCCACTTCTACATTTATTTAGCATGAGCTCCCTTCCCAAAGCAAGTATCACTTCTGGTGAATCTATGTAGAATTTTACCTGTACCCTCATTTTCTACTTGGCTTTACAGTGACTTGTACTGTCTTTTGTCTCCTTAATACATTTCACTTCTGGAGTACATAGTTTATATCTTTTTCATGGTCCAAATGATCTGGTGTGCCTTGCACATGATAGACAATCAGGGGCAAAAAATCGTATCTATACACTATTAGTCAATGAAATTAAGTTAAAGCCCTTATTTAGCCTGAGTTTTCTAGGCCTTTGCTATTGTATAGTTAGAGTCAATACAGAATTTTATCTAGGGTCCTAAAATTCCTTTATGGTGATTATTTATTCAGTACTTGCTCTAGATCAGGAGCAAGATTTCCAGTCTTAAAAATATTATTTGTAGCCAGATATACTATATTTACAACACATAAACTATTTCCCTTTTTATTAGCTTAAATATTTAGAAGTAAACATACCATTTTTGAGTTCCTAAAGTTTTTCAAAATCACATTTATTGAGGTATAATTTATGGGTACAGTTTGATGAGCTTTGATCTGCTTTCTGTTACTATAGATAAGATTTGTCTTCTTTGAATAATGTCATATAAATGGAATGATGCAGCATGCAATTAGTTTCTTGCTGCTTTCGCTCAGCATAATATTTTTGAGATTTGTCCTTGTTGTTATGTACATTAGTATTGTTTTCTTTTATATAGTATAGATATATCACATGTCCATGTACTTGTTAGATATTTAGGTTGTTGCCAGGTTTTGGCTTTTGTTTTCTGTTGCTGTGTGGCACATTACTGCAAACTCAGCAGCTTCAAACAATGCACATATTCATTATCTTACAGACTCCTGGATCAGGAGTCTAGGCACAGCTCAGCAGGGCCCTCTGCAAGAGTGTAAACAATGTATCTGCCAGGACTTGGTTCTCATCTGAAGTCTGGACTGGGGAAGGACTGTCTTCCAAACTCAGTCAGGTTTTGGGCAGAATTCATTTCCTAGCAGCTGTAGAAAACATGATGGCTTGCTCCTTGGAAGCCAGAAATGGAAAGTGACACTTTCTGTATAGAGAGTCTGCTGTCAAGGTGAAATCTTATATAATGTAATGTAATCACAGGAGTGATATGGCAATACTTTGCCATGTTTCATTGGTTAGAAGCAAGTTCCAGGTCCCACCTACACTCAAGAGGAAAGGATTACTCCAGGGCATGAACACCGGCCACCTTTAAGTCCACCCTCCACATGGCTATTTTGAATCTATTTGCTATGAATGCTTATGTACAAGATTTTGGGTGGACATACGTTTTTGTTTCTTTTGGATAAACACCAAGAGTGGAAATGCTGGGATAAGTGGTAAGAGCATATTTAATTTTTTAATAACCTGCCAAGCTATTTTTTTTTTTTTTAAGATGCTACATATTTTGCTACCTCTGATTATAGTTATTCTATTCTTTTTTTTTTTTTTTTAATTTTTATTTATTTATTTATTTATGGCTGTTTTTTTTGGGTCTTCGTTTCTGTGCGAGGGCTTTTCTCCAGCTGTGGCAAGTGGAGGCCACTCTTCATCGCGCTGCGCGGGCCTCTCATTATCGCGGCCTCTCTTGTTGCGGAGCACAGGCTCCAGACGCGCAGGCTCAGTAATTGTGGCTCACGGGCCTAGTTGCTCCGCGGCATGTGGGATCCTCCCAGACCAGGGCTCGAACCCGTGTCTCCCCCATTGGCAGGCAGATTCTCAACCACTGCGCCACCAGGGAAGCCCTGCCAAGCTATTTTTGAGAGCGGTTTTACCATTTTAAATTCCTACCAAAATGTATAGGGTTTCCAGTTATTCCACATTCTTACCAACACCTGGTAATGTCAGTTGCTTTATTGTTAGCCCTTCAGTGGGTGTGTAGTGGTATCTCATTTTTGCTTTTACTTTCCCTTTCTTTAATAGTTAATGATTTTGACCATTTTCTAATATGCTTATTGGCCATCTGGATATTCCTTTTTTGAGTGTCTATTCAAATCTTTGGGGCTTCTTTTTGTTGGGTTCTTTGCATTAACATTTTTGATATAAGCCATATGTCAGAAAAATATACTGTGAACATTTTCTTTGTTGTTTTCAAAGAGCAGAAGGTTTTAATTCTGAAATCTATTTTACTGTTTTTTTTCTTTTATATTCTGTGCTTTTTGCACTCTAAGTAATCTTTACCTACCCCAAGCTCTCAAAAATTTCTCCTAAGTTTTCTTCTACAGGATTTATAAATTTGTCTTTTCTGTTTGGTATATAATCAATTTCAAATTAATTTATATATAAGGTGTAAGGTAAGAGTAAATTTTATTTTTTTTTCATATAAATATCTAGTTGTTTCAACATATTTTTTTGATAAGACTATTATTTTATCTTGGCTCCCTTGGCAAAAATTGACCATATATGCCTAGATCTCTTTATACTGTTTCATTAATCTACATATCCTTATGACAATACACCAACGTCTTGGTTACTGTAACTCTATAGTAAATCTTCAAATCAACTGTTTTAAGTTCTCCAACTTTCTGCTTCTCTTTCATGATACATTGGCTATTTTTAAAAATCCTTTTTATTTAAATAAAAATTTTAAAATAATTTTGTCAATTTTATTTTAAAAAACTGGCTTGGATTTTGATTAGGATTTTGTTAATCTATAGATCAATTTGGGAAAAATATTCAGTGTTCAGATCCATGAATATGGTATAACTGTCCATTCATTTAGGACTTCTTTAATTTTTGTCAGCAATGTTTTATATGTATGTTTAAGTGTATAGGCTCCTGCACACCTTTTTTGGTTAAATATATCCTTAAATTTTTGTGGTTTTGGACATTGTTGTAAATGGTATTTTTGTTGAAATATTCCATTATTCATTGCCTGTATATAGAAATACAATTGACTTTTATAAATTGATTTTGTGTCCTTTGAACTTAATAATTCATATCATAATTCTTGTAACATTTTAATGTTTCCCTTAAAACTTGTTATAATTCACCAGTAAAGCCGTCTAGGTGTTGAGTTTTATTTGGGGGAAAGGTTTTTAATACAAATTAATTTTCTTTAATAGATATAGAATTTTTCAGATTTTAAATTAAGTTTTAGTAATTTGTATCTTTCAAGATATTTGTCTATTTCATATAGTTTGTCATGTATTGACATAAAGTGGTTCATAATACTCTATTACTATCCTTTAATATCTCTACAGTCTGTGGTCGTATCTCCTCTTTATTTCTCATATTGATAATTTCTGGTCATTCTTATTTCAAAGAATCAGCTTTTGGTTTTATTAATTTTCTATATTGTCTGTCTGTTTTCTGTTTCTTTGTTTCACTTTTGTTTATTATTGTCTTCATTCTACTTAAATTTATAGATTTCTAAAGTTGAAATATAGACCACTGCTATTGAACCTTTTCTTTTCTAATATAAACATCTTATATTCATGGCCCAGCATATGTTCAATCATAGTGAATGTTCTACCTAGATTCTCTATAATTCAGCTTTGGGGTAGATTGTTCTGTTAAATGTCATTTAGGTCAAATTGGGTGATGGTGTTGGTTAAGTCATCTAGAGCCATTTTGATTTTCTGTCTGTTTTCTTTCTTTCAATTATTGAGAAAAGACTGTTGAAATATCTAACTGTATTTGTGTCAGTTCTTTCAGTTTTTACTGTAACAATTTTGAAGTTCCATTATTAGGTGCATACACATTCAAGATTGTTTTTGTCTTCTTGATGAATTACCCTTTATCTTTATGAAATGTTCATCTTTACCCTTGGTAACTTTTCTTGTTTTGAAGTTTTCTTTTTTAGATATTAATATTGCCATTCTAGCTTTCTAATAATTAGCATTTGCTACATAGCATATATTTTTCCATTTTTCAATTTTAGCCTAATTGTGTCTTTACATATAAAATGAATTTCTCATGATAGTTTGTGTTGGAATTTGCTCTTTTGTCTTATCTGACTAATTTTTTTCCTTTTAATTGTGCTTTAAATCATTACAGGTAAAATTATTATTGCAATAATTATTGCAATGATTTTTAAAATATCATTATACTACTTCACATATACCATAAGAATCTTTTAAAAATATTTATTTAATCAATTTATTTATTTTTTGGCTGCATTGGGTCTTTGTTGTGGCACGTAAGCTTTTTCTCTCTAGTTGTGGTACACAGGCTCCAGGGTACGTGGGATCTGTAGTTTTGGCACACAGGCTCTGTAGTTGTGGCACGTGGGCTTAGTTGCCCTGTGGCATGTGGGATCTTAGTTCCCCTACCAGGGATTGAACCTGTGTCCCCTGCATTAGAAGGCGGATTCTTTACCACTGGACCACTAGGGAAGTCCTAAGAATCTTACAATAATATACTTCCATTTCACCCCTACCATCTTTTGTGCTATGGTTATCATATATATTACTCCTACACAGATCATAAAACCTACCATATATTGATCTTATTTTTAAGCAGTTATCTTTTCAATAAGTTAAAAATTAGGAAAAATTTAAAATATTTATCATTTCTATCACTCCACATTCCTTTGTGTTGATCCAAGTATCCTCCTGGTATCATTTTCCTTCTGTCTAAAAAACTTATTTCATTCTTCTTGTAATATGGGTCTGCTAGTGATAGTTTCTTTTTTCTTTCTCTGAAAAAGAAACTTCATTTTGGCTTCATATTTGAAAGATTTCTAGATTAACATTTTTTTTTCTTTCAGTACCTTAAAGGTGTCTCATTATATTCTGGATTTTATGTTTCTAAATAGGATATCTGCTGTATTGCTTATATCTGTACGTCATATGCCTTTTCCCCACTATGGTTGCCTTTAAGAGTTTCTCTTTATGAATGGTTTTAAATAATTAGATTATGATATACTTTGATGTGTTTTTGTTTGTTTATTTGTGGTTTGCTTTAACCAGTTTAGAATTTGTTGAGCTTATTTCAACTGTAGGATTGTAACTTTAATCAAATTATGAACATTTCACCCATGATTTCCTCTTTTTTTTTTTTTTGTCTCCCCACTCTCCTTATCTATTAGGACTCCAATTGCACAAATGTTAGATTGTTTATATTGTCCCAAAGTCGGTAAGATTCTGTTTGTTTGGGTCTTTTTTTTCGTTATTGTTGTTAAGTCATTTTTTTCTCACTGTGCTTTATTTTGGGTAGTTTTATTGCTGTATTTACAAGGTTAGTGATCTTTTCTTTTGAAGTGCCTAATTTGCTATAAATTTCATCCAATGAAATTTTTATTGCAGATATTCTATTTTTCATTTTTAAAAGTTCCATTTGTTCCACTAGGTTCTGTCCTCATTAAGCTCATCTTTTTATTTTAATCCTTGAGCATATTTATAATAGCATTTATAACATCTGTGTCTCCTAATTCCATAATCTTTAAGATTTCTACATCTATTTCTACATCTATTTCTATTTTCTTAATTTTCTCCTTTTTTATGAGTCACAGTTTTTGCTATTTCAGATACCTACTAATTTTTGATTGGATGCTGAACATTATAACTGTACATTTGTGAGTACTAGATTTCCTTGAATAGCTTTAACTTTTTTTTTTAATGTGTTTGGCAGGCAGTTAAGTTACTCATAGATCATCTTGATCATTTTGAGGTTAGGTCAGGTCTAGGGTTGATGTTACTCTAGGTCTTGTCCTGTCCCACTACTGTGGTTTGATTTGGTTGGGAGTTTCTACAGAAGGTTTTACATATTCTATGTGGTCTCTCCAATCTGGATGGTGAAAACGTGAATGGTTTCTGTGCTTGTGTGAGCTCTGGGATTTGTTTGGTTTACAGATTTTTGGTAATATTCTTTCACCAGATGTTGTTTTTAGTCCAGCATGATAGACTTTTGCTCTAAACATGCACAGACTGGCAATCAGCCAAGGAGTCAAGTGAATACCATGGAGAATTCTGAGGCTCTTTCTTGGAATAGCTCCCTCCTCTCAAGTAATATGACCCATAAATTCCAGCCACTTTGACACAACTGCAAACTCTGTCTTCTCCACTCAGCATTCTTTGCTTAGCTTCCCTACTTGTGCTAAAATCTTGGAAAATCTCTCTAGGTAAAAAGCAATCGTAGGATTCATTTCATTTGTTTCCCCTCCCTCAAAGATCACAGTCCTGTGCGGCCTACAGTCCAATATCTGAAAATAGTGTTTAATATATTTTGTCCAGCCTTAAAATTGGTTATCGTAGAACGATGTGTCCAGATCTGTTTCTCCCTCATGGCTGGGAACAGAAGATTTTCAATGTCTTCGTTTCTAAACAAAGGTTTTTAATGCCAGAATTTCTTTAAACCAGGGGATTTAAAAAAAAATTATATATATATTTTTAACATCTTTATTGGAGTATAATTGCTTTACAATATTGTGTTAGTTTCTGCTGTATAACAAAGTGAATCAGCTATACGTATACATATATCCCCATACCCCCTACCTCTTCCCTCTTGCATCTCCCTCCCACCCTCCCTATCTCACCCCTATAGGTGGTCACAAAGCACCGAGCTGATCTCCCTGTGCTCTGCAGCTGCTTCCCACTAGCTATCTATTTTACATTTGGTAGTGTATATATGTCCATGTTACCCTCTCACTTCATCCCAGCTTACCCTTCCCCCTCCCTGTGTCCTCAAGTCCATTCTTTACATCTGTGTCTTTATTCCTGTCCTGCCCCTGGTTCTTCAGAACCACTTTTATTTTTAGATTCCATATATATGTGTTAGCATATGGTATTTATTTTTCTCTTTCTGACTTACTTCACTCTGTATGACAGATTCTAGGTCCATCCACCTCACTACAAACAACTCAATTTCATTTCTTTTTATGGCTGAGGAATATTCCATTGTATATATGTGCCACATCTTCTTTGTTCATTCATCTGTCGATGGACACTTAGATAGCTTCCATATCCTGGCTATTGTAAATAGTGCTGCAGTGAGCATTGTGGTACATGACTCTTTATGAATTATGGTTTTCTCAGGGTATATACCCAGTAGTGGGATTGCTGGGTCGTATGGTAGTTCTATTTTTAGTTTTTTAAGGAACCTCCATACTGTTCTCCATAGTGGTTGTATCAATTTACATTCACACCAACAGTGCAAGAGGGTTCCCTTTTCTCCACACCCTCTCCAGCATTTAATGTTTGTAGATTTTTTGATGATGGACAATCTGACCGGTGTGAGGTGATACCTTATTGTAGTTTTGATTTGCATTTCTCTAATGATTAATGATGTTGAGCATTCTTTCATGTGTCTGTTGGCAATCTGTATATCTTCTTTGGAGAAATGTATATTTAGGTCTTCCGCCCATTTTTGGATTGGGTTGTTTGTTTTGTTGATATTGAGCTGCATGACCTGCTTGTATATTTTGGAGATTAATCCGTTGTCATTTGCTTCATTTGCAAATATTTTCTCCCATTCGGAGGGTTGTCTTTTCATCTTGTTTATGATTTCCTTTGCTGTGCAAAAGCTTTGAAGTTTCATTAGGTCCCATTTGTTTTATTTTTGTTTTTATTTCCGTTTCTCTAGGAGGTGGGTCAAAAAGGATCTTGCTGTGATTTATGTCACAGAGTGTTTTGCCTATGTTTTCCTCTAAGAGTTTTGTAGTGTCTGGCCTTACATTTAGGTCTTTAATCCATTTTCAGTTTATTTTTGTGTATGGTGTTAGGGAGTGTTCTAATTTCATTCTTTTACATGTAGCTGTCCAGTTTTCCCAGCATCAATTATTGAAGAGGCTATCTCTTCTCCATTGTATACTCTTGCCTCCTTTATCAAAGATAAGGTGACCATATGTGTGTAGGTTTATCTTCCATTGATCTATATTTCTGTTTTTGTGCCAGTACCATATTGTCTTGATTACTGTAGCTTTGTAGTATAGTCTGAAGTCAAGGAGCTTGATTCCTCTAGCTCCTTTTTCTTTCTCAAGATTGCTTTGGCTATTCAGGGTCTTTTGTGTTTCCATACAAATTGTGAAATTTTTTGTTCTAGTTCTGTGAAAAAGGCCAGTGGTAGTTTGATAGGGATTGCATTGAATTTGTAGATTGCTTTGGGTAGTATAGTCATTTTCACAATGTTGATTCTTCCAATCCAAGAACATGGTATATCTCTCCATCTGTTTGTATCATCTTTAATTTCTTTCATCAGTGTCTTATTGTTTTCTGCATACAGGTCTTTTGTCTCCTTAGGTAGGTTTATTCCTAGGTATTTTATTCTTTTTTTGCAGTGGTAAATGGGAGTGTTTCCTTAATTTCTGTTTCATATTTCTCATCATTAGTGTATAGGAATGCAAGAGATTTCTGTGCATTAATTTTGTATCCTGCAACTTTACCAAATTCATTGATTAGCTCTAGTAGTTTTCTGGTAGCATCTTTAGGATTCTCTATGTATAGTATCATGTCATCTGCAAACAGTGACAGCTTTACTTCTTGTGTTCTGACTTGGATTCCTTTTATTTCTTTTTTTTTCTATGATTGCTGTGGCTAAAACTTCCAAAACTATGTTGAATAATAGTGGTGAGAGTGGGCAACCTTGTCTTGTTCCTAATATTAGAGGAAATGATTTCAGTTTTTCACCATTGAGAATGATGTTGGCTGTGGGTTTGTCATATATGGCCTTTATGATGTTGAGGTAAGTTCCCTCTATGCCTACTTTCTGGAGGGTTTTTATCATAAATGGTGTTGAATTTTGTCGAAAGCTTTTTCTGCATCTATTGAGATGATCATAGGGTTTTTATTCTTCAATTTGTTAATATGGTGTATCACATTGATTGATTTGCATATATTGAAGAATCCTTGCATTCCTGGGATAAACCCCACTTGGTCATGGTGTATGAGCCTTATAATGTGTGTTTGCTAGTATTTTGTTGAAGATTTTTGCATCTATGTTCATCAGTGATATTGGCCTGTAGTTTTCTTTCTTTGTGACATCTTTGTCTGGTTTTGGTGTCAGGGTGATGGTGGCCTTGTAGAATGAGTTTGGGAGTGTTCTTCTCTCTGCTATATCTTGGAAGAGTTTGAGAAGGATAGGTGTTAGCTCTTCTCTAAATGTTTGCTAGAATTCGCCTGTGAAGCCATCTGGTCCTGAGCTTTTGTTTGTTTGAAGAGTTTTATTCATAGTTTCAATTTAAGTGCTTGTGATTGGTCTGTTTATATTTTCTATATCTTTCTGGCTCAGTCTCGGAAGGTTGTACTTTTCTGAGAATTTGTCCATTTCTTCCAGGTTGTCCATTTTATTGGCATATAGTTGCTTGTAGTAATCTCTCATGATCCTTTGTTTTTCTGCAGGGTCAGTTTTTACTTCTCCTTTTTCATTTCTAATTCTGTTGATTTGAGTCTTTTCTTTTTTTTTCTTGATGAATCTGGCTAGTGGTTTATCAATTTTGTTTATCTTCTCAAAGAACCAGCTTTTCGTTTTACTGATTTTTGCTATTGTTTCCTTCATGTCTTTTTCATTTATTTCTGATCTGATCTTTATGATTTCTTTCCTTCTGGTAACTTTGGGGTTTTTTGTTCTTCTTTCTCTAATTGCTGTAGATGTATTTGAGATTTTTCTTGGTTCTTGAGGTAGGATTGTATTGCTATAAACTTCCTTCTTAGAACTGCTTTTGCTGCAGCCCATAGGTTTTGGGTCATCGTGTTTTCATTGTCATTTTTTTCTAGGTATGTTTTGATTTCCTCGTTGATTACTTCAGTTTTCTCTTGGTTATTTAGTAGTGTATTGTTTAGCCTCCATGTGTTTGTATTTTTTACAGTTTTTTTCCTGTAATTTAAATCTAGTCTCATAACGTTGTGGTTGGAAAAGTTACTTGATATGATTTCAATGTTTTAATATTTACTAATGCTTGATTTGTGACCCAAGATATGATTTATCCTGGAGAATGTTCCATGAGCACTTGAGAAGAAACTGTATTCTGTTGTTTTTGGATGGAATGTCCTATAAATATCAATGAAGTCCATCTTGTTTAATGTATCATTTAAAGCTTGTGTTTCCTTATTTATTTTCATTTTGGATGATCTGTCCATTGGTGAAAGTGGGGTGTTAAAGTCCCCTAGTATGATTGTGTTACTGTCAATTTCCCCTTTTATGGCTCTTAGCATTTGCCTTATGTAATGAGGTGCTCCTATGTTGGGTGCATAAATATTTACAATTGTTATATCTTCTTGGATTGATCCCTTGATCATTATGACATGTCCTTCTTTGTCTCTTGTAATAGTCTTTATTTTAAAGTCTATTTTGTCTGATATGAGAATTGCTACTCCAGCTTTCTTTTGATTTCCATTTGCATGGAATATCTTTTTCTATCCCCTCACTTTCAGTCTGTGTGTGTCCCTATGTCTGAAGTGGGTCTCTTGTGGAAAGCATATATACAGGTCTTGTTTTTGTATCCATTCAGCCTGTCTATGTATTTTGGTTGGAGCATTTAATCCATTTACATTTAAGGTAATTATCGATATGTATGTTCCTATTACTATTTTCTTAATTGTTTTGCATTTGTTATTGTAGGTCTTTTCCTTCTCTTGTGCTTCCTGCCTAGAGAAGTTCCTTTAGCGTTTGTTGTAAAGCTGGTTTGGTGGTGTTGAATTCTTTTAGCTTTTGCTTGTCTGTAAAGGTTTTAATTTCTCCGTTGAGTCTGAATGAGATCCTTGCTGGGTAGAGTAATCTTGGTTGTAGGTTTTTCCCTTTCATCACTTTAAATATGTCCCACCACTCCCTTCTGGCTTGCAGAGTTTCTGCTGAAAGATCAGCTGTCAACCTTATGGGGAGTCCCTTGTATGTTATTTGTTGCTTTTCCCTTGCTGCTTTTCATATTTTTTCTTTGTATTTAATTTTTGATAGTTTGATTAATATGTGTCTTGGCGTGTTTCTCCTTGGATTTATCCTGTATGGGACTCTGTGTGCTTCCTGGACTTGATTGACTATTTCCTTTCCCATATTAGGGAAGTTTTCACTTATAATCTCTTCAAATATTTTCTCAGAACCTTTCTTTTTCTCTTCTTCTTCTGGCACCCCTATAATTTGAATGTTGATGCATTTTATGTGTCCCAGAAGTCTCTCAGGCAGTCCTCAATTCTTTTCATTCTTTTTTCTTTATTCTGCTCTGCGGTAGTTATTTCCACTGTTTTATCTTCCAGGTCACTCATCTGTTCTTCTGCCTCAGTTATTCTGCTATTGATTCCTTCTAGAGAATTTTTTATTTCGTTTACTGTGTTGTGCATCATTGTATGTTTGCTCTTTAGTTCTTCTAGGTCCTTGTTAAACGTTTCTTGTATTTTCTCCATTCTATTTCCAAGATTTTGGATCATCTTTACTATCATTACTCTGAATTCTTTTTCAGGTAGACTGCCTATTTCCTCTTCATTTGTTTGGTCTGGTGGGTTTTAAACCAGGGGATCTTAATAGAGCATATTTAGAGTATGTGTCAGGCACTCATTTGGTTGTCTCAAGAATATTTTCTTGTATGTGCTATTCTGGTTCCCATTTACAGACTGAAAAAACAGGAAAAGTCAAGTAATTTGCCCAAGGTCCCGCATCTAGGAAAGGGCACAGGTGTCTCTCAGACCTAGCACAGCCTGACACTAGTCTGTACTCTTCATTGGCACTGTAATGATATAGAGGGTTTGTTTTACTGCCTTGGGCATGTATTATAAGTGAAAGAAATAAACTTTTTTAATGATTTACAATAAAAACAGCAGGTTGTTTTCAAAGTTATCTCTTTTTTACTTTCATATGATTTGTACATGGTATTTTTTTTGAGGGGCATACAAGGAGTGATGTTATATTTAGGAGTCTATTATGGTTACATGGAAATTTTTCCTGCAAAAATATCTCATCTTTCATGAGTGACCTCTGGGAAATGGTTGTGAACAACTACTGTAAACTGTAAGTGTTATGGATAATTAATCAGAAGTTTATAGCTGAAAGAATAACAGATAAAAAAAGTGAGAATCCAAGAGCAACATAACCAAACAACAAAAGATACAATACTAGGTGCTGAAGGTTGAAATAAATTTGGGCAAGTTCTTATTTATTCAGGGAGCAACAAACTCACATGAGCTATTTTTTTTTCTGGCAATGGAGTTTGAAATTCTCCTTTGTCTTTCTGAAAATTTCCTTTCTTACTCTTGAACATCAAATCCTCATAGACATGAGATAGTCATTTTCTAAGCTTCTCCTTTGAGGTCAAAATAAAACTTTTCTGTCTGTGGTTTTTAACGAGGAGGGAAGTGGCAATAAACAGAAGTAAGAGTCTAACTACAATTGTTCTCTTTATGTAACTGTATTTTTCTTCTTTAACTGTATTAAATTTAAAACCTTGTGACTGTAGTCTTGTGACTCTACGATAAACTTGCCAAGACTCCATGCAGTTTTCTAGAAGGGAAAGTGAAGGTGTAGTCTCTTGTCATCTTCATCCAGGTAACCCATCAAGCATGGGACTGAGGGTCTGGTGAGACCTTTCAAAGACAGGATCACAGTTTAGAGCCGTAAATGGAACTGAAGTGTTTGCCCAGCTGGAAACTGTCTGTGTGCAGTTTATGTCACGTGGCCCGATACAAGGTTTAACTGAACGGTTCTGTCTTCCCAAGGTTTATCTGTGGTCATGGTATCCCACAAATAAAATATAAATGTTATTAAGGTGCTTTGAAACATATCCCACCTGGCTGTAGTCCTAGGAGCCAAAAGAAAAAAAAATGCCTAAGAGAGTAGAGATTCAGCATTTTTATTATATTCAGCAGATTTTCTTTAAGACACTTGCCCTAATGGTGTTAATGGGCTCTAATGTACCCTTATCTTTACCAAATCCTTTCACTTAAAAAAAAAGTAGAACCGTTAAGAAAATTAAACATGAGTAGATGAGGGGGAGCTGGTGCAAAGGATCTGACAGCTTTGAATGTCTGTGGTTTTGCATTGCCCTGTAAGGTTTTCCTAAGTATTTTGTTCAAAAAAAGAACTCTAATGCAAGTTTCAAAATTTAGTTTAGATAGAACAAATTCTTGATTTTCAATTTATCATGTGAGAATTGGTTTGTACATGTTTTATTACGCTTTCTTACATTCTATCCCTATTTAACACGTCCTTACTTATGTATATTCAATATATATTTTATGTAATCCATTATATATTATATAAATAATAATATATATTAATATTATCAATATATTAATGGCATATAGTTCCACATATAAATATATGTATATATATTTCTGTCTCCTATTGCATTATATATTTGTATTTTTTTCTATAGTGAATATTACATATCTACTATATTTATATAATATAGATGTATATATATGTGTGTGTGCGTGTGTATACATTCTCCCCACCCCTATTTTCTGTAGCATGTACTCTTATAAGCCACCATGAACAATTTGGGGGTAGAGGCAGTTATGGGTTAATTCATTAAGTAAACAGAAGAGCTATATTAAATTACAACCTGAGTATGTAACACCTTCTTCTTTAATAGATTCATCAACCGTAAATGTGAAGCTCTGGGAGGGAAAGCAAGGAAGGAGAAAGGCCATGTATATCCAAACCAGAGCACAACTGATGGAAAGGGTAAAGGTCAAATAAATTTTGATTTTAATGTTACTTAACCCTTTCAGTGCCTTAGAGAAGAAGGTAGACAGAGTTCAACAAAAGGATACTGTTGGAAACCCTGCAGAGCTGACAGTACAATAGCTCTGAGGGAAGCAGAATGACTTGCAAAGAGATCCCAGGCTACAAAGGCCATTGGCCTGGGAGGGGTTAAGCAACTTTATCTGATCTTCAGCTCTTTTACTAAACAATTAATGACCTATAGTCTGGAGAAGTTAAAAGCTAGAAGTGAAGCCAGGGCTCCTCAAGACTCCAGCTGGCATTAAATGACAAGGAAGAATTCAGAAGCCAGACAAAGCTGTTATTATGAGCCACGGGCAAGGAACAAAATAAAAATTTTTTAAAGTTGTGGGGGAAGAATGGAAAACAGAACTTAGGAGCAACTTTATGCTTGGTTTTTAAGTAAACTAAACCTCAGTTGTTAAATCTTTTGCCTTTGTTGTTAAACTTGTTTGATAAAATTTCAGTTGCAGAATATTTTAAATGCTGCTAATGAAAGCACTGATAAATAACAGTGTTTGTGAAAAGTTTATAATCCTTGCAAATTGAAATATGATGGTCAATAATTTTTCGTTTAACTTCTCATCTAAGCCAAAGGGCAGGAGACATTCGTGGATTAAATTCTTTGAAAATGGTGCTGGTTGTCATTTCAGCAGAAAAAAGAATCTTGATTTATTTCCTTGCTATCTTGTTAGAAAAACACTCTAATCTCATAGGCTTAGTTAATGGACTCTGAGAATTACCAAGCTGCAAAAGATCAAAACTAGTGACTTTAAACATTAATGTTATGTCAATATTATTGAAAGAAAGAAAAGATCTCTAAAAACCTTAGGATCATAAAATACTTATTAGAATTTTATATACCAATATTTTGGGGACTGGAATGTGTGTTAAACTAATCTGAAAATGAACAGAAAAAAGTACTGATTATGGTACTATGGAGACATCCAGTATGGACTAGATACAAATGAGTTGATACAGACAAAGAGCCGACATTGCTTTAGGTCTTGGGCATGGAGGGATCGCCAAAATAGGCAATTGGATGGCTTTGGGACCACCGTGTTCATCTTCCATCACAATCCACTTATTAAATTCCTAATTGCTATGTCAGTAAACTAGGTATAGCACATGGAGTCTGCTTTCTGAGGGGGTCTTGGATGTAAAAGGACATAAGAGGATATAGACAATAGAATTCTAAAAGGATGAACCAAGACTTGAGTGAATAATATGGTGTGAACATCAGATATACATGAAGAAAATGTGCATTTTAAGATTAGGAGAAGTGGTGATTCCACCACAATTGCAAGTGGTGCCTTAGGACTGACATGCTAGGTTAAAGTCAAAGGCCCATCCAATGGCGTGAAATAACAAGATTTGGCAAGATGTGTGGCACAGAACTCATAAACACAAACCTGAAGCAAAATAATCTCATAATATTCAAAAGACTTTATCATTTTAACCTACCATTGTTTGTCCTATTGTTTAAACCTAATTTCTGCTTCTCAAACCTGTTGCTTGATAAGGCTTGTTTCAAGGATTTCCTCCCAACCACCACCCCCACCAGCCTCTTGTGTGCTCCCTGGGTAAATGTCCCACTGACCCCATTAAGGCCTGGCACTCTACTCCAGTTTAGTACTTACTAGAAGAGAATCAACAGGTATGGTTACTTCCATAATTTAAACTTTAAAGTCTAAGTTAGTGAGTATGGTGTACCTGGTGTCCTTGCTGAGCCCAAGGAAATTGGGTGGCCTCTCTCTACATCTTTTTGCATCTATTTGCATCAACTAAATTATGTTTAGGTTCTCTCCAGGAAGAAGAAAAAGAATATTTGGTGCCTGGGAGAAAATCCAACCTGAAGGAAGAAGGATTGGCATGAAAAGCTAGATTTAGCCACAGGGTCAGTGGTAGTTTCAGGGACAGTGTTAGGATCGTAGTAGTAGCATCATTGGTGACAGTGACCCCTATAGAAGAATGTGGCCCGAGACAGGATGGCAGTGTGGGTCGTGGCAGCCTGGAATCAAATATCAGCTATTCAGCTGGAATAACACGAAAAAAGCTATGCAGTCCTGGGACTATGCAATCGCTATAGCTCCACCCAGGGGATTGTGACATGGTTGAAAAAAAGAATTTTTTCTGTTTTTCTCAACCCTATTTTCCCAGCAACCAGCATTGGGTCATACAAATAGTGGGTGCTCAAATGATATTTCTTAAATGAATGAATAAATGAATGACACAGAGTCAATTGGCCTTGGAGCCATAAAAGGGGACAACCACCTGGGGGTTATCTCAAAACACGTATGCCCAGGCTCCCTCCCGCACATGTGCTAGAGATCTTCCTTTTGCCCGTTCAGATCCACTGTCCATCTTCTCCACGATGCTCTATGCCCAGGGAAGCTGATCTTTATGGGCTACAACAACAGACTTCCTGACCCCCTAGCGTTTGGCTAGATTTTCTCAATGGATGGCTGGAAAAGACCAGGAAGAAAGCGAGATTAGGTCATTATTTTTCAGCCTCTCTCCCTGAGCCGTTACTCTGCATTGGCTAAAGCCCTCTGCTGAGGGCTACTGGGCAGCCCCTCTGTAAAGCTAACCAATCTGGGTTCTGGTAACAACTCCTCTCTTTCCCTTTTAGGGTCCTTACGCCTCTCATGTTTGTAGTTCTAAATTGCTGGAGTACTGTATTATTGCTTCTTTGTTGGTTTAACCCTGCCCATACCATGGTAAAGAGTACCTACATTAATTTCTCTTTAAATTACCCATTTTTATTTTGCCAACTCTTTTCTGTTGGGCTCCTGATTGATGTACCTACTAAAGTAGTATTCCTAGTGTTGGGAACTGGACATGAATATTTTGAAAACATTTCATAGATACATCTAATGGGCATTCACGACTATGAACTACTAATCCAGGCATACCAGACTTACTACAGTCCTGAAACGCCCTCATGAGCTGTCATGCTTCTGTATATTTTGTTCATACTGTTTACATTGTTTAACCTCATGATTTCCATCTCACTTCCTTCTCTGGAGTACTCCCACTCATCCTTAAGAACTCTAGTTTATGTGGTTTTTCTGAAATCCTTTGGGAATCTTGTCTTCTTTACTCATTCTCTATACTGTCTGACACGTAGTAGGTCATCAATAAATATTACTTGAAGAATGTATAAATGAGTAAACTGGGGTAAGTGCTTTAGTAGATTACAAAATGAATAAGATATAATCCCTGCCCTGTCAATAATAGGACGGTATTGTACATTGTAAGGCAGAGTATAAGACATACCATAATATCTTTTTTCCTTGTTCAATGGAGAAAGGATCTTAATTAATTTCCAGTTCACTAAAGACAGGTATAAAAGATAGAGATGAGTTTGCATAGGGGAAGAGGTGGTAGAATTGTGGTAAGGGAAGTGCACATGTGATTGGCACAGAACAGCATGAACAAAGGTACAGATGAAGGAAACCAGGAAGGATGTTTCCATAAACAAGGAAAAGAAGTAAGTCAGGAAGAGCACCTAGAAACAGGAGGCATGACACACCATGTAGGAGGAGGACCACAGGGAGAAGCACCAGGGTTGATCAGGAGGCAGGAGGAGCAGGAGAAAAATGTGGACCAGAGCCTTTACTGTGATTTCCGAGGAAAGGATAGACGAGGTAGGTAAGTAGGCTTTAAGATTGGCTAGTTTGAATAATTCAGTGGGCTATGGGGCATATAGTGTTCTTAGTTGGCTGACACCTGATCCTGGGGTGATTAGGGGAGGGAAATAGTGGCCTGGAGTGTGAGACCTCAATAAAGGAGGTGGTTGGATGTGTAGGTTTTGGACTGGTTAATCTGCGTTTGAAAATCACACTTGAAGTTGAGTTGTTTACTCTTTCTAGGAATCCAGGGAGCGGCAGTCTCTCCAGGGTCAGCAAGCCTCAGATGTCAAAGCAACACACACGATACAGAAAATAAAAGACATGGTTTATACAGGCAGGTTGGAGACACATTGTGCAGGGACTTGAAGTTTAGATTGAGCAGTTTATATTTAATCAAGTAAATAATGGGGTCGAAAGGGGACAGACCTGAATACACTACTCAAATTTATCAATATGTACAGCACTGCTTTATATATAAAGTAATAATTTTTCTTTTTTATGTCTTATTTGGTGACAAGGAACAATATTTTGGGAGGTGAGGGAGCTTTAGCTATGTATGTGCTAGCCTAGTACAGACCATAGTCTTAGCCAGCCTCTGTAGAATCCAGGTTTTCCTATATTTACTGGCTGTGTTACCTTGTGTAGTACAAACATGTCAGGTATCTTGCTTCAGTTTCTTCATTTGCTAAAATGGAAGTGATTATAGAACATATCTTACAGCATTGTGAAGATTCAATGAGATAATGCAAGGAAAACACTTTTTAAGTCCTTGGCAAATAGTAAGCACTCAGTAAGTGTAAACTACGATTTGTGTGTGTGTGTGTGTGTGTGTGTGTGTATGTAGGTATTCATCCCCATTTAGGTTCTTTTGCTGCTTTCTTCCAGCCTTGAGGTGAAGTTCTCTACTTCTATTTGAAGAAGAAATCATCTCCTTGCTTCCCATCCTTCTTATGCAGACCATATCCCAGAGAAGATCTTAGGGTACCTTTGTGGCCGTAGAGTCCTACTCCTTATACTCAGGACACATTAGATAAGAAGGAGGTCAAAGAATAAAGCTCAAGACAGAAAAATACACGTCTACCTCTGAACCCAATCCTATACCCATACATTTAGAGATAATCTCCAAAAGTGTCTATTTCACAATAGAAAGTAGAAAGAATTCACCATTTGCAGAAATCTTCTGGGAAATCTTTTGCAAAATCTGGCGAAGAGTAGCAAACCAGTTTAAGATATAATATTTAGCTGTTTTTCCGATCATGGGCACCATCTCTCCTGAAAAATCTCAATAAGAAGCTGATTACAAATGTATTTAAAGATAAACTGTAATACTGGAAATTATAACATGAGGTAAACACACAAGTTGGGACGCCAAATGTTTAAAGTAGGAGTGGCCTCTTGTCTACGTTTTCTATTACTGCTATAACAAATGATGAAAAACAAAGTAACTTAAACCAAGACCCATTGATTATCTCCCAGTTCTGTAGGCTTGGTCTCTGCTTAGAGTGTCCCAAAGCCAAAATCAAGGTACTGGCCGGCCTGGACCTCTTCCTAGAGGCGGCAAGGGAGAATCCACTTTCAAGCTCATGTAGCGTCAGCTGAATTCAGTTCCTTGAGAATTCAGTTCTTCAGACCTGGGACTGAAGCCCCTGATCCTTTGCAAGCTGGTGCCTGGGGGGCAGGTCTTTCCTCCTAGAGGCGGCCTCCGTTCCTTCTCAGCTGTCCAAGTGGCTCTCTTCCAGCAACGGTCGGTCGAGTCCCTTTCATATTTTGAATTTCTCTGATTTCTCCCGCTGCTCCATCCCTCTACTCAAGTCAGAACAGGTTTTCTGTCTTTAAGCGTTCATGTAATCACAGAATAAGCCCATCCAAATAATCCACGGCGATCTCCCTATTTTAACTAGAACTTTGATTACCTCTGTTAAGTGTCTTTTGTTGTGTAACATCATATTCAAAGGTTTCAGGGATTAAGACACGGACATCTCTGGGGACCATTTCGCTGGCCACACACTGGCACTTACTTTCACTTCTGGTGACCTTGGAGAACTGTGCGTCCCGTCCTTGTATCTCTGTGAGTCTAGAAGACCTGGTTCCCAGAGGACACAACAAGATTCCCCATGTATCTTATTGGAATTAGCAATCAGTAACGGAGAGCACTCTTAAGGAACAGCATTCAAATCATATAAAATGCAAAGATTAGAGCAACACACACAAAAAAGTGTAAAATGTGTGGGACGTGCCCTCTTGCCTTTGTAGGCAGAATTTTCTGTTCTTCCAAAGGCATGGCAGTGGCAGGGCGGGGCGGGCAGGGACCTACTTCTGCATTTTCAGTTATTTGGGGAAGGTTGAGAAGCAAGTGTGATCTGATAAGCTCCATAAATGATAGAAGGGAGGGACCCCATCAAGACAGGAGGGAGAAAGCATTCCAGACATAGCTCAGGTCCTGGGAATGCACACATGAAAGGGCTGCTTCCCTATCTGGCTGGAGGGGACTGGGGGCTTGGGGGAGTCAGGGATAGTGTGGGAGGGTCCTGAGAAACCTGCAGGGAGCTGCGAACTCCACAAGGAAGCATTTGGTCACAATGTATAAAGGAGGATTAAAAGCTACTTCAGGGTTTTTCATGATGAGGGTAAAATGATCAAAGTGGTAAATAGAAAAGATAATCTGGGGTGAGATATTTATGACTGACCTTAAGGAGAAGTAAATATGGCCATGTCTTTACTGGGTTATTTCCTATCAGTTTAAACCACTGGAAGATTCTGCATTAGAAAAGACAAAATTGGGTCATTGAGGGAAACTAAATGTCAAAACCTGGAGAAGCTTTACAAGAAAGCTGAACCTTTGAAGTGGTTAAAATTTCATTTCCCCTCCAAGTCTTATCTAAACTGTTTTCTCCTCAGGACAGTTTCTCTGGCTTCACTGCAACAAGATGTTTTTTGTTGCTAAAGAGGATACATTAGAAGAGTGAGATTACTAAATAATATTTGCAGGAACAGGTTCCAAAGCTCCAGATTGCATCCACAATGGCACTGAAAATTTTCTTCTACAAAATTCACTGTAACTTCGTTTCAGGCTACTTTACATTCTATTTTTGCTTTTGTTTTTTTTTAATTAATTAATTAATTTATTTATTTCTGGCTGTGTTGGGTCTTCGTTTCTGTGCGAGGGCTTTCTCTAGTTGCGGCAAGTGGGGGTCATTCTTCATCGCGGTGCGCGGGCCTCTCACTGTCGCGGGCTCTCTTGTTGCGGAGCCCAAGCTCCAGACGCGCAGGCTCAGTAGTTGTGGCTCACGGGCATGTGAGATCTTCCCAGACCAGGGCTTGAACCCGTGTCCAGTGCATTGGCAGGCAGATTCTCAACCACTGCGCCACCAGGGAAGCCCTACATTCTTTTTTGAAAATTGGTGGTGTATACAAAACCCCAAACCTTCAGCGCCGAAGAAAAGAAGCTGAAAAGAATAATAATAACTAACCTTCAATAGAGCACTTACTATATTTCAACTGCTTCTTTGAGCAACAGAGGCACATGGTTCATTCAATACCCGCAACAAACCTCAAGAGTGGGTACTTCATTAATAGAGTTTAAGTGACCCGCACGTGGTTGCAGAGCAGATTGTTGGTGAAGCCAGAGCTCAAACCCAAGCTGTCTGACTTACTATTCCCTCTCTATCTAAACCCCTATACCGGGGGTCAGCAAGCTATGGGCCATAGGCAAAAACAGACCTGCTACCTATTTTTACAAATAAAGTTTTACTGGAATCCTGTCATGCCTCTTTATGTATATATTGTCAATGGCTGCTTTCGCATCACATCATAAATGCCTAGCGGAGTAGTAGTGACAAAAGGCCATATGGCCTGCAAAGCCTACCCTATTTGCTAACTGACCTTAACAGAAAAAATTTTGCTGGCCTCACTGTATGGTCTTCATCTCCATTAAAGCAATTTACATATTTCACCAGGCTTAGCATCTGAAGAAAAAGTAACTTGCTGAGAATTCCACATATTGGTGAATTTAGGGAATGATATTGAGCTTTCTTTTCTCTTTTTTAGTCATTACATCATTTGGGGGGAGAAAAGTTCTACCTTGCTTGATTCTAGTTAGAAACAAATTTAACTTTTGCAGAGGAAGTGAATTAGTCAGTGTTCTCCAGAGAAACAGAATCAATAGGATTCATATATCTATATCTATATCTATACCTATATCTATATATCTATATATCCCATTGGTTCTCTGTGTGTGTGTGTGTATGTATATATATATATATAAAGAGTTTCATTATAAGGAATTAGCTCTAGTGATTATGGAGGCTGAGAAATCTTAGGATCTGCTATCTGCAAGCTGGGAGCTGGGGGCCAGGAGAGCTGGGGACGTAGTTCCACTCTGAGTCTTAAGACCTGAGAACCAGGAAAGTGGATGCTATAAGTTCTAGTCCAAGTGCAGGAGAAGACCAATGTCCCAGTTTGAAAGCAGTCAGGCAGAAGGGGTGAATTCTCCTTTATCTGCCTCTTGTTCTAATCAGGCCTCCAACAGATTAGATGAGGCCCACCCACACTGGGGAGGGCCAGCAGCTTTACTGGGTCCACTGATTCAAATGCTAATCTCTTCCAGAAACATTCTCACAGACAAATCCAGAATAATGTTTAACCAAATATTTGGGCACACTATGTCCCAGTCAAATTGACACCTAAGATAGCCCATCACAGGAGGAATTCTCCAGTCTCTTTAACCTGAATTCAATTCTCTTACATCATTACTACACTATTTCACCACAGGCAGCAAAGCTCATGAGTACTGGCAGGACCCAGCACCATGCCTTGTGCACTGTTGACAAACCTTTTTTTCAATAAATGTGTACTGAGAAATCACAGTGTTCCACTCACTGATATAGGTTGGAGAACAAGATTCAGATCCTGACCTGGGAACTTATAGGCCAATAGGTGAGGAAGAAAATTTTACAGGTAATTAAAAAAATATTTCTATATGTATATGTAAAATTGAATCACTTTGCTGTACACGTGAAACTAACACAACGCTGTAAATCAACTATACTCAAATATAAAATTAAAAAATTTTTAAATATTTCAAGTGAACACGTGATAGGGATAATTAGGTGTTGTAGTTTTAGCATATTGAAGAGACTTTTAAATCAAGTCTTAGGGTAGGGGAAGTGGGCCACGAGTAAGAGGAGTTTCTAATGGAGATTCTTTTTTTAGCTGATTCCTGATGGGAGGATAGGAGCTAGCTTGGCAAAGTTGGGAAAAGATGTTTCAGGGAGAAAGAATAGCATTTATAAGAGTCTGGACATGAGTTCCCCAAGATTGCATATAGCCTAGATTGGGAAAGGAGACTAAAGCAATGGATAAGAGATGGGGTGGAAAGGTAGGCAAGAACCTGATCATGAAAGGCTATGGCAAGGCACCTGGACTTTATTAAGTAATGAAAAGCCATGGCAGCAGAGTACTATGATCAGGTTTGTGATATGGTAATAATTAACTGAATGAACTTGATTTGTTCTTTAATAGTAGAGAGCAGATATAAGGTGGCCAAGACCATGGACAAGGCATGGAGGACAGTTGGAAGGCTACTGACATAATATGGGGAGAGTTGATGGTGGCCAAAATTTAGGATAGAAAGAAGTTGATGTTTCCACAGGGGGAGGGGGTTGGGGGAAGGTGGAGTGGGAGGTTGGAGTTAGCAGATGTAAACTTTTATGTATAGGATGGACAAACAACAAGGTTCTACTGTATAGCACAGGGAAATATATACAGTATCCTATGATAAACTATAATGGCAAAGAATATTAAAAAAAGAATGTATATAGATGTATAACTGAATCACTTTGCTGTACAGCAGAAATTAACACAATGTCGTAAATCAATTATACTTCAGATACTCAACATCACTAATCATTAGAGAAATGCAAATCAAAACCACAATGAGGTACCACCTCACACCCGTCAGAATGGCCATCATCAAAAAATTGAGAAACAGTACATGCTGGAGAGGGTGTGGAGAAAGGGGAACCCTCTTGCACTGTTAGTGGGAATGTAAATTGATACAGCCACTATGGAGAGCAGTATGGAGGTTCCTTAAAAAACTAAAAATAGAACTACCATACGACCCAGCAATCCCACTACTGGGCGTATACCCTGAGAAAACCATAATTCAAAAAGATACATGTACCACAATATTCACTGAAGCACTATTTACAATAGCCAGGACATGGAAGCAACCTAAATGTCCATGGACAGATGAATGGATAAAGAAGATGTGAAATACACACATATATATATATATGTGTGTGTGTGTGTGTGTATACACACACACACACACACACACACACAATGGAATATTACTCAGCCATAAAAAGGGATGAAATTGAGTCATTTGTAGTGAGGTGGATGGACCTAGAGGCTGTCATACAGAGTGAAGTAAGTCAGAAAGAGAAAAACAAATACCGTATGCTAACGCATATATATGGAATCTAAAAAAACGGTACTGATGAACCTAGTGGCAGTGCAGGAATAAAGATGCAGACGTAGAGAACGGACTTGAGGACACAGGAGGGGAAGCTGGGATAAAGTGAGAGAGTAGCACTGACATATGTACACTACCAAATGTAAAATGGATAGCTAGTGGGAAGCTGCTGCATAGCACAGGGAGATCAACTCGATGCTTTGTGACCACCGAGAGGGGTGGGATAGGGAGAATGGAAGGGAGACTCAAGAGGGAAAGGATATGGGGATATATGTATAATTATAGCTGATTCACTTTGTTGTACAGCAGAAACTAACACAACATTGTAAAGCAATTATTCTCCAACAAAGATGTTAAAAAATAACTATACTTCAATTAAAAAAATATTAATTAAAAAAATGGATGTTTCCAGAGTTTTAATGAGAAAATGGTCTTTCGTAGTAATCTATCTTTGAGGTTGCAATTGTGGATGATGAAACAGAATTCTTTTTCTTCTTATTCCAACCAATTTTAAATTTCATGTTTGTAATCAAAAACTGACTTTAGATTCTTAAAATTCTCCATCTTTAGATTCTATAGAAATGCATATGTATATCTAATATTACCTTTTAAGTTTCTTTAACATCTATCTATGCATCCATGTATATGATTGCTTATTCTTTCTTGACATGAACAGTAAAGAAGAGGTCTCCTGAGGTAATCATAACAGGCTCATTGCATTAATTTTCCAAAACCAAGCTAATTTTTAGGAATACACCTAGTGCTCTAGAAACCACCTATTGAGGTAGTGTTAATTACCTAATCAATCTCAAACTCCTGGGATTCCACAAGTGGAAGCAGGAGGTAAATGAGTTTCCTCCAGAGTGTACTGAAATGCCCCCAAGCCACGTAAGTCATTTTGACACTGGCATGCCCAACTGTTACATGCCAAAGGGAAGACATTTACTTATTTCCAATTCTACATCTATATCCAACAAGTAACAGCATCTCTCAGACACCATAAATTAGGGGAAAGATGTTTAACTAAAAGGAAAAAATAAAGCATCTTAAGAAAGCTCAAAACATCTTTTGCAGGTAGTGACTTTAATTAAATTCGTGTAATGTTAAAACAATGGATAATTCCACCTAACATGCACAGAGTGTTTGAAATCCTTCGGCCCAATAGTTTATAGATAGGACTCTTCTGTATCTGAAAAGCAATTCTGCCCTTCGACTGATCTACTTTTCTGGGTGGTATATTCCCATCCACATCAATTAGGAATAAAGTGAAAGGGCTTCATAGATATAAAAAAGATAAAATAATAGGAGAGTTAACTTTTAAAAATTTGAATTTTTTAGCAGTCAGTTAAAAGTAGTCTAAAACCTTTCAGCATACTTCATTAGTATATATAAGGGAATAATTTCAGGTTTGTGTTATTCACTGATAAATTTTACCCAAGCAAAGGGGAGGAATATTATTTAACAACAAAACGTGCACTTTCTCTAGATCTATTTGATTGTTAGATTTTCATGAACTAAAAGGGCAATTCAGAAATATTAAGATTGAAGTGAATTTTATCATAAAAAACAAAGAAGAACTAGGAGATGTGACCCAGTAGGTTGAAAAAGTTATGATACTTTTTTCTGAATTATTCTTTGTTCATATTACATTAGTATAAACTAAATGGTTTAAGAGATAGCACTAATGAAAGAATAACGATAGATGATATTTATTGAACTCTCATTTTGTACCAAACAGTATTTTAAAACTCTTTATATGTATTATCTCACTTAATTCTAGAAACCACTAAAATGTAAGGTCTATGAGCACAGAGATAATTTCACCTGTTCTATTCACTGATGAATCCCTAGCACTTCAAATAGTCTCTGGCCTATAGTAGGCATTTGCTAATACTGTTAAATATAATAATCCTATAATAATATTGATTTTTAAAAAGCAGTTTTAAAACACAATAATACTTATGGGGAGAAGGAACCCATTGTGCATTAACTTTCTCAGTTCTGTAGCTTTATAAAATTGTCACTTTCCAAGTCCTGGTTTCTTCACATTTAGCTACTTTGCATCAAATTAGTTGGTACTGCAGAGCCCCAAGTGCCCATCCCCATCACCAACATACAGTAGTAAAATGAGGTGAACCTCATCCAATATATTTTCTTTCATTTTCCATTGTTATTCTCTGGAGTCCCACCAGCCTTCTTTATGTATATTTTCTCTAACTCATTTTCTTGAGAAAATTTTAACCTATTATTTATGTTCAAAGAAACTGTGAGAATATAAAGATAACTAAAGCATAAATGTTCATATGAATAAAATAACTATATCGAATACAGGTACAACAAGGAAAAATTGTCTGGGGTGAATGTTCATGATCTTTCCTGCTCTCTTACTTTATTTCTTGTGTCTTAGGAGCTTATTGAGGATGGTGGGCAGGGACCAAAAATGGAAGATGCTGAGGGAAGCTAAATTTAGGACAGGACTTAGAGCTTATTCTCCCCCCAAAAAAGAGTATTCTGAAGCATGAGACAGATGAGACAAAGGACTATGGGTGGCCCGTTATAGGCTGGAGTTTAAACAAATCAGGGAAGAAAAATTTGGGACAGTAAAGAGAATCGGGAAAGAAGAGTCTAAAAAGTTTTGCCTCTTCCCCATTTCACTCCCCATCAAGGGCATCTTTTCTCACAAAAGATTGACATTACTATTCAAAGCTTTTGGAGTCATGTTTGTGGTTGCTTTAGTGTGTCTGTGTCATGAACAAATGTGACAGAAAGAATAGTTGGTTTTCTTGGGATGCCCAGGTTTACCATGGGTTTATACACTTCTGCTACAGCATGAGGAAATATTTTAGAATAACTGGCCAACTATCCTTTCTCGTACACACTGTTCAGGAGATCACTGAGCACTTTTGCTGCCTTTCCTGATCTAATTCTCTCCCACACTGCTTTTACTTCAGCATGGAATAGCTGCTAAGGAATCCTCTTAGCTCCCAGTTTCCTCCTAATGCATTCTTCTCCTCACTGCATTGGAGCTGGACTGACTGCATTTTAGGATCTTAAATGTGACTTACCTTTAAGTCCCGTGCTCTCCTTAACATGGGCAAAATTCTTCAATCATATGCAAGAGGGTCCCTAATCCTCTTCATGATGATGCTGGGCAAGCAGATTGCACTAACTAAAAGTTTCACTCAGGAAAGTTCTTAGGACCATCCTGTTGAATGTTTGGCTTCAGCGGAAAATTGAAGAACACTGGGAAAGTTGCAATGTGCCTGTTGTGTATCATAGTATTTCAAATTATGTCTATAAATAAACCCAGAAGGAATATTTTAATGTTACCATAGGGAAGAAAAGAGACACAAGGACTTTAAAAGCCATTGGTGTATGTTTTTTTTTAACAGTGGTAAAAACCACTGCCCATTTGAGTTAAAGAGAAGGAACATCTGTTGACCATTTGTGATGGTGATAATATGGCGGCCCTGAAGTATTTCACACTAACAGACAACACAGTGCTTTTATCTCTCTAAGTAACCAGTGTGTCCTGTTGAGCAGTTACTTTGAAAGTAGTCTCTGTTCTCCTGATAGCTTTGCATTTTCCTCTATTTCAGTGTAATTAATACGCTCAGTATAAACAGCTAAATCTTCAAAAAGATTTGCCTGCCTTGCGAGTGCTACATTTCCAATTACACACTAAATTAGGCACACGATTGAACACCAACACTAACATTTTCCAACAGGTGGTGAATAAGCACTTTCCATTCATCAGCTCAGCAACAGCATTCTGGCCAAATCATCACTCTGTTTCAGAGTTCTTCTAACATACCAAGAGTTTTTAACCAATTAAAAAAGTTATTCCTTTAGTGGAAAGATTTAGCAGAACGAAGTGTCTAATTCTAATCCAAAATTACAGAGCAGAGCAGGGGTTAGTATTTCCATATGTGAAGCTAGGAGGTAATACAATTTTGTGTGTGTTGCAAAGATGTATCAAACTAAGTCCATCTAAGTAAGTTTAGTATTGGGCTTCTGATGTTTGGAATTAATAATTAATGCTTAACAGATTTTGAAAAGGTACTATAATGCTTTATTTCTCTTTCAAATATCATATTCTTGAGGATCTCTTGGGGACATAAGGAAATACAAAAACTATCTCTGCTCTTAAAATTAATTTTATTTACATTTGCAGCTTTCATTGCTTATCACACTGTCCTATGAAGAAGGCAAAGTGAAACTACTAAATTCAAGAAGATGCCGGGATGAAGTTCGCATAGGCAGATTATAATAACTGAGACACATTTTATCAGGATGTTCTGGAATTAGTTTACTTGCTTATGTAAATGGCCTGCATCACAAGATCATATCTGGCCAAGCTGAAAAACTTAAATTTATCAGGTACAAATATCTTTCTAATAATCATCAAATAATTTTGGAGGAGCATCTTAAGGCAAAAAGCGCTTTCACTGGCTGAGCATCAAAGCGCCATCTAATCCAGCTGGCATCGTATGTTATTCAGGAGTAGTACAGAGCAAGGGGAGAGCAGTATCTCTGGCATATGTCGTTACGTTTTACTAGGTACAGTCCAGGAAAATGTTATGAGCCAAGATTGAATGACTGAAGTGTGTGTATTTAAATAGTCCCAGAGTCTAACAAGTACCACCTACTTATCCTGTTTGTGCTAACTTAATAAGGTGAGAGGAGAGGAAGAGAGCCGAATATGCGTGGTTGAATAATGATGGTGCAGATTTGGTGCCAGGAAATAAGAGCTCCAAATCTGCGAGCGATTTCTCAGCAGGCACTGATTCTTGAGTTTGTCTGTTTAACTGCCTGCGTTCTTTTGGGCTGTTGGAAAAGGTAGATTACAGGTACAATTGTCTCCCCTATAGCTTTTGGACATATCATGTTATAATAAAATGACTTTTCTCCATGAGAAAACTATGGGATAGCTCCACAGTATGCCCTCTGAGCTCTATTTTTCCTTTTTAAATTTCTTGCTTCCAGTGGACAATTGTCCAGTCACAGAATAATCAAAATTAATCTAACTTCATTTATAGATGAATATAATAAAACAAAATGACTTGTAATTATGTATTTACTCAAGAAGTCATGAGCATAATTTTTGTTAGAGCCAAAAAAAAGATAGACATTTAGAAGGAGACTTGATCCCAAAACCTTAAAGCTCTGCTTTATTGATAATTAAATCTGCATCCATATAAGGCTCATTACAAGATGAATCAATCATGGATGTACTAACACAGGATGTTCAGTGGGTAAAACAAAACACCTACAACAACAAGAGAACTAAAAACAAATTTCTAAAGCTTGAAAAAGTAAGGATTATTTACAATTCAAAGGGGGCAACCAGAGTGCATGAGAGTTTCCCTAGGAAGCAAGAGACTTCTGTTTCAGCCCAAGCTCCAATATTTATCATATTCAGAACATTGGGAAAATCGTACCTATCTTTTTATATATAATATTTTCTCTTCAGTTCATTTTTTTGACAAGTCAGCAACTTGCATTTTATCAGTTGCATTCTTTTTATCAAATTCATGTGCTCTGATTGTTAAGAATTTCTCTTTTACTCTTTCATAGATGAACATATTTACTGACTTGGTCTAAACATTTTCAGATCTAGAACCATGGGGTCAGAAGATGGGGCTTAAAATAATTGAGGAAAGCAATGTATTTGAATAGTTACTATATAGCAGTCATATATTTGTCTTGGCAAGTTAGAAATGTAAAGACTGGTTAGAAACCATTGAGAGGTGGTAGGTTTTTATTCAATTAAGAGAGTGTATCTGTGCATATATATGTTTATTTACATATATGTGTGTGAGTTTTATGAAGCACCATTTAAGCATTTGGTGTTATTTGTCTTTCTGATTTCTTCCCTTCATTTCTTAGCTCCAGAGAAAAGAGGGAAATTGGTGAGGTAGCTTAGGCACTTCCTCATGCTGACATTCTGGAAAGTTCTCACCCATTCTCACTTGGTATGGGCTATTTTTCACTAAGGTGTTTGTTGATAAATGCTAAAGGTATTATTGATCCTGGGGGGATTTGCATCTTATTGGAACCTCTTAAGGATTTCAGTGCCTTCAAAGTTCTAAGAAATAAGACTCTAATGCAGAAATTGAAAACATATCTAAAAACTGCCTGTCCTACATTTTCTAGCTCGGCCCAAATATTAGGAGGGTTTGCAATAAAAAGGACTCATTAAAAGTTCTTCCAAATGTAATTTAATTTTATTACTTTTGCAAGTCTTGTCATCTACACATAAACAAATCAAAAAATTCTTTGTCAGATGGTTCTCACGTATCAGCTTAGAAATAAGATCCAGGTAATTGGAACAGACTGCCACTTTTACAGATATTTTTAGAAGGAAGTTTCCTGTACCTTCTCAAATCACACACATTGGGGGCCAGGATAGGTTTAGCTCTGTGAGCATTTGGCAGTGTCATCTTTAATTATATTTTGGTTGTCAGAGATTCCACTTAAAGTGGGAGATACATTACTTTTTAAAAGTTTTTTTTTTTTTAATGATGAGATACCTACAGTCAAAGTTTCTGATGGAAAAAATTTCAGTTGTAGGATTCTCATAATTAAAGATTGGGTGAAAGAAGCATCAATGCTAAGTTTAACTAAAGTCCACCTTCTAAATTACCCACTGGAGAAATTACCCTAAGCATGTAAGTTGGAGCCACTACAGTCATCTTCGTGAAGGTGAATTGGTTGTAACCAATATAACCCTGGCTTGTTAAACTGCCTAATTTGTACCCAGTGCTCCAAACTTTGATTTCAGAGTCATTACAGAATTCCTAATTAAAGTCAATGACTGAAAATTCTGACAGTTGTAGTTTATGGACAATGGGTAATTAAAATATAGTTGATGAGCTAATTAAGATGCCAGCAGTGGAAATGTTTTGTTAATTCAATGATAGTTAATGCAGCCATAGTCCTAACACATTTAAATTCTTAATGGAGAAACGCTGATCTCTAATGGCTAATATCTCTGCTTTACGACAAGTGCAGCATCATTCTTAGAGGAAGATGGACAGACACTCTGATGTTGAACACGAGTTACCCGACACAAGCAGGAGAGCAGAAGAAGGGTCTCATTAACAGACATAGAGATCAAGGAGCACTTCTAAATTTGAACACTTGATATATCCCTGTTTTGCATTTTTAACGTGGTTCACTCTTCGTTTGCTAACTTTATAATTTTCAAAGTGTTATCATGTTACTTATGGAGTGTCCATGGGCCTTTGGCAAACTGAATAAACTGTTAGGGCAATTATACTCCATTGCCTTAATGATAGAATGTTCTTCACAAAACTTTGTGAATATTAAATGAGACTACTTGTGCATTTAGAATAGTTCCTAACATCGAATAAGCAGTGGATGATAGCTTTCAAATATTCCAGATTTTCTACTTATTCAAGAAGAGTCCATTTTTGTTGGAATGTGGCATGGAATGTATTATTCATGTAACTCAAAGTTACTTTATTCAGAAAGAGAAAAACAAATACTGTATGCTAACACATATATATGGAATCTAAGAAAAAAAAAGATTCTGATGAACCTAGGGGTAGGACAGGACTAAAGACTCAGAGGTAGAGAATGGACTTGGGGACACGGGGAGGGGGAAGGGTAAGCTGGGACAAAGTGAAAGAGTAGCATTGACATATATACACTACCAAATGTAAAACAGATAGCTAGTGGGAAGCAGCTGCATAGCACAGGGAGATCAGCTCGCTGCTTTGTGACCACCTAGAGGGGTGGAATAGGGAGGGTGGGAGGGAGTCTCAGGAGGGAGGGGATATGGGGATATATGTATACATATAACTGATTCACTTTGGTATACAGCAGAAACTAACAAAACATTGTAAAGCAATTATATGCCAATAAAGATGTTTAAAAAAAAAGTTACTTTATTGTATTTACTTTTTTCTTGTCAAGAATCATTGGACTTCTCTGGTGGCACAGTGGTTAAGAGCCCTGGTCCGGGGAGATCCCACATGTTGCCGAGCAACTAAGCCCGTGCGCCACAACTACTGAGCCTGCGCTCTAGAGCCCGCGAGCCACGACTACTGAGCCTGCGTGCCACAACTACTGAAGCCCGCATGCCTAGAGCCCGTGCTCCGCAACAAGAGAAGCCACCACAGTGAGAAGCCCGTGCGCTGCAACGAAGAGTAGCCCCCGCTCACTGCAACTAGAGAAAGCCTGCGTACAGCAATGAAGACCCAACGCAGCCAAAAATAAATAAATAAATTAATTAATTTTTAAAAAGAAATATTAAAAAAAAGAATCATGTCTAGTTTCATTCACAAATTCCCTGATATATGAAACTAGATTTGGTAACCAAATCATCTAGAAGGATCACTGATGCATGAATACAAGACAATTAATATTATTTGAAAATATTTAATTATAAAATGATTTGAAAAGAAAAGAAAAAGTACTCCATTGCCTAGAATATTTTGTGAATGCAACTAAGTTTCCAGTTTTTAGAGATACCAGTTCTCTGAGAATAGATTACCAAGAAGCTCAGGAAAACTCAAAAAAGTGATGATGGCCGAAATGAGGGTTGTAGAGAGAAGGATCCTGTTGCCATTTCTTCTGTATTTCTACAGAAGTGGGCTGCATTCCCTTTCCCCCATACGCACATCTACTTTCTTTTTTTTTTTTTTTTCCACAGGGAAGGAATCCATATTTATTTGATGCTCTATTTAAACAAATATCAAATAATAAACTCCTCATGGAGGAGACAGGGTTCTCCTCCCCACAACCCTTTCAGGACCACTGTGGGAAAATAAATCTGTCAAGGGACACGTTTAAATAAAGGGAATGTAGATTAGTTTCAAGTGGTAAGGTTTTTGGTTTTCTTAAAGTGGAAAATATAAGGGTTAATTCATTTGGTGCTTTAATTAGGATCAATGTGAAAGGAAAGTTTTCTTTTGTTTGTTTGTTTTTGTTTGTTTGTTTTTAACATCTTTATTGGAGTATAATTGCTTTACAATGGTGTGTTAGTTTCTGCTGTATAACAAAGTGAATCAGTTATATGTATACATATATCCCCATATCCCCTCCCTCCTGAGACTCCCTCCCTCCCTCCCTATCCCACCCCTCTAGGTGGTCACAAAGCACCGAGCTGATCTCCCTGTGCTATGCGTCTGCTTCCCACAGCTACCTATTTTACATTTGATAGTGTATATATGTCCATGCCACTCTCTCACTTCCTCCCAGCTTACCCTTCCCTCTCCCCGTGTCCTCAAGTCCATTCTCTACATCTGCGTCTTTATTCCTGTCCTGCCCCTAGGTTCTTCAGAACCATTTTTTTTTTTTTTTTTAGATTCCATATATATGTGTTAGCATACTGTATTTGTTTTTCTCTTTCTGACTTACTTCACTCTGTATGACAGACTCTAACTCCATCCACCTCACTACAAATACCTCCATTTCATTTCTTTTTATGGCTGAGTAATTGCATTGTATATATGTGCCACATCTTCTTTATCCATTCATCCGATGATGGACACTTAGGTTGCTTCCATGTCCTGGCTATTGTAAATAGAGCTGCAATGAACATTTTGGTACATGACTCTTTTTGAATTATGGTTTTCTCAGGGTATATGCCCAGTAGTGGGATTGCTGGGTCGTGTGGTAGTTCTATTTTTAGTTTTTAAAGGAACCTCCATATTATTCTCCATAGTGGCTGTATCAATTTACATTCCCACCAACAGTGCAAGAGTGTTCCCTTTTCTCCACACCTTCTCCAGCATTTATTGTTTCTAGATTTTTTGATGATGGCCATTCTGACCAGTGTGAGATGATATCTCATTGTAGTTTTGATTTGCATTTCTCTAATGATTAATGATGTTGAGCATTCTTTCATGTGTCTGTTGGCAATCTGTATATCTTCTTTGGAGAAATGTCTATTTAGGTCTTCTGCCCGTTTTTGGATTGGGTTGTTTGTTTTTTTGTTATTGAGCTGCATGAGCTGCTTGTAAATCTTGGAGATTAATACTTTGTCAGTTGCTTCATTTGCAAATATTTTCTCCCATTCTGAGGGTTGTCTTTTGGTCTTGTTTATGGTTTCCTTTGCTGTGCAAAAGCTTTGAAGTTTCATTAGGTCCCATTTGTTTATTTGTGTTTTTATTTCCATTTCTCTAGGAGTTGGGTCAAAAAGGATCTTGTTGTGACTTTCTAATCTTAAGGGGTTTGCCTCCTACTGTGAGCAGTTCGTGGGTAATTTATTCAACAAACTGGTCCCACCCATCAAGTGAGTGACACTGTTGGGAATAACCAAATTTGGTGAAACATTTTAGCTTCTAAAAGGGAGTTCCCCACTAAGTTGTAGAAACTAGGCTAAAGTTGAAGTAATCGGAGAAAAAGTATATGTTATGATGGCTTGTATGTGTACATGGTTGATTACCTATGACAAACTTCCAGGTATGATAGTCATAATTTAATGTAAAAAGGGTTTGAAGATTCCTTCATGGCAGCTTTATATTTAGTATATAATGGTTGAAAAATGGCTAACGACCGTAATAAATTCAACAGTACCTCAAATAAATTGTTTTAAATTGTCATACCATCCATAAATATGTATAATAATATCATCCATCTGTGTATAAAATATCAATATGCATATTTTTAGGCCATATACAATCTATTTAGTCTTCAGGGAACTTTTGTTATTTTTGCAGATTCTTGGACGCTGCAAAAATTTGGAATTCCCCATCCCATTCCTCCTCAAAAATCACTGTGACTAAGACCAATAGTTTAAAAACATTGGCTTAGATAATCAGCCCTTTAGGATTTTACAGCATATTTGGGCAATAAGATATAGATAAATCTACTGATACACATAAATAGCATAGTATAGTGACTTAGGCAGCAAATAAGTGGTATAAACAATAAGGGTGGTAGGATTTACAAGGAGGCCGTCATGGGCTGGCCTGGATGAGAAGATTTTATAGACGAGATTGGGACAGGAACTGAGGCTTGAAACATGAATAAAGATTAGCTTGGTAGAAAGGAGACATGAAGGCATTCCTAGAAAGAAGCAAAAATGAAGGTGGTAATGAGCATCGTAGTAGTTGGGGCTATGAGGAGATTAGCAGAGCTAGAAAGAAAGTATGTTATTAGGGACTGCACTTGGATTATTGGTAGGCATGCTCTAAAAAACTAATTTGAAGTATTGTTAGTGAATGACCAAAAGTGACTTTCCTGTGTAAAATAGCCAGGAGGAAAAGGGTGGCATTAAAACTGAAGACTCTTATCTGGAATTTCCCTGAGATGTGACCCTCTAAAGTATGGGAGCTCTTAAAGGCTCCTTGTTTGTGACCACTGTTACACCATAGTGGAAAAGCTACAGTGTCTGCCTCCGGGGGGATTGAGACATGAGGAGAAACATCAAGAATTCTCTAAAATGATGCTAGATATTCTTATACCTGATTCTAATTTTATTACTCATTATTTTTCCATGAAGGCACTAAGTTCAACTTTGAAAAAAAATAGTTTTGATTCAACTTTGTGGGATGACAAGTTTAAAGAGCTCTGAAGAGATCACAACTTACGTCTCGGTAATACCTGCTGGATGATGGGATGGGACACAGGAACATGAATAAGTAGTAGAAGCTCTGATCTATGGTGGAAACCAGGCTGAATTTGGGAGGGAGACTGGAGCTGGTATAGGTCAGGGAAATGAGCCTCTTAATTGGCAGGAGATTTCCTGCATTCTATAACAATTGTGTCTGCAAATGAAAGTTGAAGTAAGGTTTGGAGAGTAATGAAAGCTTTTGAGCAGGCAAGTATCACGATGAAAGCAGGAATTTAAGATGACAGTTCAGGTGGAGGAGTGAGGCATAAAAGAAGATCAGGGGCAGGTAGAACAATTAAGCAGCTGTTGCAAGAGGCTAGATGTCTGGAGATGAGCATGGACTTGGCAATGACAGAAATGAAGGAAAAGAAGGAGTGCACTCCATAATTCAACGGAAGATTGGCAGGATTCGGTAGCTTTTTCCCCATGACACAAAAGTGATGTAGGAGTAAAGGATTAGTCAGAAATTTGGAGCTTGGATTCCTGAGGCCATGACTACATCACTTATATCTGAAGAGAAGGTAAGATGAATAGATCAAGATATGAGGGAGAAAGATTAGTTTGGCTTGGATGTTTTGCATTTGAGGAAAACAGCAGAAATACAATAGGAAATTCCTGAAGGATAGTAGGAGATTAAACAGTGGGACAGGAAGGGAGGAGTAGGTGAAATTTTAAGACTTTCCTTCTCATCCAGGAAATATTTTTTTCTAGGATAGAATAGATTATAAAGGAGAAGTTAAACAGGAGATGAGAACATTGAAGTGCTTCATTCAAAGTTATGAAACATGCTTTTCTATTTGGTTCTATTCTCTTTCATTTATTCATTCAACAGATGACAAAGTTTAATGGCAATCATTTTTTTAACATTAATCTGTCAAAACTGAAGCCAGGTCAAAAGATTCCCTGAAGAATTACTGCTGGAGAAGAAATCAATGGCATTTATAGAAAGATCAAAGATACAGAAAATACAAAAGGCAAGGGGAAAAAAGCAAGGGAGACATGAAGTTATAAAAACTTAAGAAAAAACAAGGCATGGGAAACTAAAAGAATAGGCACTGAGTTTCTCTAATGGTTCCAACAAGGGGAAAAAAAGCTTCATTTGCTTCTTGCTCTTAAATAAATAGAACATTTTCCCAATAATGCCAAGATGACTCACAACACACGTTTTATGTATCTTGTAATTTTCCTACACACTGCAAAGACAACACAGTTGAGCTAACACTAGCCAAGTCTTACATGTATTTTATAGGCTGCCGATCGCGTTTCTAGTACAATATATTAATGAAAGCCAGTTATTTAATTATAGCATAATATAATAAAAAGTTTTTATAGTCACTTGTTAAAACAGACCAAAAAAAAATTTTCCCAAATATAGCTGAGAAGCAATAGGGTCATATCTTGATGTAAGTGGATGCCTTTGCCAGGGAAGAGAAACAGCTTTTCCTGTCACTAAAAGGACAAACTGCAATCCATCTGCCATGTATAATTTGACAAGCTGCAATGCTTAAACAGTAGGAGGGAAAGACACGTCTTCCAAAATTTCCCCTGAAGGAGGAGGCTTTCAGCAGTTCCCAATTACTATCCAGGCTGCATCACTTGAGACACCTGCTCAGCAGTTAGCCAGGAAAACCTGGTACACAGGAGAGCAGAGGTGTGCTTCACAATTACTGTTGACCTTGGAGTGGCCAATCGTTAGAACAGGAGCCAACCATGAGGCTTCAGGTATGCAGTCTGGCAACCCTTGCTGGTATGCCAGTATGCGTCCCCAGACCTAAATTTTTTTTAAATTTATTTTTTTTATTGAAGTATAGTTGATTTACAGTGTTGTGTTAATTTCTGCTGTACAGCAAAGTGACTCAGTTATACACATATATACATTTTTTTCATATTCTTTTCCATTCTGGTTTATCCCAGGACATTCAATATAGTTCCCTGTGCTATACAGTAGGATCCTGTCTGTTTATCCATTGTAAATGTAATAGTTTGCATCTACTAACCCCAAACTCCCAGTCCATCCCTCCCCTACCTCTCTCCTCCTTGGCAACCACAAGTCTGTTCTCTATGTCTGTGAATCTGTTTCCATTTCATAGATAGGTTCATTTGTGCCATATTTTAGATTCCACATATAAGTGATATCATACGGTACTTGTCTTTCTCTTTCTGACTTACTTCGCTTAGTATGATAATCTTTAGTCGCATCCATGTTGCTGCAAATGGCATTATTTCATTTTTTCATGGTTGAGTGGTATTCCATTGTATATGTATACCACTTCTTTTTTTTTTTTTTTTTGTAGAGGGAAGGATATTTTATTTACTTATTTATTTTTGGCTGTGTTGGGTCTTCATTTCGTGCAAGGGCTTTCTCTAGTTGCAGCAAGCGGGGGCCACTCTTCATCGCGGTGCGCAGGCCTTTCACTGTCGTGGCCTCTCTTGTTGCGGAGCACAGGCTCCAGACGCGCAGGCTCAGTAGTTGTGGCTCACGGGCCCAGTTGCTCCGTGGCATGTGGGATCCTCCCAGACCAGGGCTCGAACCCGTGTCCCCTGCATTGGCAGGCAGATTCTCAACCACTGCGCCACCAGGGGAGCCCTATGTATACCACTTCTTTATCCATTTATCTGTTGATGGACCTTTAGGTTGTTTCCATGTCTTGGCTATTGTGAATAGTGCTGCTATGAACATCGGGGTGCATGTATGTTTTTGAATTATAGTTTGTCTAGATATATGCCCAGGAGTGGGATTGCTGGATCATATGGTAGCTCTATTTTTACTTTTCTGAGGAACCTCCATACTGTTTTCCATAGTGGCTACACCAACTTACATTCCCACCAACAGTGTTCCCCAGACATAACTTTTGTGCACATCAACTTCTGAGATGGTAATCCTGCTAAAGTTCAAGGTGAAAAAAACCACTGTGAAGTGAGTCCATGTTGGGTAATGAGTCAAAGGTCTTAACACGTTTCTACCGATGATGGAAGAATGAAAAGTGTATTGTGCCTTAGGTCCATGTTTCCTGCAGATAAGGATTGCTTTCTCAGGACCCACTTCCATTCATTTCACTTACTAAACCTACTGAAAGTCTTTCCTGGCACTGGTTCACAATACACATAGCAGTTCTCGACAAAGACTTACTTCAGTTACCACGTGGACGGTTTCCTAGGCAGGGATGATTTTTAAGGAGAAAAGAAAAAAAATGAAAAATTCCATTTTGCAGATTCAGGTTCACTTTCTAAAATATTGAAAAAGAGGGATGAGATTCAAGACTGACCCTTTGTGAGAAGACAAAGAACTAAAAGGTAAAAATAATAGTGTTGCTAAGAGGAAAAAGGGCCAGATGAGGGCTTTCTTCATGGAATTGAAACAATGGAATTGTTTCAGAACTAGCATAATCTACATCTCCCTTGCAAACAGCCAAAAGACCTAATTAGGAAGAGGACCAGGGGAAAATGACAACCAAATGTAATGTGGAATCCTAGATTGGATCCTGGAACAGAAAAAGGACAGTAGTGGAAAAACTGGTGAAAGCTGAATAAATTCTGTAGTTTAGTTAGTAGTTTTTGTACCAGTGTTAATTTCTTGAGTTTGATAATTCTACTGTGATCCTGCGTGACATTAACATTAGGGGAAGCTGGATGAGGGGTAGGAGCTTCCTTTATTATCTCTGTGAGTCTTTTGTAAGCCTAAAATTATTGCAAAAACGACCCAGTTAGTTAAGTAGAAAAATTTGTCACTGTGCTAAGCACTCTCTTTGTCAGTGGAAAACCAAATCAATGTGCTAACTGTTCTTATTTTGAACTATTGTGGAATTATAGAGTTATTATAAAATTATAGAATTTCGACCATTATGGAAGAGATTTTAACGTCAATATAGTCTTTTAAAAATTTTTTTATAAATGAGCAAACCAAAGCAAGAGCTGTGAATTCACTTCCCCAAGAGCCGTCATTTAATTATATGCAGAGCTGGGGAAAGAGCTTAAGTTCTGTGCCTTTTTGGCCTATGTCACAGTACACCCCAAGTAGCATGTTGCTTGTCTGTAATCAGCAACCAATCCCTCGATAGGAAACAATCATCTAATGTGTTCAAAGCACTGAGCTAGACTCTCTTTTGCTCTCCCTCTCTCACTCTCCCTCTCTCTCTCTCTCCATGCTCATGTTTATGTTTGTAGCTAGAGCCCCTCAAAATTATCACAAGATAGTTGAGGAGATCTATGAATGCTAATTAAACTTTTAAAACCATTAGCAGTAAATATTTCATGTTAAATGAGCAATATTGTTAGTGATTGTAGAAGGATGTAGTTTATATAGAAATTATTATATTACTAAATTATCTTCCTAAAACATTAGCCTTGTGACGTTCCTACATGTATCAGCTCTAGAAGAATATAGAACTCTGACATGTCAGGAGAGCAGAAAAAAAATTGAACCAGTTTGTTACTATCAGGTTCTCCTTCTTGGTGCACTTAATGTAAAAGATTATGGTGGTAACGAGAAGGGGCTGACAATTTTTTTTTGGACAAGATCCATAAACCCCCTTCCATTTTTTTTCTAAGAGAGTGTTATGGTAAGGGGAATTGAAGATTGCTCATGTCAGAGACAATGTTATAAAAGCACAATGCAACGGAAAGGTCTGGAAATGGAGGGAAGACGTTAAAAAGGAAAGAGGAACAGCCCACACCAACAGTGAAATGGGCAAATTTCACGTGTTTCTAATTGTGGAAAATGTGGAAAGGATGAATTGAAGCTGCCTCATCAGTGGCTTTGACTTTAGCAATTTGTATTTTTAAAAGCAGGCCTTCCTGAACGAGCAAGACCTGACAGCAGAATTGCAGAGTATGTGTTGCCAAGCGCACAAACGAGTTTATTTTCCAACTTTTGTCAACGTCAAATGTTCATAATTTCCCCGTTTTTTCTTTTCATCAAATCGGATGTTATTACGAGACCTTAGTAGACAAATCCCAGCTCACCATCAAGTCTTCAGTTTCTTCAAGTTCGTCTTACTTTCATCCCAGGGCAGTCATTTAATATGCATTATGAGTTGCTTGAAAATCTGGATTTTTCATTTGCACAGGTTTCCTCGAGAATTCTAGAATGATAGCCAGCCTCGTATTAGCTTCTGTAGTGATACATTGATTTTTCCCGAAAAGCAAATGTCAGCCTTATTATACTCTGTGGAAAATCCTTTGCTCTTTGAGGGCAGTGGCTGGATCTCCAACTGTTTTGTAACCCACCCAGCCCTTGACAAAGTGTTTCCTCAACAGTGGGTGTTTAATAAATCTTCACTGAGTCGCTGACTAAGTGAGTAAATGAATAAATGAGAGACTTGTGGAATTAGTTAAATAAATAATTTCCTATAAATCATTGTGAACAATATCTGGCATGGCTTTCCCAAGACACAGACATCATGACTCAAAATCGCCCTATTCAATGAAAACGACACTTATTCATTCAAAGTCAGAAGGAGAAATGAAACAAGTTTCTGGCCAATTCAAGCCACACATTAAATTTGGCAAAATCTATTTTCAGCTTGAAATATACAAGTAATTCCCTCCATGTTCCCGACATTTAGTCTGAATAAATAAACTAGACCCAATAACTACCTGCCTTGGGTCTCAGGCCAACCTTCCCGTCCCACTTCCTGCTCTTTGCCTCCTCCCTAACGGCCTTTGCTCCTACTGTCCCTGCTTCCTGGAATGTCCTTTCTCAACATGGTCAACCACAAATGCCAGCCCACGTTCCAATGCCTAGAGCACCTCCAGTCTCTGCCCTCCTAATTTTTCTTGGCCATAGTGGACATATTGTCCTGCTCTGCCTTAGCCCTGTAAGAGTGTCTCTAGAAAAGAGGTGAGGGTGCAGTGGTCCAGGACGTGTGGAATATTGACATCCTTTTGGTAGGTTAGTGGTGCCTCTCCTGACCTTTGTTCTAGCCCCAGGACCTCCTTGCCATCCCTGAAACCTGCCACGCGTGCTCCTGCCTTGGCCTCTTGCTGTTTCTTCTGCCCTGAAGACCCTTCCCCCACATAACCACCCAGCTTGCTCTCTCACTTTGCTCAGGCCTCTGCCCACATGTTACTGGTGAGGACTTACCTGCCGACCCCGCATAAAATCTCCATATGAAAGACAGTCTTCTTTCTCTTAACTACTGATTTCCCAGTGCCTGACACATGCTGGGCGCCCAATAAACATTTTTTGAATAGATGGATTGATACCATATTCCATTTTCTTAGATTCATAAGACATATTAGCATAGTAAACCATCAAAGTAAAGACATTTTCTGAACTTACTTGACCATGCTAGAACATGCTTTGAGAAATATAGCTTCAAGTTACATGGACTGTTCTTTCTCCTAAAGTTACATATGGTTTACTGTACTGTTCTTTAATTAATTTAATGGGTATTACTTCCCCCTCCTCCAGTTAGTTTTGAACTTCCTTGGGTTCAGAGACCATGTTGAATATTCTATGACATCACTCTGGTGCTTACACACACACACACACACACACACACACACACACACACACACACAGAGCAAGATCCATAGCCGGCACTCAGGTGACTGCTGATGGGTAGATCTTTCTCAGATAAGATAAAGCCAGGGTTGAGCAGAAAGATGCAAAGTATATCCTCTTATTATAAATAAGTGTGGAACTTTAAAAATAAAATTAATACTGAATTACCATTAACAAGAAATTTCAGAAAGGAAATATTTACCTTTGTTTGCAACCATATATGTGCTGTCTCACGTCTAGTTCAACTAAATATATCCTCTCCTTGAAGTTTAACTTTATTAGTTTAACAGTAAGAAGATGAATGTACCATTAAAAGAAAAAGGAAAGACAAATTCATTCGGTGATTCTTACAAACGCATTGATGGAAAATAGACCTTATTGATGGTTTTGGACATGAAGATTGGATAAAATATGTAGAACTAGGACTTGGAAGACATAGACAAAACCAAAAAGTTATAAAAAAAAAAACCCCTTATATTTCAAAATGGATATTATATCACCATGGTTTTAGAGATACATTTTCTTCAGCTTTGAAGATGTCATAATGACTGAGTTTTGAGAAAGTAGAAATGAACGAGATGAGTATAAGAGTTTCTCTTTTTCTTAAGAAAAGTACACAGGAGAATGGCCCAGCCATAAACATTTAGTGAGCCAACCCTGGACTTTTAAGAGAATTCTGGTCTTCTCTTTTCCTAGGCAATGACTCAACTAATTGCCCAAGGGACACACAAAGTACAATACTTTTATGACAGAATTTTTTATTCTTTCACAGTGGTGACCAAAGAGAAAATTGTTTCCTGGAAATGCAGACTCATAGAGCTGTGTTTAAAAGACATAAACTGCTACTGATTTTTGTTTTTATTCTCATTTTAAAATTTTAAATCAACTAAATTTATTTTCCTCAAGTTAATGTAAAAATGTCTTTCCACATTTGAAAACAATCCATACACTTTTAAGATATTTTTAAATTTACAGTTATTGTAAATCTTGTACTCGGCAATAGAGTCACTGTCATACATACTGTCATAAATGCATACTGAAACCAAAGTTAAAAAATATATCTTCAAGAAGATGAAGGCATGAACAAACATGTATTCAGAATATTAAAATTGTCTGTTATTATTCATAAATGTGTTTGTGAAAGAACTTAGGTAAGAGACATCTTAGCTAGTAATAATTCAGGGAAAGTAAATTATAGGGCAAATGTATTTGTATGGATACATTTCTTTCATGTCTCATTTTCCTTTTCTCTCACATGCTACCAAAAATAGTAATTATTAAACTGCTTCTGTAAGACTTTAAATAACAACTCTGGCTGTATCTAAGTACTCTATCAAAACAAGGAGATGCAATGTAGAGAAAAAGCTTCATATTTTAAAGTAACAGACAAATGGGAATTTTAATCTGTTTCAAGTGCTAGAGTGTTATTTAAGCCAGTGTTGCCCAGATGGCACTCTGGTTTGTTGGAGGGGATGTGAGTGATGGCACTGCCCAGGGTGACGTGCCATGAATAGGATGTGGAGAATCCTTACTCAAGAAGACAGATGAGGGGAGGCATGTCTAAGTCCATGGATGTGCAGATTGAAGTCGAAGGCACAAATATAGAAATCTACAGATGATGAAAGAATGAGGGACACAGGGGAGGGGCAAGGCAAGGGCTGGGGTGCTCTCTAACTTTCATGAGCTTGTCATTGGATGGGCAATGGATGGGTGGACTTCAGTGACCAGAGGGCATGCTGAAAGATATGACTGTGGGCAGTCACTGAATTCACTGGCCCCTGTAATAAGAAATTAGAAGAGTTCTGTGGTCCTCAGGGAATGTGGCAGCAAGAGATATGGCAGCATCACCTGGAGGAAACTCTCCAGCCCTTCTCCCATCTAACTTTCCCATGTCCCACGCTCACTATAATCAAATTTCAAGCTATATCCTTCTCTTCTCTGGCACTTTGTCCTTCTCTCTCAGCTCGTCCCTTTTCCACTTCCATCTGCTTCCCCAAGACTCCCTAAAATACTGCTGAATAATTATTTATCTCATGAACACACTTAACCTCACTCAGTCTTCGCAATTCAATGAAATATTTCTTTCTCTATTCCCTCCCTTCCCTGATTAGCAATTGTTTGAATCTGCTCTTTGCTATTCAGGGAGGTCTAGGAGGCAGAATGAAGCCTATTTCCTACAAACAAGAAACAGGGACACGGAAAGGATTTGTATCCGGGAGCCCCACAGGGTCCTGTTCAATTTCAGTATGTGGTAACTGGCCCCTCCCCAGTCATAATCTACAAAGTAATTGGTGCTGGTTATGTTGTTAACTGTGTTGTAAAATTTAAAAATACATAAAAATTAAAAATCAACCACAACCTAGCCACTGTTGTCATTTGGTGTGGACATGTTGTAGGAAGGGAGACCCCTTCCAGGGCCCGAGAGTGGACTCTTGTCTAACACTCAGAAATGAATTGTCCGAGGAGACACATGTACTGACAAAGCAAAAGACTTTATTGGAAAGAGGCGCCCAGGTGGAGAGCAGCAGGGTAAGGGAACCCAGGAGAACTGCTCTGCCATGTGGCTTGCCGTCTCAGGGTTTATGGTAATGGGGTTAGTTTCTGGGTTGTTTCTGGCCAATCATCTTGCTTTTGTCCATATTTGGTCTGACTCAGGGTCCTTCCTGGTGGTGCGCGCATCTCTCAGCCAAGACGGATTCAAGCTAGAAGGTTTCTGGAAGGTTGGCAGGACACACTATGGGCTGGCATCTCCTCCCTCCTTTTGGCCCCTCCCGAATTCTTCAGGCTGGTGACAGCTTGTTAGTTCCATGTTCCTTATCGGGACCTCCTGTTGTGAGGTAACTCATGCAAGCAGTCATTATTGTGCCTGGTGAGGGCAGGCAGTTTCAGTCAATGCTTACCTAACAGAAATATATATGTATAACCCAAATTAGGATCATATTTTTTTTTGGACTCTTTCATCTCTGTAAAGAATAACATATTATATGTATTATTTTTCTCATTTCAATTATTCAATTTTTTCTCACTTCAATTATTAGAGCTTGTTCATGTCATTTTGGACTGTGCTCATATTTTTTCCTCACCTCTTACCCCCAGAAGCTATCAAGGTAAGATCAACACCAACTGCTAGATTCTTCCCTCAACCATTTCAGCACAATTTCCACTGTTATCAAATGTCACCTAAGAAAGAAAGTTCTGAACATATTCTGAGACAACAAATACTTTTGCACGTTTAATTTCCTCTATTGTCTGTGTGAGCTCACAGCTGTTCATGGTTTACAGTCTAAGGGGAAGGAAAATACTGGGAAATGATGTAGGTTATCAACACACAAAATGCCTTTGGAGAAAAGCAAAGCAGACGTCAGAAAAAATTCAAATTGCTGGCAAAGTATGCTTCATGCATTCCAATCAAAGGCCAGCTTTGATTGTCTCCGTGACCTAGCTGTCTGGTTTGTCCATGTCAGAGCTAGCTTTTCCCCTCGATCTGGATAGATCTAATTGGAGACTTATCAATCCAGTTCTGTTTCTCAGAGCTGTCGTGAGCAGTTTGCTCTGGCACACAAAATGGCATTTCAAAAGAAAGTCTAATTTTAACAACTCCGTTGACTTTCAAACTTCTGTGTTACCACAGTCATCAGAGTCTAATTTACTCTTCAGGGGCACTAATCATTCCATAGCCTGAGCTGGACCGAAAGAAAATAATTTGTTCACTTAACAGAAAGAAAGTCTATACTCCCCAAACGAAACAAGTCAGACAGCGAACTTAGAATTAACGGGGCTCTGCTGATGGACCCTTCTCCGTACTTTTCATCAGTCTGGTGACAGTGGACTCCGGACAGAGACAAATGAGAGGTCAAGCTACCCTTCATTTTTCCAGAGGATTATTTCGCCCACAGATAAGGCACAAAGAAAGAAGTAATAGTCAAGACCAGCCTGTAGGAAAACAAAAAAGAGGGTAACTAATGAAAACTCATTCTCTCCCCCGCGGCCCCTCCTCCCACTCCAGCATGGTGGGCACACCCACCAGCATGCAGAGTTTGTTATTTTTTTCAGTGAAGGGAAAAAAAATACAAAGCTAATATGTGGCACAGATAATTGTGCCTCACATAATAGATGCTTGTGTTGCTTTTCCTGACTTTATAGCCAATGTCGAAAACCAAAAGAAAATAAAAACTTTCTGCACTCCTTCTGTTTCATAATATAGAAAACCCAGGACCATACCAAAGAATGTATGTTACAAATGTATTGATTGATTGATTTTTTTAACGAAGATAATAGTGATAAGCCTGGAAGTCTCTCATTGTGAACTCTGAGTTTTCTCTCTCCATTTTTAGGAAGAAAGAAAGCTTTCTAAACACTATTATTATTCTTACGGTATATTAAGGAAAAGGGAAGGGTTAGCCCTATAACAAGAAAAAGCAAGCACAAAGATACACATGAGGCTGTTACAGATCTTTCTCATGGTTGATAAAATTTGATTTGTTTAACTCTACTTCCTTTCTGAGTCACCGTCAAACTTATTCTTCTATGCAAGGTAGTTTTAGTTTCTTTTAATTTTCTCAGGGAAAATCTAATCCTTAATATATAAAGGACTCTGAAAAGTCCTAATTCCTACTTCTTCAATTATTTTAAATGTGTGGTTCAAAGTAACAACAGGTCTCTGAATGACTTCTCGGAGACTTGGCACCCCTTCAGGACGTCCAACGAAACCCAACAGTTAGGATCATTACTGGCAAAACTACTTTTAAGTAGACACACCAATTTATGGATTTTCTTTAAAATATAGCTGTGAAAAGACAAATGGCTTATATATAGCAGAATAAAACAAGTGCATGAGAATTGAGAGAGTCCGAAGGTAATAATGACTTCTGTTTATGTGGGTATCATAAACATCACCTGTAAACTGGTCTTTTTCACAAGATGCAAATATTGAAAAATGCGATTTATGGTATTTCAAAAATGTTCTGTCTGGGTTTTACACTTATGTCTTATTTAGAGGTTCAAATAAAATAAAGTGGGTTCCCGTTGTAGACTGTGAAGCAGATGTGAATGGCAGCAGAACAGCTTCAGAACCAATTCTAACTGGAACATTAGGGCAAAGTGATGAGCACGGACTTTTTTGTGCAAGGCCATGGGTGGTTCTGATCATGCACTAGCCTCTTCCCGTCTTCCTCAACAGTCTTTCTACCACATCCCCTGGAACATTTTTCCCATGGTGAACACAATCCCTCACATCCTCAAACTTTTCTCTTCATGCTCTTGTTTTCTCTTTCCCATAGCTGAGCCTTGGCTCACTCCTGCAGGAAGTGCTCCCTCCTGCAGGAAGTGCTCCCTCTCTCTCTGCTCAGGGCTGCTTGTCCTACATGTGGCAGTGTCAAGGGGGGGCCAGGGGCCCCTCACCTCCCCATCCTCCAGCAGATTATCACTCCTCAACCCTCCTGGGAAACCACTGCTCTGAGTCCCACCCTTCCTTATGCCCCACCGCCATCTATCAATCTGTAGGTCACTTCCTCTATTTGTTTAATGTGTTTGCACCTGCCTCACCATCTTGCTCCCTGCCCTGGGTCTTTGCAGCATGTCGAGTCACTGCCACCTCCATCTCCTAGCTTCTCCTACCCTTGGCCTGTTCATCTTTAGTTACCTTTGCTTTAACTCCATTTCCATACTTTGGGATGTGCCATTTCCAGGAACTGCACACCATGGAAATCTATTTCAAACATCCCTCCTTCAGGCCACTCTGGCTATTTCGTTTTGCTACACCCACTCACTGTGCCTGTTCTCAGGCCTCAAGACCTCCTGCACCTTACTGTCTCTATGTCTATCACTCATGCCTTCATTTCCCATCCAGGTTGGACTTCATGGTCTATAATTTCAACCACTTTTTAGCCAGTGTCCTCCAATCCCTTACTCCATTGTTTTTGGTAGCATTTTGCTGGCAAAACTCCTACCCAGGATGAGCCTATCTTCATAACTGAGCACATTATTTAGGTTTTGATCACTGTAATCACATGGTGTCCTACTTCTTTTGGTACCTCAATACTGCCCTGAGAAAATTCTCAGCTTCCCTACTAATTTCTCCTAGGTGTTCTATTGTGACTATTCTCAATTTTCTTAATTTTTCTCAAACCTCTGAAACTTCCAACTTGCCATGTAACTAATAGATACTCTATAAATATTTTCTGAGTGAATGAATGAATAAAAATTGAATAAATACAGGTTTCCTTGGTTTTAGTCAAAGTAGCTTAACATGCTCTCTGTAATTATAAAGATATCTGCCCTCCCCAAATTTATCTGTAATTCAATGTATTCCTAGTTGAAATGTTGGTAGATTTGTATGTGTGTGTGTGTGCATGCAAATTGACAAGTAGATTTTATTTTGCTGAGTTAGCTGGATATTCATATGGAAAAAAATGTATCTAGGTCTCTACCTCATGTCACACACATGGAATCAGTTCCAGATGGATTAAAAGTATAAATGTGGGAAGTAAACTATCAGGCTTTTCAGGGGAAAACACCTTCTTGCCTTTAGAATAGGAAAATACTTCTTAAACATGAAAAACACTAATATACCATTAAGAGAGTGAAAGGCAAACCATAGAGTGGGAGAGGTCTTCACAACGCATGTGTCCAACAAAGGATTCATATCTAGGATGTAAAAAGAATGCCTCCAAATAAGTGAGAAAAAGGGCGGTCAGGCCATCAAAAAAATGATCACAATTTGAATATAAATTTCACAAAAGAGGATATCCTAATAGCCAATAAACATTAGAAAAGAAGCTGAACTTCATTAGTAACGAGTGAAATGCAAATTAAGCGCACAATGAGATATCACTGCACACCCACTAGACGGATAAAATTAAGAAGATGGAAGATGCAAAGTATAGGCAAAGACACTGGAACTTATATGTTGCCAGTGGGTGGACCTAGAATGGGAGAAACTGGAACTTATGTATTACTAGCGGGTGAGTAAATTGGTAAAAGCACTTTGGAAAGCTGTTTGGCAGTGTCGTGTCTGCTAAAGCCAAACACATGCATACCCTGCGACACAGTAATTCCACTCTACACATGCCCACCAAAAGCCATGAGCTAGAATCTTCATAGATGCAATATTTGTAATAGTTCAAAACCGGAAATACTGAAAGAATGTGGCATAGTCACACAATAGAACACTGTAAGTAGTGGCTGGTAGACTTTTTCTGTAAAGAGCCAGATTGTAAATATTTTAGGTTTATGGGCCGTATTTTAGGTTTAGGAGTTTCTGTTGCAACTTCTTGAACTCTGCCATTGTAGCATGAAAGCAGCCATAGACGATATGTACATGAATGGACAAGGCTGTGACCTAATAAAGCTTTATTTACAAAAACAGGCAGCTGGCCAGAGGGCCATGGTTTGCTAACGTCCACTATACATCAATGCACTAATAAAATTATGACATTTGCACAATGAGATACTATACAGCAATGAGAATAAGTGACCTACAACTCTAGGTAGCAAAATGGGTGAATTTCACAAACTATAGAGTGAAAGAAGTCTTATTTAAAATTCCATATCGTTTGATTCCATTGACTGTGCAAAGATGGGTAAAACTAACATGGTCAAGAGGGTAGTTTTCCTTGGAGGGGAAGGTGCGGACTGTATGAAGGCATGAGGAGGGCTTGGCCGTATGGTCACGCTCTGTTTCTCGATCTGGGTGCTGTGACGCAGGTGTGTTCAGCTTAGAAAACTTCAGCAAGCTGTATGGTTGTGATACATACACTTTTATGTATGCATATTATACTTCACTTTTTAAAAATCCTCAGTTGTATACCTTGGGGAGTAAGTTAGAAAAAAAATTGGTTTGATTGAAGTTCATTCAAAGGGCTCCAGATGGAAGCACAAGCTTCTGGAAAGATCTGTTCTCATCAGGCAGTGAACTGATGGAGACATTTTTTTTTTGCAGATGCAAAAGTCTTCTTAGTATAATCTAACCTACACTTTTAAAATGCAATGGCTTGCAAATATAATAAAATAACCAAATGTGTTTTGATCTATTTTTTCCTGAGACTACTCTTTAACTGGTATCTTGGGACAACTTTAGGATGAGAACAAACCCATTCGGAGGAAACAGAATGGCCTCATAATTCTCCTCTTAGGATTCTACTGAGAAATGGGTCATTTTCTGGCATTAGTTGAATGCTTCTGGCATAATCTAAGACTGTATGATCACATGATTAGAGAACTGAGGGAGGAAAAAGTATCCCAGGAAAGAATGATAATAGTAGTGATTTACAAGTCATATAGCACATGTTCCTTAATGACTTTCTTAGAAGTTTTTTTTTTAACCTATGAACTATTTTTCCATCCCTTTGTTACATTTGAGCGTCATTATTGTGTGCCTAGATGACTGTGTACATTTTTTAATGCCGGTCACATCAGTGCTGCTCCTCCCCTCCCCCACCCACCAAGTTCAACCTCACAACATTGCCCACATGAATCTCTCCAAAGACCAAATGTGGTAATGTCATCACTCTGATCAAAAGCTATCAGATTTCCTCATTTTCTCCCAAAATGAGGACCTAACACTGAATTGTCCTTCAATAGCCTCTAATCTGTCCCCAACTTCTCCGTGCAGCCTTAGCATATCATTCTGGGGAGAGTTGTATGTTCTTTTCTCTCAGCTAGTGCTACATGGGCTAACCATACACGTGATTATTAGATATAATCTAAATAACCTCCGATCAAATTGTTAAGCTCTTGTTAACAAATCCATTTATCTTTGCAACCTAGCATACAGCTTTATATGTAGTAGGTACTCAACAAATATTCATTTAAAGGATGAAAATTCATTTAATTAAAGGATATTACAGGTATCCACATTTAAAAATTCGGTTCCACGTTTCAAGTGCGCAATAGGCACATCACTACTGTGATGGGTAGCACAGATACAGACGGTTCCTACCATTGCAGAAATTCCTATTGGACAGAGCCACTCTAAAGTTACTAGTATTAATTTTCAAAAACTTTAGGATGTAATAAATACAAAGACAGTCTTCCCTCAGCTGTGTTCTAGACCCAAATAAAGTTTCTGTCTTCCAATATTTATATATTACATTAAGCCAATGAAACTAAGGTAAAACCTAGTGTTATCATAGTGTATCAGAGAATGACCAAATCAAATGATGCATTACTAGTTATTGATAATTTCTTGGAGGAAGCCAAAGACTACTATATTCTTTAAATAAATGTCTTGGTTTCATTTCCTCTGAAGGCGTTGTCTTTAAAGTAGAAAATGTCTTCCAATGCACTGTATTTCAGATTTCTTTTGAACCAGTAAGCTTATATTAATTAATTTTTATGAGGTGTATATTTTGGAAATGTAAACAGATAATTTCAATGCGTATTATAATGCCATGTGTGTCCCAAGAGCCCAGAAGGGGAGTTGACTAAATGCCTGATAGAATCAAGCAAGTGCTGAACAGGTTAGGATGCACTTCACCCAGGAGGAGATGTGAGTTGGGCATGAGGGGAGGAAGAAGAATTTGTTAGGAGAATAAAGCTCGGAAGTGCAGTCCGGGCAGATGGAAAAGCAAAGCACCACCGGGAGGAAAATCATGTAAAATTAAAAATTTTTAACCTGTCTTTCCCTGATCCAGCCTTTGCCAGGCTCTCTAGCGTTTTCTCCCTCTGCTCCAGCAATACTGATCACTTGCAGTTTCTCACCCACAACTACCCCATTTATAGCTTCTGTGTCTTAATCTGTTCCTTTCCCTGTGACCTGAATGGCCATACTCCTCCTGCTACACCCTGACTCTTTTCATCTGCCTAACTCCTAACCCCTCAAGTGTATCCTCTTCCAAGAAGGCTTCCCTGTACCCTGGAATAGTGTTTCCATAATTCTGAGTGAACACACTTTTATTGTATTGATTAGATTGTGCATTGATTTTTTTTTCCAAACAAATGCTCATAAAAATACAGCTGTGGGATTTACTTTTAGGTTATTGTAAGTTAAACTCTAAAGAAAGTTCATGTTTACTGATAATTAAGGAAGTATTCATTAAAGTTAAGTAACACTTTTCATCTATCATATTACTTTTAAAAATTTGAAGGCAATAATGGGAAGGGTGGTGGACGGAAAGACCATTTGTTACATTGCTGATAAAACGATGCATTCTTGCAACTTTTGGGAAAAAATATGGCAATATGATTTATTTATTTCTTTATTTATTTGTTGATCAATTGATTGTTTTTATTTTTTTAACTTATTTTTTATTTTTTAATACCTTCACTGGAGTATAATTGCTTTACATTGTTGTGTTAGTTTCTGTTGTACAATAAAGTGAATCAGCTATAAGTATACATATATCCCCATATCCCCTCCCTCTTACGCCTCCCTCCCATCTTCCCTATCCCACCCCTCTAGGTCATTGCAAAGCATCATGAGCTGATCTCCCTGTGCTATGCAGCTGCTTCCCACTAGCCATCCATTTTACAGTTGGTAGTGTATATATGTCAATGCTACTCTTTCACTTCGTCCCAGCTTCCCCTTCCCCCCCTTGTGTCAAGTCCGTTCTCTACGTCTGCGTCTTTATTCCTGCACTGCCACTGGGTTCATCAGTACCGTTTTTTTAGATTCCATATATGTGCATTAGCATACTGTATTTTTCTCATTCTGACTTACTTCACTCTGTATGACAGACTCTAAGTCCATCCACTTCATTACAAATAACTCAATTTCGTTCCTTTTTATGGCTGAGTAATATTCCATTGTATATACGTGGTAATATGATTTAAAGGTCTCACATTTTGATCTAGAAATTCAGATTCTGGGAATGAATTCAAAGGAAACATTACTAAAACTGGGAAGGGCTTTATGTACAAGAGTGACCGTCACGAGTTACTTATACTTGTGAGAAATTAGAAATGGCATGTGTATTCCCCCAAAGAAAAATGATTAAGTAAAAAGCACAATATAGTCATATTCTCAGCAGAATTTTAAAATGCTGTTAATAATTACTGTGATAAATCTTGTAACATACTGTCTAAGCTTGGGCTGTTATAACAAAACATCATAGCCTGGGTGGTTTAAAAGATAGATGCTTATTTCTCACAGTTCTGGAGGCTGGAAGTCCAAGATCACAGTGCTGGCAGATTTGATTCTTGGTGTGGGCCTTCTTCCTGGTTTGCAGATGGCCTCCATCCTTCTATGTCCTCACCTGATGGAGAGAGAAAGAGACAGAGACAGAGATAACGAGAGAGATAGAGACAATGGGCTCTGGTGTCTCTTCTTATAAGGACACTACAAGCAAGGAGCTGAGACTTGTCTTCAGCCTTCTTAATGATTTAGGAAATGGATGAGAGTTCCCTTGAGTTTCTCTGGAGTGCAGCAAAGGTAGAGCTGACAAAGCATTTTCAGGAAGAGTAAGGCTATAGGGAAGGGTTTCTCCATAAAGGGGAGTAACCAAAACTGAGCAAAAGCCTCATAGGTAAGACATGCATATTCTACTGCTCCGGCATTGGCCTGAACCCCAGGCAGAGCTCCCCTGTCCTGTGTCACCAGATGTGCAGGAAGCCGAGTACTCAACTTCTATACTACTCTACCCATTGGTTTCATGGCCATTCAGAAATGGGTCAGAAATTTCCCCTAAAACAGATAGTTTAGTTTGCAGTGTGAAAGTTAGTGGCACTTTGCATCCTGCTTTTAGAAGCCAATGAAAATGACTTTTACGTGTGCATCATTTCATTTAGGGCGTGTCCAGAAGGTTTGACGTCAAAATTGCAATTAAAGTTCTGTTGCATTACCTCTGGGAATAAAAAAGCTCAAAGGTGAATTCTGCAGCAAGCATATCCATGAATGGAAGCAAAGGTGCGGTTATAGAAGCATGTCAGGACTGCCACCCGGGCCCCATGGTATCACTTGATTTCTCAGGGCAAAGCATTGCTGTGTGTGTGAAGGAGATTCAGGGAAGGTCTATAAGTTTGGTTTGCATGACTGTGGGGTGATCTCTTCACTTAATCCTGTCCCCCTGGATTGTGCAGAGAGACACTTGAAGCATGTTTCCCAGCTCTGGGTTACCTAAAGCACACAATCATCCAACACAAGAGTGCTCCTGATGGCTGAGCACGTTTGACCCCGGTGAAAGTCCAGTACTTGGATGGGATTAAATTCTGCCTCTTTCAGTAAATAGTCTAGACATGCGTCATTATACTTTGGACAGTGTAATGGGCAGGTATCTATGCGGGTCACAATTTGAGCTATTTGTCAGAGCCATCATATAGCCTTCTCCAAGGTCTTTTTGACTCTGACTCCAAACTGGTACCACTGCTAGACTGGACCGTCAGCGGGAAGATGGGTCCCAGTTATTAGAAACAATAGGAGACGACTGTAGAATAATTTTATTCCCTGGTTGTTATTTTTGCTCAATCAACGAAATTGAGTTCTGGGACCAAACTTCTGCAATTTACTAGGAAGATGAATTTTGCTATTGTTTGGAGAGTGGATTAGAGAGAGCTAGAGAGGAAGCCAATATAGTAACCCTGGTGAGAGGTGATGGTGGGAACTCAGGTGATTACAGTGCAGACCGAATGAAGAAAGTTGATTCAAGATATGTTTTGGTGGTGGAGTTGCCGGGATTTGCTGAGAGATGAGATGTGGGTAATGATTACAGAAGCATCAATGATAGCTCCCAGGTTTCTGGCTTGAGGACTTGAATGGGTGATAGCTTCATTTCCTGTAACAAGAAAGACTTAAGGGCAAGAAAATCTTGAGGAAAAATTTAAAACTCCATTTGGACACATTAATTTTAAAATTTCTGTGATAAAGTCAAGCACAGATGCAAAATACGTAGCTGGATATGCTTGTTCGGAGCTCAGATAATAGCTATCAATGCTGGAGACATACATTTGGGGCTCACAAGCATGACAATGTCATTTAAATCCACGGTTACTGTTGCTATCTGGGGGTCAGTGGAGGGCAAGAGACTGATATCTGAAGTTTTGCAGCACTTGGTTCTGGAAGAGAGGAAGAAAGCGTTAGGAACTATTGACTCTCTTTCTTTTTCTTTTTTTTTTTTAAATATTTCCTCTCTGGAAATGTCTTTCTCTCTCTCTCTTTTTTTTAATTAATTAATTAATTTATGGCTGTGTTGGATCTTCGTTTCTGTGCGAGGGCTTTCTCTAGTTGTGGCAAGCGGGGGCCACTCTTCATCGCGGTGCGCGGGCCTCTCACTATCGCGGCCTCTCTTGTTGCGGAGCACAGGCTCCAGACGTTCAGGCTCAGTAATTATGGCTCACGGGCCCAGCTGCTCTGGGCATGTGGGATCCTCCCAGACCAGGGCTCGAACCCATATCCCCTGCATTAGCAGGCAGATTCTCAACCACTGCGCCACCAGGGAAGCCCTGACTCTCTTTCTGACTTATTTCACTTAGCATAATGCTCTCTAGATCCATCCATGTTGTCCACAAATACCTTATGACTCACTTATGTGTGGAGTTTTAAAAACCATACAAACAAAATGAAGTGACAACAGACTCATAGAAAGAACAAATGGGTGGTTCCCAGAGGGGAGGTGGGTGGGAGGGGAAATAAGTGAAGGGGATTAAGAGATACAAATCTCCAGTTCTAAAAAGAATAAGCCGCAACATGTAATAAACAGGATAAGGAATATGGTCAATAATGTTGTAATAACTTTTGTAGGGGGACAGATGGTTACTAGACTTATTGTGGTGATCATGTCATAATGTATGCAAATGTCAACTGACTATATAATTCACCTGAAACTAACATGACATTGTATATCAACTATATTTCATTAAAAAAAAAAAAAAACTATTGAGAAATAAGTGCAAGGAGTTCAGAGCACAAGTGAGAACGTGTTGCTTAGTTGCTCCCATTCTTACCCTGGGTCTCTGCGGTCTTCTCTCTCCTCCCACCTCCAGCCTGGGAGAATATACTTTCTCCGGGCACCTGTGCTTGCACCTCTCAGAGACCAGATGGAGAATGGTCAGCTTTTCCGAAGAGCAAGTGGTTCCACTTTAGAGTGTAATCCACTCCTTTCCAAAGTTTGTATCTCTGTTAAGGGGCGAGACATGCACTCATTGGGCACATTAACCCCCAAAGGTCCACTGACCAGGATGATCCTAATAATTGGTATCATGTAGAAAGTGTTCAATGTGTACCAGGCACTAGTCTAAATGCTTCAAATGTAGTACCTCGTGTAATGCACACAACAGCTTGTGAGATTGATAGTGTTACCCCCATTTGCACATTCAACAAGTATTTGTTGATCACATTCTATCTCTGGGAAACAGGTTTCGGGGGAGGGATACCCTGTGCTCACATTAGAGAAATTGGTTTAATAGATTTTCTTCATTCTGCCTGAGTGAGAGCAGCCAAATGGAGGTAAAGCAGGTTCCAAGAATGAGAGGGAAGACGATGATGATGGAGAGCAGGCTGGGCAGAGTGGGGGGGGTTTCATGTAACTCACGTGGCATCGATCATTGTAGGAAGCCTTCAGTAGTTTCAGTTAGAAGGGTCTGAGTCAGACTTTTCACTCTTGCAACTACTGAAAAGATATAAATATATACCCACTTACCACCTGGCTTTAATTAATATACCTGCACAATGGAATGTCCATAAAAGATGTTCAACACAAATAGAGGGGAAAGGATAAAAAGCATTGATCCAAATGAGTTTGATTAACACCTGTTGAACTTCTTCTCCAACAGGGGTAAAACACTCCCAGAAATAACGTAGTGATGTTTAGAAAATGAAGTAATTGTTTTAGACCACTAACCAATGATTCCGTGTTTTTGTGTGTTATATTCATACTTTACTCCGGGATGTAATTTTAGTTAGGAGGGGACCCCATTTAGTACAAAAATATACTCATTAATGTAATAGAGGTGGAATTCCAGAGAATTGCAATGCAAAGTGGAAATTAATTTGGAAACCTGCATTCTGGCATTAAATAGTAAGAATTTACTTATTCATGGTTAGAGAATGTTAAATAACTTTTCACGTTTATATATTCACTGTAGGTGGTAGAGTGAAAACTTCACAGACAGAGAGTTCATCTGATCTAAAATATATATTATTTATAAACTCTTATGAATACCAGATTTTGCCGTTTGATGTAAACAGCCAGATGTTACCCTTATGGAGTTATCGAAAATTATTAAAACATGCTTAGGGCTCATTTCATCAAATAAATACATTTCTGATTTTAGAAAGACATGAGTTGAGACAAGAAAAGGGCAAGACATGAAGTTGAAACAAATTTTTAAAAAAATGCTATGCATCCCAATGTTTCGAATGTTCAAATATATCAGAAATTCTTTACAAATCCCTAAGGAATGAGCATACAAACACTGTGCAGCCAACAGGGAAGTGTCATTGCAATAATGACAGTTTTATTTAATCCAGACTTCCAGAAGCAAAAGTGATTTAATTATTTTGTGAAAATGATGGAACAGTTACCGATGATGATAATGTTTAATGCTTTCTATGTACAAAAAATACATATCATTAAAATAACCTCTCCTTCTCAGAAAAGAAAGCTTTCATAAATGAACATTTAGGGCTGTATTCTTTCCTCAAGTTCACCCTAGGTACCATTAGCATAATGGGAATCTTGCACCAGCGTTAAGGAAATATGTCTCATTTGGGAGTCTGATTTCCAATTTGGATCCATGGTAATATTACACCTGGTATCTTTAAATGAAATAGGGAGTTATGTGTACAGAGGGTGGTGACAAATAATATGCTAAACAGTCAACCTTATGAGATAAGAACTGATCCCTTAGGGTTTGGATTAGGTTAAAATTGAAAGCAAGCAAAGATTCAAGACAGATAGCTTAAGGCTAGGATTTTCTGTGTATTCATATCTCTGATTTTCAGTCTTACCTGATGATTTCATGTAGAAAATGACGGAGACACAAAAAATTGTTTTGAATTCTTTTCTTTCTGTAACAACAAGGCATACGTCTTTGACAATCACATAAATACTATTACTTTTTTTTTCTTTTGCCAGCCAATATTAAGGTTGTATAATCAAAGTGCTAATCATTTCTTGCGTTGCCGAATTCACCCAATGAACTGTAGTATCTGAAGGAAACAGGGAAAGTTGTCCGATTCCATCCAGTTATCTGGGTTCAGCAGCTTCAGAATGCTGTGTGTGTGTGTGCATGTGAGTAAGTGTGTTGTGATGGTTATGGCTGTTCATCAGGATGACAGTTATGGTGAATTTATGAGCAAGTGATGATTTTTTTCTCTTGGCATAAATTATTTGCATCAGGACTGTTCTTGGATGCCAGTTCATGAAGCCATTAATTTGCCTTATGAAGGACGTCTGCACATAGCCCTGAGATCGGATTACTGGTGCTTAAACACTCGTAGTCTATCTCTTCTTTCTTGATGTATTTCATACATTATTGCTTATCCGTTCACCTCTAGGGTTCTGGTTCTTCTGCTACCAGGTTCTCTGCTGGTTTATAGCAGCAGTTCTCCATAGATATGTGGCCACGATCTAATGACCATAAGTGATAGACAAAGGTGATTTTTTTATGAATAATGTGGTAGTAAGTTTCACAGATGGTGTATTTTTTAAAAAATTAAACACTATCCTTACACTGTCATCCATTGTCTCAATGGCATTGTGATCTGCCTTTTTGGATAGGACAGAAGGATTTGGAGCTACATAGGTGTCTTTGTGGAATTTAGCATTATTGTCAATATGTCCACAAGGGCAAGGTAGACATAGTCCTTCCTCATTGTGCTTCTGGAAAAATATGTCTGAGAAATCTGGTTTAGAAAATGCCACAGTATCCAGATACAGTGGTTTGACATTTGACCAGGCAATCTATTACATTTTGTGTCATCATCACCATCACTAAAATGGTGACGGAGCCTTTAAAAATGATGGTTCAGGAGCTATGACTACATCTACAAGCTTCAAGTGCCTAATTCATCTATCTGCTCCAATTGCCTCAGAAAGAAGACCAGAACCACTACAGATAGAGCAGAAATGCACTTGCCTTCATTTGTGCAGTTGGAAAATGATGGAAAACAATAGCTAACGACTTTCCTTTATTGAGTACATTCTACATATGGTCTTTCAAATATTTTCAATATGTCTTTAAGTTAGGATCATTGTCTTTTTTCTAGATGAAATAACTGAGCTTTAGCTGTAAATGGCTGAGCAGAGACTTCAGTATGGCTCTAAAGTCAAAGCACTTTCTACTAAATGATGCTGTTTTTCAAACCTCACTGAGGACCAAACTTCAACTGATGGACCATATTCAATTACAGGGAATTGGGCTCGAGAACAGGCAATTCCTATGGATGTCTTCCAGCAGAGTGAGACAGTCATGTAAGCCTAATAAAATGATCATTGTGACTTCAAAATCCCACTGCCAGCAGTGAGATTTCTAGGAAGGATGAGAAAGCCACTGATAATTTCAACACTAGATATTATGCGTTTCATAAAAGTAAAAACTTTCAGTGACACCCATTCTTCTTCAGTACTAAATATGGAATTTAAAGCATGGTATTAGATGAAATATCATAAGGTATGAAGCCTGAGAACTCAATAATGAGGAGCCAATAATGGACACTGGGAAGAAACGGCCCATGAGGGAGGAGAGACACCAAAAGAATGTGGTGTCCCTAGAAGCCAAGTGACAAGAATGTCTGAGAAAAACCAGTGATCAGCTATGGCAAATACTTGAGAAATCAAGTAGGATGAGGTCTGGGGACTCAAAGTGGAGGTCTTCTCTAATCCTGTAAGGAATTATATTAGTGGATAATGGGTGCTGAGGAGGTAGAGTCTGTGAAGATACACAACCATTCTGAGTGTTTTTCTAGAGAAGAGAGCAAGAAATGGCAGTGAGGGTGATTATTGGGAGAAAATGTGGGATCGAGAAGAGGATCTCTCCTGCTTTCTTTTCTCCCTTCCTCCCTCCTCCCTCCCTCCCTCTCTTCTTTCTTTCCTTTTTTTCTTTCTTTCTTCCTTTCACATTTGGATAATTTAAAATATGTCTGTTTGCTGATAGAATTATGCACTTGGGAGGAAAATTTTGGCGATGTAGGAGCAGGTAGATATAACTGCCAAAGTCCTTGAGTAGGTGAGAGAGTGGGGCTCAGGGCACAGAGCAGGTGGGAGGGGGCTAGCCTTAGCTTGGAGCAGGGAAAATACATTCCTTGAAGCAGGAGGGAAAGCACCCGTGTACTTTGGGGTAGGAGAGGTGATGTGGATAGCTTTTGTGATTACTTTTATTTTCTCGCTGAAACGCACCAGCTGATTTGAATGGGTGGTGAGAAGTTGAGGGGATGATGGATGTGTGAAGAACAAAGGGAAGTGTATTCGTTTCCTGGGGCTGCCATCACCAAGTGCCACAAATTAGGTGGCTTGAAACAACAGTAACTAATGGTCCCCTAGTTCTGGAGGCTAGACGTCTGAAATCAAGGTGTCGGCAGGACCATACTCCCTCGGAAACCTGTAGGGGAATCCTTCCTTGCCTCTTCCTAGCTTTTGGTGGTTTGCTGGCAAGGCTTGGTGTTTTTTGGTGAATAGATTTGTCAACTGAAAAAAGAAAGTACAACGTGAGAGTTGTGAGTTAAGTTTTGTTTGGGGCAAAATGAAGACCAGAACCCGGGAGACAGCATTTCAGATAGCTCTGAGGAACCGCTCCAAAGAGGCAGAGGGGAAAGTCAGTATAGGATTTTAGTGAATGGGGGCACGTGCAGTGAAGCACACTTGGCGGAGGCTGGCTGCTACTCACGAGAGCAGAGGTCCCTGTTAATGATTTCAGTGTTTTGCTCGATATAAGGAGATGCAAGAATTGGGCTCATAAAATCTTCTCCTGAAAATATCTAACTATCTGAAGGCCTGTTCTGCCAGTTTTTCCCAGAGCACGGAGTGCGGCAGTCCTGACCTCCACCCTGAACTCCTTTCAGGGGGTGTTGAAGGGCAGCAGCTCATGATTTAATCCTTGTAGAGGCAGAAGGCAAGGTGCTAGTTTTTAGTTGGCAGGTTCTTCTCTCCAATCCTCCGTCGTCACATGCCGTCTTTCCTTTGTGTGTCTCTCCCTTTTTATTATAAGAATGCCAGTCACCTTTTGTGGATTAGGGGCCCACCGTACACCACTATGAACTCATCTTAATTAATTACCTACAATGACCCTATTTCTGAATAAAGTCACATCTTGAGATATTGGGGTCAGGACTTCAGCATATCTTTTTTAGGACACAATTCAACCCATAACAAGAAAATATGAAATAGTTGGCTTGAGGAGGGGAGTGAATTGAGTAGGGTCACGAAGTAGTACTTCTGGTAGCTCTAAGGGTCCACTTGAGGGTTGTGTTCACAAAGTTTAAGAGATCTCTGTCTGTTTAGGTACCTTTGGAAACACAAGTGTGTTTCTTTTATTGTTCTCATGTTGGTTTTTGTGTTAGTTTAGTTTTTATTTTTAACTAATAACTTCACTTTCTTGACAGAGGACAAACTTGTCACTCCTCCCAACGATAGCATGGCCTAGCCAGTAAGATAATTCTTTGGACTGAAACTGCATTTTTGCTAAGAGTGCAAAAGATAAAACATGAAGAAACTGTTTATTTTACATTTTCATATTCTTACAAACATGAAATTTCTCTCGTGTAGTGCAAATATACATTTTCTGCTATTAAATCAGCTGCCGAGTAAATCATTTTCAAACCTGATAGACAGTTTGTTTTTCAGAACTCTTCCAGATTATAAACAAAGAACCCCCCATAGAAACCTCACCAAAATATCTTTCCTTTATGGGGAGGTATTTAAAGGCAACACCTGTAAAAACATCCTTCTCTGAGCTGTTTCTGAGGGCACAGGGAGAGAATAGTCTGTGCTTTATTCTTGAGAACCGGCCTGCACATTCTTAATTCAGGGGAGCTGAGAATGACCAGGGAGTTGGGAGAAGAGAAGAGAACTTTCCCAACAGTAAACTTCATCTTGACAGATGAAGAGAGGTTGAGAGAATAACTTGCCCTTGGTCACTGAGTTACCCAGCCATGGGGGTAGGATTTGAATGGAGTTCTATATAATCCTGACCTCTGTGGGCTTCCTGCTTGACCACGCTGCCAGTAGATGTGTTTTCTGGGGCCACTTTTTTCCTCTCTCTCCCTGGGCCTTTATGCATTACTGTAATTTATGTATGTGTCTGTCACCTCTCAACTAGAATCTAACTGAGGGCAAAGTCTTTGTGGCGCTTCTTTTTGTAGTGCTACCCCGTGTGTCAGGGTGAGACTGAACCTGAGAGGGGACAGAATACGGCCACTTCCGGGTGACTGACACATGACCCAGGGAATGGAACCCAGACCACAGACTGACTGAGAGGGCTGAAGTCTCACCACTATACCACCAGGCTGCTAACTTAGATTGTGCTTGTGGGCTGAGATTAGAGGAATTTATTTGATAGAGGAAGTCCTGGGGGAAATGTACTGGGCAGAGGGCATCACTAATGCAGGGAGCCTGAGACAGTGATCGGTGTACCCCTTGCGAGCGGAGGCAAGCAGGCCGCCATGGGTGGAGCTGAGCAGGCAAGGGGGCCTGAAGGGAGATGTCAGGTGGGAAGGTGGGGCCAGATTACAGCATGGCCTCGTAGGCCAGACCAGAGACTTGAGCATCCTCTTGTAAATGTGATGGGGAGTTGCTGGAGGGTCTCTGAAGGGGGTGGTATGGTGATGTGGTTGGTAGAGGAGGGACATGGCAATGCTGCATGGAGTAGAAGAGTGGATGGTGCTGAGGCTACCGCCTGGCGCCCAGGGGATTCCCACACAGAGTAAAGAGGCTGGGGCACCAGCAATCGAGGAGGCGTCCTAAAGCTGCCCAGCGCACAGTGTTTGAGCTACTACGGAAGCCTGTCCTCACTTGTGGTCACAGGCTGGTAGAGCCCTAGAACATTTATTTATTTATTTGTTTGTTTGTTTGTTTGTTTATTTATTTATGGCTGTGTTGGGTCTTCGTTTCTGTGCGAGGGCTTTCTCCAGCTGTGGCAAGCGGGGGCCACTCTTCATCGCGGTGCGCGGGCCTCTCACTGTCGCGGCCTCTCTTGTTGCGGAGCACAGGCTCCAGACGCGCAGGCTCAGTAGTTGTGGCTCACGGGCCCAGCTGCTCCACGGCATGTGGGATCTTCCCAGACCAGGGCTCGAACCCGTGTCCCCTGCATTGGCAGGCAGACTCTCAACCGCTGCGCCACCGGGGAAGCCCGAGCCCTAGAATAGTTGGGTTTCACCAAACTAGGATCTGTCATACATTAAATTTTCAGTGGGTACTTATTGAATTAAAAATATCGATGGTAACATTGTTTCTCCAAAGAACACCAGGCAAATTCTCATGTCAAAGTTATCCCACTTTTCTTTCATCCCGTTTGGGAATGTTTTAGCAGTGGCTTCCTGAATATAATTAACCTTAAGTCTCAGTGTGGGAATCCTGCTAATGGTCACCAAGGACGAAGAGGCTGACAGCCGTGGCTGAATTCTTCTGGCCCTGGGAGTGTGGTAGATTTTCACGAGAGCATGTCTGGTTATACAGCCAGAGAGGAGGGCAAGTCATACTCTGTTGATGGGATGGAGGTGATGATGGGGATGAAGACACATTTGGAATCCTAGGCTGTCAGTAGCATGGAAATGAGCAATTCGCTTTCCCTCTGTAGGAGGCTGCACTTTGTGGTGGTGAAAGAACGCTGCCCTGGAAACCAGGAATGTTGGTCTTCACCGGCTCAGCCATTCTCTACCGTGTGACCTTGGTTTGCAAACCACTTTTTCTTCTGGGCCTTGGATGCTGTTGGGATTAGCTAGTTTTCTATCTCCTTAAAATCTCTGATGCATTTTTCCAGCATTGGTTGGGTGTGTGAATCCAAGACTTAGTGAATACTACAGGATTTATTGATTTATTTCATCACTTTCTCCTTTGGACGATAGGATTGCCACATAAACCGGGTCTGTCTGAAGACTATTAGTTCTGCACAATTTACATCTTATTTGAACAAATCTTTCCAACCCAACAGCAGAAATTAATCACCGAAATTTCATAATTGCTGCAAAGTGGGTTTAACTTCACGGCTTCACGATAGGTACCAGGCTAAATGCACTGTAAACAGTCTCCAGTGTGCAAACAAAATATTTACTTAGGATCCAGAGGGGTAAATGGATATCCCAGTCTAATAACCAGTAAGATGGAAAGGGGTCACCCAATCAAACCACAACTTTATAAATTATACAACCCAGTTAGATGTTGTAATAAAAGGTAAAGGACAATGAATTTATTCGTGTTTTTAGTATAAATTTCTTTCCCACTGATACTGTCTTCAAGTCAGAGGGAGTTTTGAGAAATCAGATATTTTTTAAGCTTGTTAAAGTTTTAGAATCTAGTGTAGGGAAACCCCAAGGTTGTATGAACTCTGATTTGCTATTGTACCCCTTCTAAGCTCTCATGAGGGGGGTCTGAAAAATTTTATGTGTAAGAAGGAATGCTATGTGTTTCATAGCAAAGGCTTGTGAGCCACATCCACAAAGAAATGGTTTTAGATACTTTCAACGGAAAAAAAGAAGCCTCACCTATTATTGTCATGTGCTTTGGTCCAGAGTGCTAAAGTCTTTAGGGCAAGTGACAAGAATCATGTCCAAATCTCAGCACAAAAATTAAATCTTAATTGAGAGCTAAAAAAAAAAAAAGTCTGGCTCTAATAGGTAAAATGTAGAATGAACTACATTTTATTTTATTTTTTGAATTGAAGTATAGTTGATTTACAATGTCGTGTTAGTTTCAGAGGTACAGCACAGAGATTCAGTTATGTATAAATATTCTTTTTCAGATACTTGTTGTTTATTTTGTATATAGTAGTGTGTATATGTTAATCCCAACCTCCTAATTTATCCCTCCCCGACTCCTTTCCCCTCTGGTAACCGTAAGTTTGTTTCCTATGTTACATTTCATTTTAGAAAGATCCTTAAAATCTGTCTGGAAAAGATACGGTGAGCAGGCAAAAGAAAAAGAGAATGTCCCTGTTAAAATGGAATCTTTCTTAAAATAATAAATCAAATTAATTTCTTCTTTCAACAAATATGTATTGATCACTTATAATGTGCCAGGAACTGTTCTAGGTGTTGAGCCCAGTTCTAGGCATTGGATATGCTGAAAGACACATATCAGACAATATAAATGGACCAAATAAATCTATGAGATCATGTTTTTTTATATACATATTTTTTAACTTTTTATTTTGTATTTGAGTATAGCCTATTAACAATGTTTTGATAGTTTCAGATGCACAGCAAAGTGACTCAGCCATACATATACATGTATCCGTTCTCCCACAAACTCCCCTCCCATCCAGGCTGCCACATAACATGTTAATTTACTGAGCGTCTACAGTAGTGCCTGTAGAATGCCCAGCATTTTAAAAACCATAGTAGCTCAAGAATATAAAACGTAGTGTGCTTCCATTCAAGAGCCCTATTGTCTAGCTGGGGAAGCAGGATGCACTTATTTGAAAAATGATAGACTATTCCAAGACAACTTGTAAGCAAACATGTACTAATCTGGTATAATTCATCATTCTCGCATTTTTATGATATGACTCACTTTGTGATGGAGCTTGGTAGGAAAGTTTTCAGGAGATAAATAAATGGTGAGTTATTGCTTGAAAGAAGTGGAGAATGCAGATAATTGTTATGAGGAGGAAGAATTAAGAGGTGGCATTCCTCAAGTCCATTCTCTAGTAGGTCTGTGTCTTTAGAGAATGGACTTGAGGAATGCCACCTCTTAATTCTTCCTCCTCATAACAATTATCTGCATTCTCCACTTCTTTCAAGCAATAACTCACCATTTATTTATCTCCTGAAAACTTTCCTACCAAGCTCCATCACAAAGTGAGTCATATCATAAAAATGCGAGAATGATGAATTATACCAGATTAGTACATGTTTGCTTATGGGGAGGGGGTGGGGTGAGATGTGACAGGGTAAGAGAGTGTCATGGACATATATACACTACCAAATGTAAAATAGATAGCTAGTGGGAAGCAGCCGCATAGCACAGGGAGATCAGCTCGGTGCTTTGTGACCACCTAGAGGGGTGGGATGGGGAGGGTGGGAGGGAGGGAGATGCAAGAGGGAAGAGAAATGGGAACATATTGTATATGTATAACTGATTCACTTTGTTATAAAGCAGAAGCTAACACACTATTGTAAGGCAATTATACTTCAATAAAGATGTTTAAAAAAAAAAAGAGGTGGCATTAAGGAAGTAGTTAGAGGGGAGGATGGAGACCTAGAATACGGCCATTCTATGGAAATTAACTGACAACCAAAATTCCCGCAGAGGATGATAAAGTGTCTCCCTGGGTTTAAATGAGGAAGTGGTGATGTGAAAACTTCAAACACGTTTGCCAAGTTTGCACAGAGAGATTGCCTGATGAGGCCCTTGAGACTGCTTGGCCACTGTCCCCTGTCGTGATGGGCCAAAGACTCTGTCCTTGGATTCTAAAAAAGAGACAAGATTAAAATATATATATATATTTTTTGCTCTCTTTTCACACTGATTAAGCATTCCGTATTTGCTTTCAAGTAAATAATTGCTATATTTGCTCTTTTTCTCTCAAAACCTTTCCTCCACTTATTCCTTTGCCTGTCCTTGTCAGTTTTCTTCACTTTATTGCAGCAGCACGGCCTCACTTCGAAGACCCTTAAAGCCACAATGAGAAATGACAGTGCATCCTTTCCTAAGGAAGTGTCAATTTAAAAAAAAAAAAAAAAAAAGCACAACCTAAAAGTTGAGAATTGTGTTCTATTTGGAAGAGTTTCCAAGGACTCAAGTCTGGGAGGCAGCCTCTCAGATAGCTCTGAGGGACTGATCCAAAGAGGTAAAGGGGGAGCCACGATATATAGGAGGTTTTGCAACAAAACCCAGGTAGTTCGTTCGAACATCAAAAGATTACTGTTAATTAAAGAAAACCAGACATCTCAGGTTAAGGAATTTAGTGCTTTTCTATATATGGGGAAGATGCAAGCATCTGGGCTCATTGAAATCATTCCTTTGATATGCACCTTAACTATCTGGGACCAGCATCCTGTTTTTCCATCCTGAATCTCCTCAGGGTGCACAGTTGGGGGTGCCTGCAGTGCTGTTGGCTTGATGGCCGCAACATCCTTTGTTTACTGATACGGCGGGTGACATACTTCTCCCACAGAAGTGTTCTGGTGGACTTCCTGCTATCATCTTAAAGGTGGCATTTCTAATATTAGATACGATTGTTATTTAAAAACATCAGTAAGGGACTGAAGCCACACACAGTCACAATGCTAAGCATCCCAGAGCGAGTTAAACAAATTCTTCCTCCTAGGAGCATACAACTTAAAACCATCACCGAAATCATTCAGATGATCATTAGCTCACCTCTATGATATTACTGTGTATTTTCAACTATTAACACATTACCAGAAAAAGCACTGTTCTGCAATGTGGTATCCAGAGCTGTATACCTCATTGAAAACTGACATCAGAACCACTCAACACATTTCGTCAAATGATTACATTTAAAGCCCATTTTGAATATTTTGCCAAGTTTCTCCCTTTCATGAAATAGCTATAGCCACAGCTTTTCTCTGCCAGATGTATCAGCTTACGTTTTTCTGTACTGATCTCACTTTTTATCATAGATCTACAATCCTATCTTTCTTAAGTATATATACATATATTTATAATGTTTCTATCCTTGTTGAAGGATAACAATCTTTAGTTAACAAGTATAAAAGTCTTTATTGGTAGATTACCCAAGAATGTTTCCATTACATGGTAAACATACTCAATTTTTTCTTTGGAAGAAAAAATGGTGAGCCTCACTTTGGGGATATATGTTTTTTTGAACCAGCATCCTACCACTCTCAAATATTCACGGATGTTCAAAAACTGGCAATAATTTCTAAAACTTCAGTCCAAAGTCTCTGACTGTAAGGATACTAACTCTAATAATCCAGCAGTACTGTTACAAAGCTGAAAATGACAAGATTGGGAATGATATTGAAAGACACACATTGTATTTACTGTATATAAAAGATTATGGGCGATACGTACATATGTATTGATACATGTGTTTATGTATGTATCCGTATATGTGTGTGTATACAAGGTGTACACACATACATATATATCATAAGCCTTTCTACAAGAAACTGCGAAAAGCAAGAGGAGAGTCAGGAGAGAAAAAAGAAAGAAGAGGAATAACAAATGGAAGAATGTAAGGTACAGCAGTGAAAACTTTTAGAAATGGCAATGGGAGAATAAGTCACAGTATTCGCAGAGAAGATAGCCAGTAACAAAGATGGAAGATAGAAATAATCTCTGCATTTGGAAATGAGGATGGCTGTGAAAAAGTGCACTTCATTGTCCCTGAAGTCACCATCGTAGGAATGGGAAGGGAACGGCAATGAGATGGTCAAGAGAAACAAACAAAAACAACCTGCTAGGACCGCCATAGCCCCTGAAGCCCTCAGCCATCTTCAGGCCCAAGGGAAGTATCCTTCATTTCTTATCAGTATGCTTACTGGCGGTACAAGAAGCAGTAAAACAGGATTTTTAAAAAAAAAAACCAAAAAATTGTGAAAGGATGTACTGTAAACAGTAGAATGCCAACTTGTAGTATTTCAACGTAGGCGTAGTGCAGCAGAGCACAAAAGCATATTATAGGCACAACTGTATTATGAAAACATTAGGCAACTGGTAAAATATCTACATTTTAATCTTTATTACCAAGCTATGTTAAATGAAAGGTAAAATCAAATTTAGATTTATCTACCCTGGATATTGCCTATTACTTATCTGTCAGTAAAATATGAGAATTTCATTTACTTGTAATAGTTTACTCTCCCTTCCTCCACTACTGTTTTGTCCCTTCTTTGGTGAGTTTTGTAACTTTGATAAACTTAAACCTCTGCATTTTGTCCCGTCAACTTTCTTCAGTATCCTTTCACTTCCGCTGGGTAAATACAGTTTATTATTGCATCACTTTTACCTCCATCCCTTCTCTCACTCCATGTCCGTTTCTCAAATTCTGCCTGTTGTACTTTAATACAAAGACTCTTATATTCAGTTTTGGAAAAATAAGCAAATCTCCTGTGTGTTTTATGAATAGGTTGATTCTGAAAACTGAAAGTCAATAGTTCTGGCATTATCATGAATATGTAAGTATTTTTCATTGCTTAGTGAAGTAGTGGTAGAAACCTTAAAAGAGAAAAATAAAAGGACTCATAAAGGGGAAAGAAAAGGAAAATCTTGATTGATCTGTGTGATATTAGTTCAATTACCTTGTACAATATTAAGACTCAGAAAACGCAGTCATTACAATTCCTTATAGACTCTGTGTCATTCATCTAAAGCTTTTAAAAAGAGCTCTATCCATCATTAGAGCAATGCAGTTTTATAGCACTGATTCTCAGGAATCTCAGGAAGAAGGGTGTTTTGCAATGGCCATTATGCTTATTTTAAAAACCAGAATATTTTATTTTAATACCTATGTTTATTTTCCAGAGAATAGATTTAGTGCTTCTAACTGAGACAATATATAAGAAGACTTGGTATAGATTGTGAGAATTGCAGAGAATAATACCGAAGTACATAAATGTGGCTTTTCCAGACTGCTTTAGAGTCTAAGCCAGGGCTAGACTTCAGCTGTACCTGTGCTTGCCTCCGGGGAGTCATCAGTGACTAGTGGGGAGAGTTGCTGAGCGTAGGCAGAAGACTAGGTGTGGGCTTTTCTTCCACGTCTTGGACTTCAGGCTCCACTAAGAGAAAGCCTTCGGTGATTCAGTAAATTCACCATCTTTTCAAAGTTATTGCACCTTTGTTTTTTGTTTACAAGGAGTAAACTTGTGCATGAAAAAAGTCACTTTTCTCCCTTATTCTATTACCTTGTATTGTTTTGAATTCATGCACCCTAAAATCCTCAGGTTACCTGCACCACTCATAGAGCCATTTGTGAGGAAAGCCTGTCACATGGCCCTGCCGACCTGGCCACAGCTGACTGAATCACGGGCGGGTGCCCATATCCACCACAACTGGGCTCTTGGGTGCAAGCAAGATCAATTGCTAACTTATCAGAAAAGATTTTTGCAGGGGATAGATATTGGGACGCTCATAGAACTTATAAGAAGTTTGAAAAATCATTTGTAGAAAACAGGCGTGCAAGGGCAACAGGGGACATTGCCAGGTGGATGTGTCGTGTAGAGTTTACTTAAGATACCACTGCTCAGGCTACTGGACTTTTGGCCATTCTGCCACCATTGCAAATAATCTCTAACTGGCCTGGGAATTTATGTTGCTTCCTCCTGATTTGAATCCCAGGGCGGAAGCACCTGGTTTTCTGAGTCTAGGTTATGTGTCCATTCTTTAAGCCAAGGAACAAGGAGATGGAATTTCTGACTCCCTGTAACTACTACTAAAAACAGACACAATAGAACTTTTAAACGAATAGAAGGGGGCCGGATGTAGGGCAGCGGAAGTTGATAAAATCCCCTGCAGTACTTGCCCCAAGGGCCACCCAGCTGCAGGCTCGCCAGAAGCCCATAAGGTCTTCTGGGATGAGTGCTTTGCCCAACAGGGATAGTAATTACAATGGACACCAATCAGACCTTTCCTCTTAAAAAGTAGGAACGTGATTCATATGGAGTCCGTAGTTTATGTGAGGTTCTATAAGCCAAAAAGCACACCAAGAGAAGGCAATCAACAAAAACCACAAGATAAGAGGTACGCCTAAGCAGAAGGCCTGAAATAGGACTCAGAAGTTAGTCGGCACCAGTGAAGACAAAGATTCTTTTGATCATCACGAGCACAAAACTAAAGGAAGGAGTACTGGAAAACTTATACTGAGGAAAAACAAGATAATCTGGTTTCAGGGCTTCCCTGGTGGCGCAGTGGTTAAGAATTCACCTGCCAATGCAGGGGACACGGGTTCAAGCCCTGGTCTGGGAAGATCCCACATGCCGCGGAGCAACTAAGCCCGTGAGCCCCAACTACTGAGCCTGCGCTCTAGAGCCCACGAGCCACAACTACTGAGCCCACGTGACACAACTACTGAAGCCCGCGTGCCTAGAGCCCATGTTCCGCAATAAGAGAAGCCACCACAATGAGAAGCCCGCACACCGCAACGAAGAGTAGCCCCCGCTCGCCGCAACTAGAGAAAAGCCCGTGCGCAGCAACGAAGACCGAACACAGCCAAAAATAAATTAAAAAAAAAAAAATCTGGTTTCTAGAGCTGTTTGTATCGTGAATGACCTTCCCATTCTTGATCATAAAACATCGCTATTCCTATATCCCTTATTTTCTGTGTCTTCTTAACATAATCTGTTTTTTAAATTAGGTAAAAAGCTAAACACTTCTAACAAATAGATTAAAAGGTAAAATAGCTTACAAGAGATAGACTTTTCTATGTTGCAGACAGGTCAGAGCAGACAGATGGGCTTTACTCCACAGAGTAGAGACACCTTTGCTAACTTTAACTTGAGACTTCCAGAGTTGTTCTAGTAATTTCCATTCCAGCCAGGAGAAAGGAAAGGAAAGAACGAGTTCTGGAAAAGCATTTTTTCCCTAGGGATCTGGAAGTTTCCCTCAATCAATTCTATCCACATCTCAATGGTGAGAACTTAGTCACATGACCACACCTATTCACAAGAGAGGCTGGGAAAATTTTGTCTCTTGCTGGGCAGCTATATGCCTTGGAAGAAGAAAGAGCAGATTTGGGGTAGAAGGAGGATAATAAATTACCCTATTTCCTCAGGTAATTTGAGCATGTCCCAGGTCCTAATGAGCCCTCCCTTTACTGGAAAGGTGTAAGTGATGCATGAACACCCTAAGGAGAAAACAAAAAGGGGTATTTTGTAGATAGACAAATGTAGACATCATCCTGATTTTAAAAGATTAATATAGTATTCTTATTATTGTGCTAACCTATTTCCCACTTCCTACCTGAAAGATTCGGTCTATGGAACAGGTTTTTAACTAAAAAATGTTTGGTGCCTGGCCCAGTCCTCCTTTTCAGGGCCTAGGCACTGTCTTCCAGCATCCAGGAATACCACCTCCCAAAGGCTTCCAGCTCTGCCCTCACTGGGAGTCACCCTTGTCTGCTAGGAACTGCCTCACCCAAGTTTATGTCCCGTCGTCTCATCCCCCAGGGCTCTGCTGATAGTCAGAGACAAGGGAAAACTCTGCGGGCCTTCTTAGGTCCAGGATTCCCTGTAGGACTGATTGGCTGAGGCTTCAGTTGCAACCACGTTGTGAGTTGGCTTTGCCCTTTCCCAGTTCTGCTTCCTCACTCACTCAACAATACATTTCCTGAGAACACTCTCCCAATAAACCTTTTGCATACAAATCCGTGCATTGGAGCCTATTTTCAAGGAACCCAGACTGAGACGTGATGTGATGTGGATGAAATTTTATGAAAATTTGATCAATAATGGGTGAGCTAGGAGAAAATTTCAATATTTGGTTTCAATTTTTAGATACATTTAAAACCTTGCTTTTGGCTAGAATTCCATCCCAAGTCAACAAAGAGTAAGTACCAGGGTTTCATTAAGTATGCAGGAAAAAAAAACCCAGAAATTTTTCTGAATGTTCCTGAATCCTGAAATGACAATGGAGAATTGAAAAATGGAGGATAAAAAGATCACTTGGATAAACACATTCTTTGGCTTTTTATTTCATAATGTACTTAGTGAGTGAGTATTGTATTACCCTAACGAGGTAGCCTTCTGAAATCTTTCCTTCACTCTATCTTTAGGAAATGGAATCATTAATAGAGATTTGGTGGACAACCACATATATTCAAGATCAAGTTCCCTTATGTTTGAAATCTACATGATTTTATTTTCAAATGTATATGAAAAAAGCTATTTTAATCTGAATAATATTTTATATTACACAATATTAAATATCTCTGTACCATATCTATTATAATAAATGAAATTCAGATCTTACATTGCTTCTTTATCTTTCCTAGACCTACCATGAGAAAATATCAATCTTCCAGCACCTAAAAAAATGAGCCATCTGTTAATCAGATGTTCAATTTTATTTACTCTCAACCCAGTAAACATGTTTATTCTATTTCGCTCCCAAAATGTGCCAGTTCAGTGAGAAAAATATTTCAAATAATGAATACAAAATATGACTAAAAATTTGGTAGCTAGTAATTAATGCTAAGTTCTAACAGTCTGAGAATGATGTGAAAATAAAAGACATTACAAATCATTCCTATTCTCTGATGAGTTTAATTTCTAACTAGCAGATCTGGACAATTTCTTTTAATCAATTCAGGTGGGTTTTTGGTTATTTTTGTTTTGTTTTGTTTTGTCTCAAAATATGAGGAACAGCCCCCAAAAGCAGAAACAATAAAAATAAAAATAAATCCAAATGGTTTCTAAAATATAGACGTCTGGTAACAGGTTCTCAAATATTTCGATTTTTCAAATCATACATTGTTCTGACTAAAATTTAGAGGCTTTGTGCGATTGCTGTTTGATTTATCATAAACATGCTTCTCTTATTTTAATGACCTGTGATTACAAATCCCTTGCCTTCTTATATCCGTGTATGCTGCTTTTTTCTTCTTTATGAGCAACTTGTGAATATTGCTTCCAGCCACTGCAGTTTTCATCCTTTTCCTCATTTTAGATCTTACATTTTCTTTCCCCAAACTAGAGAATTCCCCCCAAAAGACCACAATGGACTCTACTGCATCTTTGAATCTGACGCTGATAAGCGAGTGTAAAAAACATGTGGAGGTAATAATATTGATGATGTTGTCTGAATGTGTTAATATTGGTCACGTGAAACAGGGGAAGAGTATTATGATAAGTAGTGTGCTTGCTAATGTTAGCAAAACTACAGCTATACAATCAAGACAATTTATTTTTTATGATCCCGCTCTGGGTCATTCCCTGGGCCTTGGGTGAGGCTGCGAATTGCCGCAGGAAAGGGATTCTGTAGTTGTGTGTAGGACCTGCCTTTCTTCATCTTTATCTCTTCCTTAACAGACACATGGCTTTGACCTGAAAATTACGTGTCCTATGTTTCTAGGCTTCCTGGCTTGCTTACTACCATGTTTTAGAGCTCACTGCATTTAAATTTAACTCTGGCTTAATCTTGGGGCATTACTCTGCCCCCAGGACAGCTCCGATGAGTTCAGCCTTGGGTGTCTAGCTCCACGACACCCTTGACACTGCTCAGTTACGTGAAGTGTCAACATTATCGAAAGACGCCATAACCTCAAGGTAATGATTAAGGAAATCATGATGAAGAGATCCCAGGGATGCTAACATTCCTTCCTTTTGTCAACTCAGAATCTCTTAGAAAAGCAACTGATCTAAAATTGACAAGGCCTTCCCTTGTCACTAGATTGAAAGTCGGCTGAGAATAAATGTATCGGAAGCTATCTTCAGTGTAGGTATCTACACCCAGAGAGTTCTGGTTTCTTCATAGGCAATGGTCAGGGGTGTGCACCCAGACCTAAGCTACTGTGAACTCAGAGCCATTAGCAAAGACATCACAAAGCACAAGGCTGAAATTTGCCCTGGTTCACGTAGGTACTTACTATTGGTAGCTGCCCTCTGATAGATGAAGATTTACTGTCTTTGTGTCCCAGTCTGTGCCTCTAAAAATCAGGTAGGAGAGCATGCATTTGACACCCATGCTGTGTGCTGGCGTTTGGTCTGGTACGATAGTAACCTCAATTTGATGGTTTTTCTTCCCTCAGTGTTAAATGGAAATCATGATCATCTGAAATAAAGTTCTAAATTTTCTTGTGGTATAACTCACAGTGGACAAGAAAAACAGCTAAAGTCTTTGAGTGGATGATTCTAAAATTAAACAGGAAGTATTGTTTTTATAAAGGGATTAGAAATTGAGTCAATTAATCTAAGCCACATCAGTGAGTTAGTGAAAGGGTTGAGAACAGATTTCATGTTTTATGACATCTGGTCTGGTTCTTAGACTCCTTGTCTACTGTCTCACTGTGTGTTCTTGGAAAAATCACTTCCCATATATTCATTTTATGGGAAAATTACATTGAATCCATCTTATAAATGTACCAAGGGAAATCTAAAATCCCCTGAGGGCTGGGCCGGTGTCTGTTTTCACTTGCTTACACATGCATTGCTGCCTCTCCTAATTGAAGAGGGCATTCCTGATGACTTATTATCTGTGCACATTTCAAAAGACCAACCCAAGGCAAAGTCCATATCTCCTCAGCCCACAGAACTTTTATAGACCCTCATTCATGGGATAGGTTCTAGGGATCCTGGAGAGAGATTCTGACAGTTATCCCACACATAAAATTCTTCAGACTTCTGTCTTCAAGAATTTCCACTTCCCCTTCAATTCTGAGTATTTACGTAAGAAAGATGGCATTACTTGTTAATAAATACTTGCCAACCCGTTAACACAACCGAAGCGGTTCCACCGGTCCTTCCAAGCAGCACTTTTGGAGAGCAATGGGGGAAGAGTTGGAGAGGGAAGTCCCAGGGAGAGCAAAGCAACCATGATGTTCCTACATCAGAGCCACAAGTGGTTTTATTTCCTGTCCTTGATTTTCTGCTTTGAAACTACTGTCTCCAAGTACTAACTGCAAGTCTAGTCTAGGTAAAGAAATGGAGATTCTTATTTTGATGTTATCTCTATGAATGCATCAGAGTGATAGGGACCAGGAAGTCATTGAGGTCATCCACACAGACTCATGATGACCTTGAGAGTAGCAGAGGAGACACTTCTGAGTCCCCCACCCAGAGTGATGTAGTTGGTGACTCAGGCCCACTTACCTTTTAGTTCTACCTGATATTCTCAAATGGACCTACTCATGGAAATACTGCTACGTCAATGTTTGTCTCTAGTTTACTGAATTCTAGAGTTGAGATGAAGTGGTGAGAGAGAGGCTGAGGAAGTTGGATTTCAGAGTCCCCACTACCATTCAAACCATAAAAATCCTGATTTGATCAGGACTTACCTCTATGATTTCATTGGGAAGAAAAGCACTGCACTAAGTTCTTCATTCAGGTTCTTACAAATAAGATAGAACAACTTCATGTTTAAGTAAAATTCCACATAGCTAAAATAACCGGGAAATACATAAACATGTTCTACTTTTATATTTTCCCATCACAGTAGAATCATTGGTCAGACTATGTTGCAACGAGCAGGGCTCTATGTCCCTTGATACTGTCATCATGGCCAAAAAGAGATTTTTTTTCAGTAAAGTATCATCAAAACATGAACCACATCAGAAATATGAGTCATAGAGTCCCCATACCTAATCAGTCTATTGAAACTAATGGTACCAATTAAGGCATGCCTATAGTTTCTTTCAAATTCTTCCAAAAATGATATACTGAATGAAATGTATAAGCTATTAAAAATGAAGAGCAAGCGGCAACTGGAAATTAAGTGCTAACATGCCACTTTAAGTGGGAACACATGGTCTGTTAGAATACCGGTGTGGAAAGTAAATAGTAAGACAAGGGATTATGAGTATGAATGACATTACAGATGAGTGTCTTTAGAGCCTTAATGAGAACTGTTTTCCCCCTGGTCCACTCTTTCCCATCATTCCATCATTCTTGGGCTATTTCCAGGTTCAGGGGGATTCAGCAGAAACAACATCCCTGGTAAGAAGTCAGCGATATTGACAACATTCCCTAAGTGAAACTTACAGATTGATCCATGGGGTCATATTAAAGCAAAACTAGTTTGTATGCTATTTCATGGACAGAGCACAAACTGGACTGATTTATGTTTGTTTTGGAGATGGGGGTTTTCATGATCAATTCACTGATTGTTTTTCTTATTTACTGTAACAAAATGAGGAATCTCTTTCATTCAAATGATGAGCCTTAAGAAATCTAGTCTCTCCTTTTTAATAACAATTGTCAAAATATATTATATCCCAATGCACAATAAAGAAAACACAGTGATGAGGATATAATAAATAATTACACTGCTACTGAAGGTTATTTTCACTTAAATAAGAGGTTATTAACTTTATTTACTCAGAATATTTTTTATGAACAAGTAACATTGCTTCACAGCTGAAGCCTGAAGGAGGGGAGATATTCTCTCTCCTCACTCCCAATATGATCACCCGCCTCACTTAGTCACCACTAGGCAAACCAACCCCAAAGAAAATTGTGTGTTAGCTATAGAATAGGAGGCATTTTGGTGACAAACACATAAAACAAAAGAATTGGAAAGAAGTAAAGGGAAATATGGCTCATTGGTCCTCTTTGCATGTATCCTGGTTGGTTATGTTGATTGGTGGGGAAGATCTTTCCAATACCTGTGAACAAATTAATACTTCTTGCTAAAACCTAAAAAGATAAGCAAAGCTACCAGGTAGCATTCCCACATGTTTGGAAGAGATGATATGAACAGAGACAGCAAACACTGATGTACCATGGCAGGTCTAGAGGGAGTCGCTAGAGCTTGGGCTTACACTTACGGAGTTGTGCCATATACAGCTTCCTACTGGAGGCATTCACTCACCAGCTAAGTAGAAAGTGGTCTTGCTTGGGCTTCCCTGGTGGCGCAGTGGTTGAGAATCTGCCTGCCAATGCAGGGGACAAAGGTTCAAGCCCTGGTCCGGGAAGATCCCACATGCTGCGGAGCAACTAAGCCCATGCCACAACTACTGAGCCTGCATTCTAAAGCCCGCAAGCCACAACTACTGAGCCCATGCGCTACAACCACAGAAGCCTGCGTGCCTAGAGCCCATGCTCCGCAACAAGGGAAGCCACAGCAATGAGAAACGCCTGCACCGTGATGAAGAGTAGCCCCCGCTCGCCGCAACTAGAGAAAGCCCGCGCGCAGCAACGAAGATCCAACGCAGCCAAAAGTAAATAAATAAAAATAAATAAATTTATAAAAAAAAAGAAAGTGGCCTTGCTTGAATGGAGGATGAAAGGACTATAGAAACAGAATTTTTATACTGTGTGCCATTAGAGAGACTGAAGAACTAATGTGTGAAGTCAGGAAGAAGACATTTTTCTAAAGAGGCAAAGAAGAATTCAAATGTTATAGTACTTCTCATATGTATTTTACTACAATGACTGTGAACAAATCTGTCTGTCTGAGTGCCACTTTATACAGGACAGTGGTTAAGGGCACAGACTTTGGGGTCAGGCAGGATGGTCAAACATTAACTTTGCCACACATGATTTGTTGAATCTTCGGCAAATTGTTAAACTCTTGGAATTTCCAATTCCTTAACCATTAAGTTATATGATAAACCCCATGGGTGAGAATTAAATGAGATAGTGCAGGTAAAATACTCAGTAGAATATCTAGCACGTATTAGAAGAATAACACAATACTTGGAAGAGACTCAGGTCCTCTGCCAGCCTCCCTCTTTATCACCATGCTTCAGTCAAGTTCTCTTTCTTTCTCTCCTTGGGCTTCCCAGGCTCATTCTCATTTCCTACTCTGGTAGTTTTATCTCTCACCACTCTTGTCTTTCATGAGTACATACTAACTTTCCTGTCCTTCCTGGTCTTCAAAAAGGAAAGCTTATTTGTGTCTTAGGACAGAGTCTTTTGCTTTTTCTGCTGCCTAGGTAGCATTTTTCCTGATTTTCATGTGGCTATTTTCTTCTCTTTGGTTTGCTCTCACCCTTTGTGTCACATACTTACTTAGTCTTTTCCTGAATATTCCAGCAGCAGTAGCCTCCCTGGCTCTCCCACCACTGGCATAGCCCTATTTTATTTTCTTCCTAGCCCTTATCACTAACTTACATTGATTTTCATGTTTATTTTCTGCCTTGTTCCATAGGAATATAAGCTCCATGAGACCATTTCTGCATTGACCAGCATCTAAAATAGGATACTAAAGAGGAGTACTAGAATCAGTCTTCAAATAAAGGAGGATAGAGGGGAACAGTAGTTACAACAGTTTTATAGCCTTTTGTTTTAGTTATCTTTTATATTTTTAATCTTTCATTAGCCTTTTACAACAAATCCTTCAGTGAAGCTCTTTCGGAATTTTGAAGACTTTGGGGGCTTATGCATACCAATTAAAGTAGGTATAATTGTTTAGGATAAGAGCTCTCTAAAAGTTTATCAATTTAGAAGTTTTTCCAATTCAAAGGAGCCATCATCTGGCCATTGACAAGTAGGATCTTAATAGCATCTGAAACCAATAAGACACAAAAGGCATTCCCACAAAAGAGTGCAAGGGATGCAGCCCTCACAAGATCCAGATAATTCCCTCCCAAGCATAGTCTAAGAAAGTAAAGGCCTTTTGCTGCATCACTAATAAAGCAATGAAGGTTGAGATGACAAGGGCCTTTTATGGACCGAGACCCCTTATTGACAAACGCCCCTGAGAGCTGGTGTGATGGGACGAAGGGACTGCTTGGAATCCCAGTCTATTCCACTAGTGGTCTGCCGAATGTCCACCAGTATGTGCAATTTCAGATGGCTGAGACCAGAGAGAATTTTCTCACTGCTCAACAAACCAAGCTCTCAAGATGAAAGGAAACCCTTATCAGACCAATGGTTTCCTTCTTATGACAAAAGACACACAGAGACAGAAAAAAAAAAAAAAGACAGTGACCATCTATGAGAGGAAAAGGGTCAACAAACCAAGAGTACTCTAGCAAAGTTCTCCAAGAGTTGCCAAGCCCAGGGATCTAGCCCTATAAGTGTTTTCTCCTGCTAATCTAATTTTAGAAAAAGAGAAAAAATTGTACCACTCATGCCTCCAACAGACCCTGCAGGCAGAGACCCAGGAGGCTGGCTGACTTGGTAAGGATTCTTACCTCCTAGCGGCTTTTGTCAGGTGTCTCAGGATCTCTTAACTGCAGTAGCCTTGGAGCCAGGAGTGCCTAGCCAGTAAAGTCGTATTCCATCTTTGCTGCCAACTGTCGGCGAGGAAGAAATTTCCCTCTACCCTTCTAGGTTCTTCTGGCTGGTCTAAGAATTAAATGGGCTTAAGACATTAACAGGAGAAAATCATACAAAGTTTAACAACTTATATACATGGGACAGACCCAGGAGAACTGAGTAAGTCCTCGACTAAAACTTTTTAAATGGCAATAAAATTACATCAAGGAAGCAGGGAGAAAGAATAAAAATAAAAGCAGGAAAAAATGAGGTAAAACATCAAAAGTTTAATTGGTATTTTGGTAGACCGGATAATGTGTTTCCCCATCCCTCCCGGATGTCCATAGCCTAATCCCTGAAAACTGTGAATTGATAGGTTACACAGCAAAGGGGAATTAAGGTAGCAGAGAGAATTGAAGTTGCTAATTAGCTGATTTTAAAATCAAGAGGTTATCGTGTATAACCTGGATGCACCCAATGTAATCACGAGGGCCCTTAAAGTGGCAGAGGAGACAGAAGAGGAGACAGAATCAGTGGGAGATGTGACTACAGAAGGTCGGAGCAATGCAGTGTGAGAAGAACTCCACCCACTGCTCTGGCTTTGAAGGAGGAGAAAGGAAGCCACAAGTTTACCTCCACAAAGAATGGAGGTCAACTCTTGAAGACAGAAAAGGAAAGGAAATGGAATCACCCCTGGAGCCTTCGGGAAGGAGGGCAGTCCTGCCAACACCTTGATTTTGGTCCAGGAAGATCTGTGTCATTTCTGACCTTACAGAACTGTAAAACGTAAAACCAAATACAAAACCAAGAAAACCTGTAAAATGGTTAAGTCATCAACTTCGTGGTAATCTGTTACAGCAGCAACAAAAAATTACTACAGATATGTTCAGAAACTTGTCATTTAATTAAAACAATCAGATAAGACAAACTTTTGGCAATGTTTTTAAAGAGGACAAAAATTCAATACAAATTGAGAAACATTTTAATGAGATTAACAAAAGAGAGAAAATGTGATTATAGTGCATGTAATTCTATGGTAATATATTTGAAATCCTGAAGAAACAGAACATTTTACAGGGAAATATAAATTACCAAAGCTGACTCAAGAATAGTTAGAGGTCTGAGTTAACTGATAATCACAGAAGAAATAGAAAAACTGTGTATAAAATAATTTCATTCAGAGAGGTCTCTCATTAGACTACTCTCAGCTTATTTTTTAAATGTCAAGGAAAAGAGTGAAATCAAAAAGTTTTCTCTATTAATGAAAATTGTTCCAATATTTAGAAGAATAAAGAAATTGCTTCTATTCATTTTATGAAGTTGGTAGAACCCCGACACCAAAACTGGGGAAGGATAATCCGTAACAGTAAAGTAGACAACTTTATTTATAAGTATACAAATAAGAATTATTGAAATAGAAATGAGAATATTATTCCTAAGGGTCTGAGACATGACAAAGGTGGCATCAACAAACAGTACTGAGAGGTATGTAGCAGAAGGGGGATAATTATATACTCTACCTTACACCAATATATATCCCAGATAATTAAAGAGTTAAATATCACTGTCCCTTAAAAACCTAGAGTATGTAATGTTATGATGAAGAAAGCATTGCAAATCAATAAGGAAGGGATACTTTATTTTTAAATGGCACAGAAAAATCTGGCTATTAACATTTAAAAGATAGTCTTTGATACTTATCACACAATCACATTTAATTAAAGATGAGATAAATTAAATGGCAGAGCTGTTTAAAAATAGAAAGTGTTGTTTTGGGACAGATAGGTTGCTCAGGATCCTGACCTGTTCTCACAGGTGTTGGAAGACTATTTGTTGAGGTGCTGTGCAAATGCCACTGGAGAGGTCTCTGGTCATTCAAGAAAAAATATCCTCCTCTGATCACTCTGTATCTCCACCTTTTCCTTATTTTATTTATGGCATTCATCACAGTCTATGAGTATCTTATGTACTGATTTCTTTGTTTATGATCGGATAACTCTAGCGTGTATGCTTTATGAAGCTGGGGACTTTATCTCATCTCTGCTGAATCTCCAGACTCTACACTGGTATAGAGCAGTCTCTCAAATAATATTTTTATTTTAGATAAATGAATGAATTTATTTTATCTATGAGTCTTACTCTATTAACATGAAATTTAGGGCATATTCTATTGTTACTGTTCATTCATAAGTCATGTAATCCATTTATACTTGGGGTGGGAAGTAAATTTGCCCTGAATCAAGTCATATAAAATAAACACCAATAGCTTGCTCCCTGAGCTGAGGATGTAAGGAACCACTCCAGCATCCTATAATGCATCCATCCACAGACTTAAACCTGAACTCAAGCATATGGGCAACAGAGGGAAAAGCTTTTATTGCTGCAGGAGGCTAAGAGAGAGCCTTGCATAATACAACATCTTGATCATATAAAGTTAAATTAATTGCAATGTACTAGTTACCAACCAACCAGTTGCTGGAGTTGAATAACAGTTACAATTTAATATAATCCCTGTTTACCCTCTAAGAGAAAATGTCTATCTTCAGAAGTTGCTTTGTAGGCATAGTTAAGTTTTTACAGTATCAGCAGACCAGTGGCAGCTTGGTAGCCTGAAGGGTACCTCACTAGGAAAACAGAACTCAGATGATCTAGGATGTCTGATGGAGGATCAAGACAGCCCTTGTGTAAAGGTTCCTGTTTTAATTTTTGTCTCTTTTCCAAATTTACTTCTACACAAACAATGTTTTCTCCACTATTTAATTCTCATTATTTTCAAACCTGTCATTCCTAATATTTGGCGTATTTAATTTTATTTTTCTTCTTAAACAAACCTAACAGTACTATAACAGATGTCTCTTGGATATGAAGAAACGATAATGTACATCACTCGATGTTTCCGCGAGTTTATTTAATGGCATACACAGGAAGTGTCAGGCTGTTAATGTTTCTGGAAAATGGGGCATTCTATTTTCATCATATACTCTGGGCTGGAAATGATCTTTTCCCCCTCTTGAAAGGCCTTCCATCAATAGAGCATGTGGAAAATACTGATCCTTCAGGGAATATTGATCCCACGGAGTGAACACAGTTGCCAGGAAGAACAGTATAGAGCACACAATGTAGAGAGAGAGAAACGCACAAAACATTCCCTGGCACATAATAGAGTCTCAATAATGTTTGTCTAATAAATGAATAAATGCCTTCTGTGTTAAGAAATCAAGCAGGCAGTCAGAAGTGAACTATGTGTATTGAATGGAAAGAAAATTTGGAGAGGAAATAAATTGTTTAAAATTTTCAGCAAATTGATTTGTCAATACCCTTTGTGATTAGTAATAAGGGTTCTGAAAAGGAACACGGACTTCCAACAATGCCTAATGAAAGAACAATAATGATTGGAACAAAGTGAAGGACAGAGAAAGTGCAAGAGACCAAACTTTCAGCAGGAACTCAAGTTTGTCACCAGCTCTTTGGTGAGAGGGTTTAGTAGAATCTGTTGTATATTCCACATTTTTTTTCCTTTCAAATACATCATTCATGTACACATTTAGTCATTTATTCTTAACTAACGTTAATGGAATTTAAATTTATTCTCAAATGGAAGTGGTAAAATGTTGATACAGAAGAGTGATAAGTCACACATGTGTGCAACCACTATGAAAATTATACAAGGAAAACACTCAAAAATACTATAAAAAATCAAGATGGAATCCTTAAAATGTTGAAATAATGCATTGTAAAGAAAAAAAAGAGGAATAAAGAAATGAGAAACAGAGGAAACAACCAGAGAAAACATATAAAATGACATATATTCCAATCAAAATACAAATAAACTAATGAAAAGATGGAGATTGGTAGAGTGGATTACAATATGCTATTTACAAGAAATTGACTTCAAATTTTACAGCATAGTAGGTTGAAAGTACAATATAAGGATAGAAGAAGACATACCATTCAAGCATAACAAAGCAGGAGTTGCAATATTACTATCAGATAAAGTAGACATCAGAGTAAAGAAAATTACTAGCGACAAAGAGAAGCATTACATAATGATAAAAGGATCAGTGCACTGGAAGATATAATGGTCTTAAATGTATGCACAAAATAAGGGAGCCTCAAAATACATGAAGCAGAAACTGATAGGGTTGACAGAGAAAGAGACAAATCCACAAGTTAGTTGAGGACTTCAATGTTCTACTCTCAGCAACTGATAGAACTACTAATCAGAAAATAACCTGGGATAGAGAATCACTCAAATGAATCTAGTTGATATATTTAGAACAAAGTACCCCAAAATAGCAGAATACATGCTTTTCCTAATCCCATGGAAAAGTCATCAAAATAGGTTATATCCTGGGCCTTAAAAGAAACTTCAACAAATTTACAAGACTTAAAACCAAACAGAGTGAATCCTTTGACCATAATTGAATCAAACTAGAAGTTGGTAGAAGAAAGACAAGAACAGCATCTCTATATGCATGGAAATTAAATAACACACTTCTGAACAATCTATGGGTCAAAAAGGAAGTCTCTAGAAAATTTAAAAGTACATAGAATTTAATGAAAATGGAAATACAACTTATCAAAATATGTGAGGGTGCAGCTCAAGTAGTACTCAGAGGAAAATGTATTGCATTAAAATGCTTGCAATAGAAATAAAGTAAAGTTTTGATTGAGTAAAGTTCTCAGTCAAAAATCTAAGTTTCTATTTCAGGAAAATAGAAAAAGAAGAGCAAGCAGAGGAAAGAAAATAATAAAGAGAAAAGAAAATATATAATTGATAACAGGAAAACAATAGGAAGTTAATAAAATAAAAGCTGATTATTTGTAAAGTGAATAAAACTGACAAATTTTATTTCTTTAGAAAGATTGACTAAAAGAAAAATAAAAGATATCATTACAGATCCTGCAAACATTAAAAAGATAATAGGAGAATACTAAGAACAACTTTACATTCATATATTCAACATCTTAGATAAAATGGACCAATCCTTCGGAAATCACAAACTGTCAAACTCAACCAAGATGAAATTGATATTATAAATAGTCCTATAAGCATTAAAGCAGTCCCCAACATTTTTGGCACCAGGGACCAGTTTTGTGGAAGACAGTTTTTCCATGGACTGGGGCGAGGGGGGATGGTTTGGGATGATTCAAGCACATTACATTTATTGTGCACTTTATTTCTATTATTATTACACTGTAATATATAACAAAATAATTATACAACTCACCATAATGCTAACAGGAGGCGGAGCTCAGGCAGTAATGCAAGCGACTGGGAGCTGCTGTAAATACAGATGAAGCTTTGCTTACTTGCCGCCACTTACCTCTTGCTGTTTGGACCAGTTCCCAACAGGCCATGGACCAGCCGTGGCCCGGGTGTTGGGGACACCTGCATTAAAGAAATTGCATTTAGAATTTTAAAATCTCCCAATAAACTAATCTCTAGGCCCAGATGGTTTTACTGAAGAATACTCCCAAACATTTGACACCAATTTTACATAGTCTCTTTCAGAAATTAGGAGTGGAGGGAACATTTTCTAACTAATTTTATGAGGTCAGTGTTACCCTGATACCAGACAAGACAGTACAAAAAAGAAAACCACAGTAACTAACTCTCATGAACTTAGATGTAAACTTCCTTAACAAAATACAGACAAATCAAATCCAACAGTGTATAAAAGTAATTTTATCATGACCAGGTGGGATTTATTGCACTTTTGAAGGGCTGGTTCAACATTTGAAAATAAATCAGTGTGATCACCATATCAACGAGGACAAGAAGAAAAATCATTTGATCATATCAGTTGACACAGGAAAATCACTTGAAAAATCCAATGTCTATTCATAATAAAAACTCTCAACAAGTACAAATAGAGGGGAATTATCTCAACTTGATAAAGTACATCTACAAAAAAACCTACAACTAACAGTAAATGTAATGGTGAAAGACTGGATACTTTCCCCTATGATTAGGAGCAAGGCAAAGATGTGAGCTCTCATCACTCTTAGCATAACACTGGAAGTTCCAGCAATAAGGCAAGAAAATCAATAAAAGGCATACAGATTGGAAATGAAGAGGTAAACTTGTCTCTGTAGGCGACCTGACTGTTTACATAGAAAATGCCCAGGAATCTACAAAAACAAAAACAAAAACAAAAACTCCTAGAACTATTAAGTAAGCTCAGCAAGGTCACAGGATAATACAAGATCAAAAACAACAAAATCAGTTGCTTTTCTGAATACTAACAATGAACATGCAGAATCTGAAATTAAAAACACTATACCACTTATAATTGCTCTAGTGAAAAAGAAATACTTAGGTTTAAGTCTAATAAATGTGTATGGAATCTCTAAGCCAAAAATTACTAAATGCTATATCCTAATGATGTCAATTCAGCCCAAATTGATCTATAGATGTAATGCATTTCCTATCAAAATTCCAGCAAGTTTTTTTGTTGATATAGATATGCTCATTCCAAAAGTTATATAAAAAGGCACAGACTCTAGAATAGCTAAAAAAAAAAATCTAAACAAGATACTTCAAATAAATTTTGAAGTATCACTCTACCTGATATGAAGGCTTACTAGCTGCAGTAATTAAGACAGTATGGTACTACAAGATAAACACATAAAGCCATGGGACAGAATAGAGAATCAGCAATCAACCCATGCAGATATGCTCCCCTGATTTTTGACAAAGATGTAAAAGCAATTCAATGAGGCAGGATAGCCTTTTCATCAAATAAGCTCATATTTTTACAAAAATTAACTCAAAATGGATCATGGGCTGAAACATAAAATGTAAAACTAGAAAATTTTTAGAAAAAAAAGTAAAAAATATTTGAGATTAAGAACTAGGTTGAGTTTCTAGACTGAATTCATAAAAAGAAAAATGATGAATCAAGTCTAATAAATCAGATGAAAAGACAAAACTACAGACTGGGAGAAAATATTTGAAAACCACATATCCAACTAAGGACTAGTAACTAGATAATACAAAGAACGCTCAAAAGTCAACAGTAAGGAAAACAAACAATCCAACTAGAAAATTGGCAAAAAACATGAACAGACATTTCATTAAAGAGGATACACAGATGGCAAATAAGCACACGAAAAGATGCCAATCTCACTACTATCAGGTACATGCAAATTAAGACCACAAATAGATACTACAAACCTAGCAGAATGACTGAAATAAAAAATGGTGACAACACCAAACGCGGGCAATCATAAGACATTAGAATTCTTATATGTTGCTGATGGGAATGTAAAATGGAAGATTAATGTGGATAAAGGTTTGGAATTTTCTTACAAAATTAAATAGGCCAGTATCGATTATCCAGCAATTGCACTCCTGTACGTTTATCCCAGAGAAACAAAAACATGTTTGCATAGCCCCAACCCGGAAACAGTGCAGGTGCTCTTCTACAGGTGATGGTTAAAGAAACTATGGTGCACCCATAGCGTAGCAAAGAAAGGGAACAAACTCTTGCTACAGGTAAAAACTTGTTTGAGTCTCCAATCTCAAAAAAAAAAAAAAAAGCCAATCTCTAAAGTTTACATACTGTATGATTTCATTAATACAAGATTTTGAAATGACAAAACTGTCAAAATGGAGAACAGATCTGTGGTGTCAGGGATTAGGGACAGGGGTCAGGGAGTAGCTATGCAGGGGTGCAGAAGAGAGGTGGGTTTGGTTTGAAAAGAGCAGCATGAGGGAGAGACGCTTCTGTTGATAGAATTGTCCAGCGGCTTGACTGTGATGGTAGATACATGAACTTATGTGATAAAATTGTATACAACTATTTACATAGAGATGCATGCACACACAATTACTAGTAAAACTGGAGAAATGTTAATAAGATCAACAGATTGTATTAATGTAAATACACTGGTTGTGATATACTACAGCATTGTTCAGTGACACTATCGGAGGAAACTGGGGAAAGGATATAAATGATCTCTGTGTTTTATTTTTTCTGGGGAAAGGATATAAATGATATCTGTGTTTTATTTTTTCTGGGGAAAGGATATAAATGATCTCTGTGTTTCATTTTTTAACAACTGGGTGTAAATCTACAATTACCTTAACAAAGAAAAATATGAGTGTTAATACCTAGATGTTTTTAGTATCTTAGTCAAGATGCTTAACAATTCAGTCAAGAAGTCATGTAACTCATCATAAGCAGTGTTTCTGATGAGTTGACAGTTTTTCATCTTTAAATATTTGAGGATCTTTATCAGTATATTAAGACTGCATGAACTTTAACTTTTTATCAGTGTCAAAAGTCTCTCTCTCTTTTTAAATGTTAGCAGAAATAAATAGGAAAGAAGGCAAAATTAGTTTCCAAAGGTTACTTTGACTGGTGAGAACTGGCATCCTATTTATTCATGACCGAACTGTGAAAACAGCACAGGGCAGATGAGGGCTGTTTTTTAATAAGCACCAGCCCGAGAGAGTTGAGCAAACAACCTCCATTTATTTCAAATGATCACCAAAACCAAGAACGGAATAATGAGAGGATAAACATAAGGTATTAATTGAGTCACTGTCTCCATTTCTTCCTGGGAAAATGCAAAAATATAAAACACACACACTCAAAAGGATACATTGAAATCCCTTTAGAGTTGCCTTTCATTTCATTGGGAGACAGGAAATGACTTAAATAGATTTTATGGTATTCTTAAGAAATAAATTACCTTGAGTGATGAAATAATGTAAATCTTAAATAGTGTGTTCTGTGGAAATGTCTTGGAGAAGGGTTCTATAGCTGCAGATCTTTTATCTAAAAATAAACACAAGGACAGCAATTACTCACTGCTCTGTGTAAAACCCTGAACAATCACACTTGCAAAGTTTTTTAAGATTCTGAAGTATTCAGCATATTGTTTGCAACACCTTTCCCATCGTGAATACACTCTACATGAGTAAAGCCAGGTTGGTTGGCAGACAAACTCTCAGAATAGTCAGTCTTAATCACAAAGTCATATGTCTATGAAAAAGTCTTTCCTTCCTTTCTGTCTATTTAGCATCTTCGTCATGTGAGAAATGAATTATTCACATTTATATCCATTTCACTTTTATGTAGAGACCTGACCTATATCAATTCTCTTTCTTTATCTTTCCTATTCAAATAGTTTGGATGGATTCAGCATAATTTATCTCATTGCTTTAAAAGATACTCTGTACTGCTCTAATCTCTGTTTTCTATGAATGCATATAATCCCATATTCCTGAAATCTCAACTACTTTTCCAAGAAACATTTTCCTACATCATTCATGAAATATCACTTTATTATTGTATTAGTTTGGGGACTGCTGGAGCAAAATACCTCCAGCTGGATGGTTTAAAACAGCAGAAATTTATTTTCTTACAGTTCTGAGGCTGGAAGTCCAAAATCAAGGTGTCAGCAGAGCCACGCTCCCAATAAAGGCTCTTGGGAAGAACACTTCCTTGCCTCTTCCAGCTTCTGGTGGTTACTCTCAGTCCTTCGCATTCCTTGACTTGCAGCTGCATCACTCCACCCTTGGTTTCCGTTGTCATATGGCGTTCTCTCTGTGTATCTCTGTCTTCAAAATTCCCTTCTGTTATAAGGACACCAGTCATTAGATTCGGACCCACCCTAATTCAGTATGACCTCATATGAACTAGATAACATCTGCAAAGTCATTATTTACAAGTAAAGTGATTTTCACCCTACGAGGGAGTTAGGACTTGACCATATCTTTTTGCGGGACACTATTCAACCCATGACAATTGTGAAAATACATTTCGATCCATGCTGATAGGTTATGATAAGGAAGATATTTATTAGCTAATAAAGTCCACATACCACTCTAAGGTTCATGAAATCTTTTCCTTTTTTTTTTTGTTTTTTTTCGCTGAGAAAGAGCTTTATTTGCATTGTATCTTTGCTCTTGTTACAGTGTGATAACAGTTTTAAAAAACGTTCTAAGCAATCATCTGTCTGCCTGCCTTTCTATTGATATTTTGCTTCTCCGAAACAGAGATGGTATATATAGGTGTGTAAGTCCTTAGGCTTTGTTCACTGTGACAGCATTGCATCATGGTTCCATGAAGACTGCAGAATTTATATCCAAAAACATGCATGCAAATGTTACATGACTATGAAATCTTTTTCTGATTGTAGTTTTCTTAATGTAGTTAAACTAGTTTTAAGGAAATATACAATGTTAAAGGTCAAATGATTTTTAACTTGTAAGGATATGATAACTTGAATGGAGAACAGTTAAATCCTGTACAGAGTTGAGCACAATTTACATGGTACTTTAAATAATCGATACTTTATTTCTGCATGGGTGATTGGTATGAATATGGTACAAAGTTGAGAAGCAAAAAAGGAATTTGTATTCTACCTCTCATCTTCCAATCATCTAATTTCCTTCTTTATTTATTTATTTTTAAAATTTATTTATTTATTATTTATTTATTTTTGGCTGTGTTGGGTCTTCGTTTCTGTGCGAGGGCTTTCTCCAGTTGCGGCAAGCGGGGGCCACTGTTCATCGTGGTGCGCAGGCCTCTCACTATTGCAGTGTCTCTTGTTGCGGAGCACAGGCTCCAGACGCGCAGGCTCAGTAGTTGTGGCTCACTGGCCTAGTTGCTCCATGGCATGTGGGATCTTCCCAGACCAGGGCTCGAACCCGTGTACCCTGCATTGGCAGGCAGATTCTCAACCACTGCGCCACCAGGGAAGCCCAAATTTCCTTCTTTAGAAGCAAATATTGTAATCAGTATTTTGTGAATCCTTCCAGAAATATTCTTTACATACTTGCATATACAAGTATCCATTCATCTCTCTCTCTCTGTCTCTCACATCCATCTATTAAAAATCAAAACACACAAATGGTAGCATATTATAGACATTGTATATATTTCTCTTTCATTTCACAATAAACAACTCTCTTTTTACTCCTTGCTCTCCTCCAGGTACTCTCCTATTTCTCTTGTCTCTTTTATAGCAAAAAAGTCTTCTGTCCTCATTGTTTCCTTTTACCCACTTCCTGCTTTCTCATCACTGCCCTGCCCTCAACTACTCTACTAGAATGATCCACGCCATCCAAAACAGCCATCCCCTGCTCCACTGCCACTGCCATTTTATCCCGCTTCCTCTGTATCTCTTATCTCTATTGTCTTAGTAACTGTTGTACTCCTAGCAATTTGATGATGAAGAATGGTACCTCATTGTAGTTTTAATTTGCACTTCTCTTAATATGAGTGAGGTAGACGATTTATTAGATGCCTGAGTTATTTGTATTTCTGTTTCCATGTATGTTTGCCCATATCCTTTGCTAACTTTTCAATTAGGTTTTGGTTTTATTCTCACTGATTTATAGGAACATTTATATATTAAGGAAATTAGGTCTTTTTTTTTTTTTCTGACATGCTCTTCAACACCATATAATAACACCTTCCCTTCATTACTCAGCCAGTCTCATTTGGATTTAAATATTCTTTGCTTCTTGAAGGCTCTCTCCATTTGCTGCACTATTGAAACTTCCTGCCCTTCTATTACAGTGTTGATGGTGAGATGAGGTATCATCATCCCCATGTCTTCTTTCCTGGTCCCTCTTCACGCCAACGTGGATTTGTCCTTTACTCAGTTACTAGTAAGGATACTTGATTTCCATAAGAAAAGGTTATTCCTATCTCTTATTCTGTGTGTCATCAAATATATATATAAACTTGCCATCAATTGGCAACTTGAAATATTTATAAATCTGGTTGCCTGCTAGAGAATGTAATTCCATCTCTCTGCCATTTCTATAACCACTAGGCTTCTTGTTTTTCTTTCTTCACTGGAGAGCTTTGAACCCCATGAGATAATTCCCTTCAGCAACTATTGAAGATCTTCAGCTCATAAGAATATAACTGTAACTATATGAATAACCGCAACCTCTTTTAACTTTATATTTACACACTACTTCAAAATTTTTTAGAAAGAAGTGACATATAAAATACATTTTTGTACATTAATACTCAAAAAGTGAGATGCTAATAATAATTCTTTAAACGCCTCTCTATAATGCTTTTCTCGAGGAAGCAAATCTTACCTAAATATAGAAGATTGTTGAAGTGGTAAAATACGGCATAATTTTCCAACAAGTAATAAAATCATTGCATAGCTGCAGTACACACTTTTCGGCTATGACATAAATAATGTATAAAGTGTTTATTTATAGTTAAGTTGTGTTAGACAATGTCTGTAGCTCAAAACATATTTAATTACTGATTCACTATTCAAAACACAGCAGTTACAGATTTTCTCACAATTTTCTCCTTATAATAATATATAGATGATTTATTTACCCTCTAGGATTATAAAAAATATGTAGCCCTTCTACACAGAAGTTGCTTGATGAGACTTAGAAGCATAGATGACCGCAGTCTTATAGGTGTCCAGATCTAGGGTATAAATTTTAACTCTCTGAAAAATGGAAAGGAAAGCTCACAAACCATATCTTTGATGTGAAAAGTGTTATGAAACATTTTGCATTAAATTAGAAAGTTTCAAATTTAAACTGACTTTTGAATACATTAGAGAAAGAAGAAATTCTATTTTTAATCTAGTATATTAAACTACTAATACGCATAACCTTATATAGAAAAATATTACATAGGCTTTATGTAATAAAAGTCGGGCTTGGGTTTTGCTGAAATCTGATAAAGCTTGGAGTGATTTCATTAAACACTGAGGAGAAAATGTCAAGTGAATTAAAAATGGAAAAGAAAAATAGCTTGATCTAGCCTAGTGCCATTCTGATTTTTTGAAATAATTCAATGAATTCATGACTGAGTGCCTATGATACATGCCAAGATTTTGGGGCCCTAGAATGAATGAATAAATTATGTTAATGGTCTAATATTCTAATTAGTTCCTTGTACTAAACCTTTCAGGATTTCATAAAACACTTATTTTGCTATAGAAAATACCTGCCCACCCATCTAAAAAGTTCTTGTATCTCCACTCTGACCATTTAATTCTTTTTTTTCCCAAGAATAAGGTCAGTTTCTTCCCCTTCTTTAGAGCTTTTTCTAGTTCTTTGGCACATAAGCCCTTGTACCAAAGTATTTATTATCTGATCAATAAATACCTGTTAGTTTACTAGCAATGATGCAACCAGCATTCAAAATATACGACAAACACACCTTCGAACACTTTGATTTTTATGAGACTAAAAATATGAATCTAGTACTATGTGGTAAATGGAAGTCAAGTAGGAGGGGGAAATATAAATTCCTCTAACTAAAAAATTTCTATAATTCAATACATAGAGATAACTAAATAAACCAATAGGTATAAATATATTTCAACTTAAAATGGTTACGTGATTGCAAGAGTCAAGTCTATGGAGTAGAGTTGCCAGATTTAGCAAATAAAAATACAAGACATTCAGTTAAATTTGAACTTCAGATAAACACCAACTAATTTTTTAGTATAAACGTATGCTGTTGTTTATCTGAAATTTAACTTTAATCAGGTTTCCTGTATTTTATCTGGCAAACCTTATCTTGAGGTGTAGTTCTCCTGCCTTGGCTCATTCTTAAGGCCAACGTTGGGTTTACTAGTGAAGAAGTTAGTGGGCACACTGCCACTTTGTGGCAGCCAAGAGCAACGACATTACTGCTGTTGAGAGAGGAGGTACTAGTCCAATGATGGGACATTCATTTTCATTGTGCAGAACATCTTGGATACCAAGATAGCTAAAGAGCCCTTTAAAGAAAGAAGTATGGAAATCCCCATGCTTCCCAATAACGTTAGTTTTGGTCGGCATGATGGCACGACTTATCTACTTTCTGGAGAACTGATATTCCAGCACTTCTAGATAAACTTTTGAAGAAATGGGAAGATGACTTCACCAGCGACTATTGCCAGAAACAACATCTAAACTATTCTCACGGGACCATAGTGATGGTAAAGAATTGCTTATAAGAACATGGTGTTTTGAACAGCAAATCTGATTTTGCTTTTATTTAGCAATGTCAAACCAATATTTAGTTTTACAACACTTTGAAAGCAATTGGTTTTACCAGTAAAGAGAGAAAAAGGATAAATTAACTTCCTGAAGCTTACATATCAGGTCAATAGCAGAGCTGGAGAGAAGAGTGATAATTTCCTAAAGTCTGACCCTTAAAGCCTTTCATTAACTCAGAATCACTATTGTTTTCATAAATGAGTCTCTTTCAAGCACTTTAAAATATTATTTCAGAAATACTAGCCATACATGTGGAGCTGATAATCTTGTGATAATTTAAGGAATCCCTATAGAAAAATCCCAAGTGAAAATTCTCAGCTACCTTCAGAATCTCCAAAGCAATCAGAACTTTCAAAAATTCATTTGCTCTTGTCCTTTTCATCTTCTGACTGATTTACTTTCATAATTATATTTTCATGTTCTTTGGAAAAAATGAGTATTCTTGAAGGATAGTTTTTTTTTTAATTCGCACAAGAATATATTGAAAGTTAATTGATACTAAGCTACCAAATCCTCATTTACTAACACTGTGAAAAGTTTTAATGAAGCCTGAATTTTGTGTGCCTACACTTAAATATTCAAACCTCGACAATAAGCAAAGGTAGAAAGTGGAGGTTCAAATATATTCCAAATCATTATTTTTATTCATATTAGAACTATATGTAGGTATCGTCTATGTTACAATATTTGAAGTTGTTTTTACCCTGAAAAATATGCAGAGATTAGGTCCCGAGGCTGTTAAACTTAAAAAAAAAAAAAAAAAAAAAGATTATCTTAAAAAAAAAAATCATGGTTTTACTAAACGTCAGACAGAGGCAAACACTGGTAGATTTACCAGAACCACAGTTGGCTATAACATTTTACTAAGAGTGTTTCAGTTTTATCTTGATGGAAGATTACCCAATAAATCAAATTTTCAGTAATTTGTCTGCAGACAGTAGACAAAAATATGCATATGTCACATTATTTAGTATAGCAACCTGCCAAACATGCCATGTAATCCTGTGATAAAAGATAAAGGGCAAGGTCACTTGGGCCTTAACGACTTACTGGCAGAGCTGTTGACCTTATGTAACACTTAACAATGAACTGGGTGTTCCAGAAAAGAAGTGGTTAGCATTGAGAAGAGAGATAATGTTAGACTGGGTGAGAAATGATTGTGAAAGAATCTACGCTGACCACCTCAAGTTTCTTTGCTATATTTTTGTGATTTACAGTATATGAAAAGATGACTTCAGTGAGTTTCAGACAAAATCTGTACTATATCAGAATGCTTTACTAAAATACAGGTGTGTGTTACAAAATAAGTTGATCAGTTAGTGGTTGTATTGGAAAGTGTTTCTATTTTAGAAGTAGCTGACTGTAATCTCTGGACTTATTTTGCTTCCTTTCTCCACAAAAACATACCAACTACTAGGGCTTAAGGTTTCCTTATGCTTTTTGTACACAAATACAAATGTGTTCCCATTTTTCTGTTATTTATTTTGCCCACTGTTACTTCTTTTTTGCCACCCTTCTGCCATGTTCCCTCCACCTCTTTGGTGTGTCTGAAAAATATCCAGTTCCATTCTAACCGCTTCCTTCCTGTTCTTAATGTGAATGAGGTCATAAAAATAATTTGTACATAAAGAGTTTCTCCTGGAACTCATGCAACAAGCCATAGTAATTATTCTATCTTTGACAATTAAGAAAATCTTGAAGTATATGAACAATTTTAATAATCAGCAGATACCCAAGTCACTTAAAACTAAACTTTGTTTTGTAAAGATGCAGTCCTAAGAAATAGTACGTGTACTCAAATGAAATTATTGAAATTCAGTTTAAATAAAATGGAATTCAATAAACAAAATTAAAGGCAAGACCATTCACTTAAAATGTGTATACATTTTTTCTGGGTTTAAAAGAAGCAATCAAAATACAAATTCTGAAACTCCCAGCAATTAGTGTATTATTTTGATTACTAGTTCAGTTTTGATAACATGTGAGTGATTATGTCCTTTGGAAAAGCTAGCACTTGAGAACAATACCATCATCTGAAAACCTGCCTTTCTTGATCAACTAATATGACTTACTAGTCACTAATATGAACAGTCTGTGGAAAGTTAATTTCAGAACTGAAATGATTAGAAAACCATGGTGAAGAGATTCATAGTTTCATGCCCTGAAATGCTGGCAATGTTCCTGGACCTATGCAAGGCCTTCAGAATTATTAATAATGTTTAAAAAGTGATCCTGGAACAAAAAGATTCAAATTAAAGAAATACAAAACAGACCTCTCTTCTATTCATCTTGCTTTTCATATTGTTTTATCTGCTTCCAATTTTTATAGCATAAGATCAGTTTTTGAGCATTACAGTCTTTCTCACCTGTTCATGTATGCTTCAAGTCAAAATTTTAGGTTCAATTACTGGCACTGAAGCCACCTTTTAATGTTCTACGTGTCTCCATTTTCAAATTCAGATATGATAAAGGTGAGAAACTGACAACAGGGGAAATGCACTGTAGGAAAATTTCCACTCATTCCTTGTGACATAGCTCAAACGTTACCCCTTATGTAAAGCCTCTCTGGACTTCCCCACCCTTCCAGAGTACTAGCAGGGTCCTCCTCTGAGTCCTCATAACCCTCCCTGGTGTTATTTCTTTATTATACTGTACGCTTCTAGAGGGGGTTCTTCTCTTATTTGCAACTGTAGGGTCTAGAACGTTGATCACGATACAGTAGAACTGCCAATCAATGTTTATTGAATAAGTGGAAAGATGAATGAATGAAAAGATCTACTAAGTACTTGGAATTTCTCTGTAGAGTTACTGAAAGTGGCAACCTAAATTAGTGCAGGACCAAATACTAAGTGGTCTGATAAAATATCCAAGTCTAAGTGAATTAGAAAGATTAAAAACAAAAAACCAAAAACCAATAACTTGTGAATCTGGTAAATATAGTTTCCAAGCTAATAGGTATGCAAATCTTTATTTACACATAAAGAAACTGTGTTCTGTAGTCTTCCTATTTCAATGGTTTTCTATCACTTTGGGAAGTACATGGTTATTGGTCAATACTCTTGGTTGTGAGTGACAGAAATCATCTCAAACAAACAAGTCTAAAGGAGGAGTTTATTGGCTCACAAAAGAGTGGTGGAAGAGCTGGCCTTGGGCCTCAAACAAAATCAGAATCCTCTCTCTCTCTCTTTCTGCATTTTGCTATTTAGCTTCATACTCTTTTTCTACTGATGGATTTTCCTCCCTTCTTTATCATATCGAATGGAGATCATGACCACATTGCAGCACTAGCTTCACATCCCAAAATTCCCATCCCCAGAGATGAAAGTGTTCTTTCTCACAGGCTTTACATACAGAATCCTAGGAAGCATTTGTGTAGTCTAGCTTGGGTGCTGTGCCTCTTTCTGAACCAATTGCTGAGGCTACAATAATGGTTTTTCTATCTTGGGTGACATGTCCACTTTGAAATTAAGAGCAAGATCTGCTGATAGGAAAAGAAGGAAAACATTTTGGGCAAAGACAAGAGATTATATAAGAAGAGGTGTCATATTTTCTTTTATTTTCTCATAAAGAACCTCTTGACACTTCCAGGCAAGTTGAGAAGAGTTCGTTCTATTCTCAACCAAGATGGCTAGTCAGATCAACATAGCAGTAGAAGCCATCCATGGTGGTAGAGATGGTCTCAAATGGAGACTGGTAAAGAAAAAGCCCATAGCACAGGGGCAGATAGAAAAGTAAAAACTTATGTTACAAAGAGATTGGAAGCCTGGATTCTTTCCAGCCAAGAGTTCTTGTTCATAGGACATCATGATCATTGCCAGGATGATACTGTGACCTCAGATACTGAGGCTGTATTATAAGGGATATGGACTGTCCCAAATATTTCTAATTAAAGGGCATCACAAAATGGATTTCTGCATTTATATTCTGAACTTAGCCTATTTTGAGACATAATGAAAGTTGATAATATAGAGGAAAAAAGTAAGACAGCAGCAAAAATGTTCTCAAGACTTTTCCAAACTGATTACTGTCACATTGACTATAAGCTTTAAGACCAAGCTTTGATGCTAGATATAGATAAATATAGTATGTTAGTATTTTGAACTGAATTTTACTATATTTCTACATTTAGAAACTTCTCCCAAGTTTATATTCTTTAAGAATGACCCAGATGTTTTTAGACTCCAAGCATGAATGGTATGCTATTTTGCCAAGCTTGCAGAAAGGAGTGTACTAAGGCTTCTCTACTTATTTTCCATCAACTCACGGAATAGTTTATTCACATTTAAAAAGGCAACTTTGCTGTAATTATTGTACTTTGGAATCTTCTACTAAATCTTCTTACTTAACAGATTTCCTTAGTATTCCATTAGTAAGAATGTTAAGATCAGAGCATAATTACATTCATTTTGAATTCTTTGTACACAAGTCTCGACTGGCTTATGAATAAGCATTTCACACTGCTCATTTTCTATAGAAAAAAATGGTTGTTTTAAGAGAAGCAAGAGTCAAGTGTAACATTCTTCCCATATGACATTCAGAAATCCACTTGGACATACAATCTGTTTCGGTTATCAATATCCAGGCATCAAAATGATTGATCCCTTACAATATTTTATTAAATTTGTTTGTTTGTTTGCAACATTAAAAGCAGTAAGCATACATCAGGATTAAACTAACTCTATTATCTTAAATATGTCTTTTCATAGGATCTTAAAGAGATAATGCCTTAACTTATAAATTCTCTAATAATATAAATTCAAGGCTCTTTTAAATAACATTTTATGTAAAAAAAGCAATGAATGACCTTTTAGGTGTGTAGCCTTCCTGCAACTCTGAAACACGTAGGGTTGGATTTATTTCTGTGGTCAAGACTTGTTCATTCATTACTTCATTCAGCAAATTTTTCTTATACAATTATTAATTCCACAGAGCGCATTGTTTAAACCCCAAGGGCAAACCAATCTGGAGTCTGTAATTTTTTTCTGAGACCTCAAAGCCATTGATTCCGTCGTGGTATTGATATATGAAGAAGGAGCTTTTCGTTTGTAGGTGTGAGCAATGACCAGATATCACTGCTTGGCCATGTTTAACCCATTTGGATAACTAGGATGGTTTTAGTTTAGTTCACTTTTATGTTCTGAAAAGAAAATGGAATATATTTTCCTTGTATAATAATTGACTTTATATAAAGCAGTGTCCTATCTATTCGTTCATCACGATCTCATGACAAACATGTGAAGTAAACAGGGAAAGTGTTGCAAACCTCCTTTTGTTGATGAGGTCAGAGAGGTTAAAGGACTAGTAAAGTCATGAAGCAAATAGGTGGGAATGCTTGACCTGCACATAGACTATTTAAACCCAAGGCCATTCTCCCTGAAAACCTGTTGTGTTACATCAGCCAGAGAAGAGAAAACTTTCAGGTCCAATATCACCTCGTATTGGTTCCCCCTAGGTCATCAACTCCAAAGGCCTCAGCTAAATCAGGAGAACACTTAAAATGAGCATTTCTTTATTAACCTAAATTCCAAGGTGATACGGCTAGTCTCAAAACAGCACTATTTAAAGGAAGGACTGTTATGAATTCCAGTGAAACTCTTGAAGACTATACTATCTTTGGGTCATTTGCTTTTCTTGTTTATTTGAATTTAAACATCTACAGACAATCTTGGCAAAAGAGGATATTTTCTCTTGAATTCTTTGCTGTGTCACTGATTAACTATAAAGATAGAATTACCTCTGAGGTTAAAACAAACCCTTGAGATTTGGTGGTTCACTGACTGCATCCACTTCCTCTAAAATTCTAGTGGTTCATGTTTGTGAAATTTTCTTGAGTTGACTGAAGTTACTTGATATGGAAAATAAACTACACTAATCAAATTCAATAAGCATCCCACTATTTTCCTCTTTGGGCAAACTGGAAATCATGTCAGTTAGCTTCTTTAAGACTGAGTATTGTGACTGGCAGAAGAACTAAGGAACTAATTCAAAGCAAAATAAAATGAGAAAGTGGTATAAAATTAATAAATGACAACAAAACCACTAGTCATTCTAAAACTTCCCTCCTCTAAATGCATTTTATATTCAGACTTGTATTTTATTTTTTCCACACTGATAAATATTAAGTTTGAATGTGTCCCTTTTTCTTTGTGAGTTTGTTGTAAAGCAATCCCATGCTGAGCTAATGAAAAACAGGATTTCAAGACTGGTGTCATCCAGTCTCCTTTTAGTGGCACTCATTTCTTGCCACAAATCCGTTTTGGGGGCTGAGTAATACTAACAAGTTACTTAATAAAGCACATATAATTGCCATGCTTAATACAAGTTTGGTGATTATGAGAGGCTAGAGCTGCAGTCTACCTCCTGGTAATTAGCTCCTTAACACATAAAAGAAATATTGAGTATTTTTCCCTTACATCACAAATGAAAGCTAATCTAACTCCAAATACCTCTGTGTGCTTTATAAAGATCTCTTCTTCAATAAATCTTATCCTGCACTGTACTTGGCATAAATTGAAATCATTTTCAAATATTTACTATATATCAAATAAACCCCTTGCCACACCATCTATGCCTAAAAGGCTATGGTTTAATCATTTTCTCTTTTCTGAGCATTCTATAAAACATATTATATATCTGAACTGCCATAAAATACCATTCTTGCAACTTCGCCAATTTCAAAATGCTGCTTTGAATAGTTTATCATTGGTGTTCTCCATTTCCTTTCTTGATCCTCTTTGAGAATCAGCCAAACAAATACTAGCTAAATTTATTTGCATTTATTAATGTTTCTTAGCCTGAACATTTCTTACTGAAGGGAAATCATAGGGCCAGAAAGAATAAAATTCAATACTTGGCTGAGTCTCCCATAGCATGGGGTAATATTAGATGAAAAATAGAGACTAAGGGAATGTAAACTCTAGTTTATTCAGTTCAGCTGATTTTCTTCCTATTAAGGTATATTCTATTAGATAGTCCCCCCCCCCACTTACTAAATAACTAAGCTCTGACATCATAAAGAAAACTGCAGTTCACATCACTAAGGCTAATATCACCCAAAGATAGCTTGCTATTTTAAATAATATGGAAACTACATTGGGATGACAGATAAGTAAAACAATCCACTTTATTTTTAACTGCTTTTGATGTGTTCCAGACTTTGAATATTCAGACAAAGAAATAATAGAAAAGTTTTTTTTTTCCCCTTTAATCACACCTCCACACCCCAAACTACTATCCCTCCATCCTTACCCCTTGACTGTTTCGGACAAAATTGAAGAATACAACTCTTCTTTTCTTGCCAGCAGAATAGTTCTGGGCTTAATTTCAGATGGTCTCAGATCACTACCATTCTTTTTAGAAGAGTACTCCCAGGTATAACTAACATCCTTTCTCTTGTTGGGGGAAGTTGGAGTTTTCATCCTGGTGCCATATCAGCTCAAGGCTAGACTCAAATCCTGAGATGCTCTGTCATTTGCCTTTGGCTCTCCATTTGTGAGCACTTGTGCTGAGGCTCCACAGTAGGGCCACATTTCTGTCACAAACCAGCAGGGGAAAACCGAGATCACACCTAGAGCTCACGCTTTTCAGCTTGTTGTTTCATACAACATTGTTCCTGTACCTAGATCTCGGGCACGATTTTCTATTAACACCATTGTTCAATACAAAATATATATATTTCATCCCTCCAATGAATCTGCCTACAAGGGGATTTTAAAAAAGCACTGGTTCACAGCAGTCATTATTATTGCCTGTCTGTTTAGAAAACTTCCATTAGCCATTTTTTAAAGCTAGTAAAGAATTTCTTCTTTTTCCTTCTGAGAATGTCTTGACTTTTCCCTCATTCCTGAAGGATATTTTCTCTTTATACAGGATTGTCAGTTGACAGTACTTTTCTTCCAGTACATGAAAAATGTTGTGCCTCTCTCTTTTGGCCTCCGTGGTTTCAGACCAGAAATCTGCTACGCTCAAATGGTTGTTCCCCTCTAGGTAATAGGTTGTTTCTCTCTGACTGCTTTCAAGATTTTTTTCTTTGTCTTTAGTTTTAGCAAACTTAATTATAATGTGTCTTGGCATGGATTTCTTGGGGTTTAACCTGTTTGACGTTTGCTCAGCTTCTTGAATGTATAGGTTTACGTCTTCTACCAAATTTGGAGAGTTTTTGGTCATTATTTCTTTGAACACTTTTTCAATCCCATTCCTTCTTTCCTTTCCTTTCCTTTTGGGACTCTGATGGTGTGGATGTTAATTTTTTTTTTTTTTTGTCACACAGGTTCTTGACACTCTGTTCTTTTTTTTTCAGTCTACTTTCTGTCATTTAGATTGGGTAAATTCTATAGATGTCTTCAAGTTCACTGACTCTATACTCTGTCATCTCCATTCTGTAAATAAGCCCATCCAGCAAGTTTTTTATTATCAGTTATAATATTTTTCAGTTCTAAAATTTCCATTTGGTTCTTTTGTTTTCCCAGCTTTATTGAATTATAATTGACAAACAAAATTGTAAGATATCTAAAGTGTACAATATGATGATTTGACATACATGTACATTGTGAAAGGATTCCCCTCATTGAATTAACACATCCATCACCTTATATTTACCTTCTTTTTAATTTTTTTATGAGAACATTTAAGTTCTGCTCTGTTAGCAAATTGCAATTATTCAATACAGTGTTATCAACTAGAGTCATCCATTCTTTCTGTGTAACTGTTACTTCTCTGCTTAGATTTTTCTCTTTTTTAATTGTGTTAAGAGAATTCATAATTGTTTAGTGAAGTATGTTTGTGCTGACTGCTTTAAACTCCCTGTTCCGTAATTCCAACGTCTGATTCATCTGGGTATTGTTGCATGTTGAATGTCTTTTCTCATTCAAGTTGATTTTTTAATTTGTCTTCTGAACAGTTTAGATATTAGGAGTCTCTGTATTCTATTTAATTTAGTTTGTTTGTTTTTAGGCAGCCATCGGGTTGACGTGTCATGTGAAAGCCTGGTAGATGTTCATGTTTAGCTTCATCACTTTGTTGCTGCAGAGTTGGGTTAGAAGTTCAGCTCTCACTGATGACACCGGGAGAGCTGAGAAGTGGAGTGCCAACTTCTTTGGTCACTTCAGTGAGAAATGAAATAGTGACTCACGCTATTGGTTGTGTGCCACATTGAAATGAAGATTTCCTCATTGTGGAACCTTAAGTGAGCCTAATTTAGAGTTTAGCTGACCAATGATCGACATTTAAGTGAAAGACAAGTTAACTTTGTCACTTAACACCACTGACCTTTTTGGTGGTTGTTTGTTAAGGTGGCATAATCTATCCGGTTATCATCACTAACTTTAACTGATCATCACTATATGCCAGGCACTGTGCTAGATGTTTACATGAATTATGTCATTTAATATAATTACCTACAAATTTGGTTTTACTGGCTCCATTTTACACATGAAGAAAGTGAGGCTCAGAGAAGTTAAGTAAGTTGCCTAAAGTCACACAGCAATGTTGTGGTGGAACTGGGAAAGATGTCTTCATCCCAGAATGCTATGGTGAATTGTGAAACATACTATTTTTAAGTACTTTAAAATCGTTCACTTGAATACAAGCCATTGGAATAATAAACAAATCTCATCTAGTCATTAAGCTAATTCTCAAGAATCTGTCCTTATCAACTCTTGGGATGCTGAGGATGTAGTGGGGAATACCAGGTGTACAGGACATATGGTTTCTAGTGAAAAAGTCTCACCTTGGAGTTTTTCCTGTGTGACCTTGGACAACTTACTTAAACTCTCTTAGTCTCTCTTTCCTCATCTACAAAATGGGGTTCAAAATACCTACCTCAGTAGACTACTCTGAGAAGTAAAGTAATTACATATGCAAAGGGTTGGTAAGTTAGTTCTTTTCCCTTTCCTCAGGTGAGGGATTCTCTCTCTCACTCTCTCTCTCTATCCCCTTTCATCTCTCCTTCAACACAACAATGCTTTAGAAACATTCTATGATCCAGTCTGTTCAATAATTCACAATTTTCCAAGTTTCTTCAAATTAATAAGAAAGGATTTCAAAGGTTGGAAAAGAAGAGCTTTCATTAAAAGTTTCTCTTGTGGATTTTCATGCTTAAAAGATTACAGGATAAGAAATACAGTGCTTTGTGATATATGAAGTAGAAATGCAGGTTTTAAAATTCCAGCCATATAATTTCCTAAATTGTCTGGTTTGAAATTTTGGGCCATTTGGATTGCCTGTGCCACGCACACATGAGTAGTTCTCCATTCTCTGGGAGGGTGGTCTTTTCCAGGAACTTTCAGTTGCAAACTATTATAGGAAAACTATTCTATGGCTAGTGCCCTGCTTCCCTATTTCCACTCGAGCCTGTTTGTCAGTCAATAAATTGCTGCCTCTTGATGTGTCTCGATATATCTGGTGTTCTCCATCAAACAATGAAACTCCCAGGCGTTTTCCACTTTCCTGACTTCGGCTGAAGCTTGTTTGGCAAAGCATGGCCGTCACTCAGCCTGCCCTTTATGGCTTAATGGGGAGAAGCGATTGCATGCCAGTGTGGATTTCCTCGATGTTATGTTATGCTCACTGACACCAATGGGTGCTTTCTTCTTAAATAAGATGGAAATTTTCTGATATTGCCAGACAATTACTTGATAGTACTTGGCTTTTGTTTATTCACTTACCAAGGGTCCCACCGGAGGCTCCCCAATAGGAGAAGTGTTGGCCAAACTAAAAGAGCTCTTGGAATTTCAATAACACGGGCTGCTTACTTTTCCCCTTTGGTGTTTATTTTCAGTCTATAGTTTGATTGGATTAAATTTCCTTTATTTAGACTTCAGCAAGAACAACTGACATAAAGGAAGGTAGGGGAGTTGAAGGTTAATTTGAAGAGACAGTCAAGTAAATCACTGACATAAAAATATCAGATCACATACCCGGGCTTATTCGCCCTGTGAGCCAAATGATCTCAGTGAGACACCTCTTTAGTTCCAAAACTAGGACAACATGCGTCTGCAGGTCCACTGGTACGTTGGAATTCAGAGGAAACACAGCTCTCTGATTTTCTACTTGGCATATATACTGTAGCTTCGTTGTAAAGTTAAAGTTTGGCAGTGTGTTTGACATCAGATGGAAATACGTGCTTTTAGTCAACTCAACACTTGCGAGGTCCTGTTAAAAGTACTCTGAGTATATGGCTTTGAACTTTTTATGCAAGAACAGGAAGAAATTCAAACTGATGTGGTGTGCTAATATAGCTGTTTTCAAGATTCACTTGTTCCATTGTTGGAGATTGTTCAGTGGGCTTATGCAATAGTCTTCCAAAGCAAGGGTGCTTTTTATATTGCAAGGGAAACCAAGTGGACGGGATAGAGTTTTTCACATTGTCTAAGGTATGATTCGTTATGTCACTAGGATAACATTTTGCAATTGTCTGCTTCTTTCTATTCTTAATGTTATTACTTTTATTCAGTTACTCACTGTCGCTCAATATTTAACCACCAGACTTCACCTGGACTATTATAGTAACGTTTTGATAAGTTTCCTCACTCTAGGGTATTCAAAACACTGCAGTTAGTTTAGTCAGAATGACTTGAATATCATCTACTCATCTCTTCAGACACTTTGATGGCTTCTGTCATCCCAGGAATAGCCATACCACACAGCCCAGAATTCAATCCTTTTACATGGTGATCCCTACCTTCCTGTTGAATCTACCGTAGCTCCCCTTCAGGTCCTAACAAGACTACTGAGTGTCCCCACACACACCCACACTTCCCTGCTCCAAGTCTTTGCTCTCTGTGCTGTCTCCCCAAGATGATCCTTCCTCTATTTTTTAATGCTTAGAGTTTATACGTTTGTCACCACCTACTCAAATTATACTTCCTACATGAAATCTTTCTTTATGCTCAGAGTTTTGCAAAGAACCCTCCCCTCTTGTAACATTTATTTCTCAAAATTAGTAAGAATTTCTTTTGCAGACAGCTAAGATATATTTTATTGGAGCTCTTTTTTTGTGGAATTTAATTTATGAATTTTAGAAGGATTTATGAAATAAAAATGTGGGTTTTAAAAAATGTTTAGATGGATTCCATTATGGAAGTTCTTTATATGATTTAAAAAAATCTAATCTTTCAAGTTACCTCCCTACAGAGTGAACATAGGTAGCTCTCCTTGCCCAATTGTATAATTCTAAGTTAAAATAACCTTTTCCACAAGTTATCACTCACTTGTATCAATAGCAAAAACCCTTCATAAATATAACAGTAAGTGTACCATTTTTCTAGTCATTTATTTCTTCAACTATGTACCATAGTTATTTATACAAATGCCTTCTTTACCAGCCTCTTAGCTTCTTGAAGTAAGAATGTGTACCTGATTTATCCATGATTTCCTGAAATTCTGGATACATAATGTTATATAAATTATGAGTAAAATAATCAATCAATCAATTGTATAAGTCATTGGTGTCCCCTCTCATATTACTAGAGTAGATCCACAATTTAAAGTTTATGTAAAGGTTAGTTTTACAAAGTAAGCAGAAAACTGTGCAAAACAAAAATATTTAGGAATATAAAAAATGAATTTCAGATTGGTAAATAATTTAGAAAATTTTATTTGACTTCCATAATTTCACAGATAAGTAGGCAACACACTTAAACTTTCCTCATAAAAGCAGATGTTCAGGAAAAAATCAAACTGAATAAAGAATTAAGTAATATTGTATTTTTATAAACCTCATTTTTTAAAAGTTCAGCCATATATTTTTGTCACTTATCTGTGTCATTGGCTATGGTGTCACTTCATGGATAAGATCCCAATATACACATGCTGAGTATTTGGAATGGTATTAATATTTTGATAGTACTGAGAGTAGGATATCTGAGTTAGTTAATTTCTGTTCCTCCATATAAGAAAGGGTTTTAAATCTGTAGCCATTCTACAGTTGCTATGGGGATTAATGAGAAATACTGCGAGACCAAATCTTGATCGTCAAAGATGTGAGGAGCAGAAGTTATTTGCTATTACTTTCCATTTTCTTTCCACACTCTCACTGACAGAATTGCCTGCTCAGTAAAAAGAGAGGTTATGTGATTTGTTATACCTCTCTCCATGATCTGGAATATAGGCAACTAGAGGTGGCATAGGGTGCTATGTAGGCCAGAAGGAAGCTACCAGTATGCACGAAAAAACAATTTGGTTTACTTGCAATCCCCCTGATCTGGTCACCTATGTTTCTAGATTCTTGGAAGAATGTACTGCCTACCATGAATTTAAGGCAATAGATTATCTTAGTCACATTTTCCAATAGAACAGATTGAAACCCAGGAAATAATCAGCAAAGTTGTTTGTAAAAAAGCAGAAACCAAACTCCTGCAATACTTCACAAAAGCTGGTAGCTTATAGTCTTCTGGGGGGTAGATTAAGATCCAAGATTGCCATAGCCTTCATTTTATTGACCCTCACTCCACTGTCTGGTTTGAGAAGAATGAATGAGAGTGAAAGAGGAAGGGGTCAGGGAATTATTATTGTTAATTGAAAAGCATGAAATGAGTAGCATGAGCCATAAGTCATGGAGCTCACATTTCACAGTTTAATCAAGGAACCAAAGAGAACAGCTGCCGGAAACCTACAGTCGCTCTTGTGGGAGCAAAAGAAAGGTGCTGCTGGGACCATTTTGAATATTCTGGGATAGTACTTGCTTTTGCTCTGTACTCAAAACTATATAGTGATGCCAGTTTCAGTGAAAAGGGAATTGTCCAAAATTTCTGTGGATTTCCCCATCAAAGTTTTGAATAGAGTATTGTGTTCCTTTCTTTGGATATTATGTGGTCGAAAATTTTGAGTAGCTGAGATATCGCTGGTAGCCAAGAGTATAGGAATGTGGCGGGAGCTGCTCGGTCAATTCCCACTGACGTGTGACTAGGCCCTTGTGACCCACCTAGGCAGATGTACCATGATTAGAGCAGATGTCACTGCTAGGAGGGTGGGTCCTTGTGGCCACTCTAAGAGTTACCACTACTGTTGAAGGAGCCAAGCTTCCAACTGGGGGTCCAGGAGGAAGACTGCTCAGGTCCCTCCTGTGTTCCCTTGGTCATTGGTTTCTGGTTCACCGATAGATTTAAAAGTCCAACTATTTATTAAAATGATAGTTGCAAAACACTGGTTTCTTTACTTTCTGATAATGGGCCAAGATCTGCACTTTGAAAGAAGTCTGAGGTGGAGAAAGAATCAAGGCGAACATGGATGAGGATGTCTATGATAAAACACTCTCTCTTTCTTTCTAAATGGTTTACCACAAAAGATCTAAAAAAGCAGCTGTGGGACCTTGGTAAGTACATAGCTGGGACAAACCCAAGAGCCTTTTATTTTCCTGCCAATAAGATACTCTATGTTGCAATGCCGAACAAAGCATATTTTTGATAGTAAAAGATAATGCATTCCCCTAGTTGCACTGTTTCCTATGGATAATTTATAGTGAATTTCCCATTATGTGGCTGTTACATCACATTCCTTGCTTTCGTTTGTGGCTACAGATTTATCTCTAAAAGCCTTTCTTTTTAGAAAATCTTTTAGGAAGACCTCAAATTCTTAATATTGACTGACATTATTACAAAGTGGAAAGCATTCCTCTAAGGGTCAATGAAGTGTTATATATATATAGAAGATTACCTATAACCTATTTGCCATCATTTCTTGTAACATATGATTTGGAAAACATTGTGGTATGAACGGAGCCAGAACCAAAATTGCACAGAGTTGCTTTAATCATCCCAGTTAATGCTCAAGAGTTTTCATTTGAAAACAAGAAGCAACACATTGAAATCAAGATGAAAGTAGATCTTATTTATAGAATCTCCCACTACTGTCTCATTCATTATTCATAAACACTGTGAAGGAAGGTGTTCAGGTACAAGAAATCCAGGGTCCCTGTCTTTCCTGTTCCTTTGTAGTCACCACCCTTTGAATGCTTGCTTGCTGGAAGCTGTAACCCAACTTCCTTCCCCAGCCCTTACTCCCTGACACATGCCACTGTATGTCAGTACTAGAAGCACCATCTTAGGTCACTTATTTTGAAGCAGAAAACATTATTGTGTGCTAGCCAGGCAGAGTTTTAGAGGAACAGACAAGTGTTTACTTGCCTCAGATTGCCAGCTTATTTTCCTAAATCCACTCTTTTCCAGCCATCTGTCTTTCTCTCCAAAGATCCCCAGGAAGCCTCCGTTTCCTAAAGCCACCTGATTCTGCCTGCGATACAATGGTAAATTTTGACTCATTTCCACTGGGTCTCAAGGAAGCAGTCGCTAAGTGTGATTTCTCATTTTCCATCTCTGGCTCTTGTACATGGCTGGTCTTATCGAATTTTCCTGATGTCTTCCTGAATTTTTCAGCCTCTAGAGAAAAATGATTTCTCTCTCTCCCCTCTGATTCATTCATTATTCTTTGCTTTCCACATCAAAGTTAGGGTTGTTCATTTCTATGGTTCATCTGAGATCTTTTTCTTGTCCTCAGGCTCAAAAGCTGAAACTCTAACATTAACTAATGCATATATATTGCAATAGATTCATTCAGAAGAGATGTATTCAAAAATGATACCCTGTTTACAAAGACATCACAGATGTATTGCAGTGGAAATGGTTTTTCACTATTCTCTCTGAGAGTCACGTATTTTAGTTTTGCCTTTGTAAGTCTGGCAACCATTAAAAATGTCCAACTTGGGACTTCCCTGGTGGTCCAGTGGGTAAGACTCTGCGCTCCCAATGCAGGGGGCCTGGGTTCGATCCCTGGTCGGGGAACTAGATCCCACATGCCGCAACTAAGACCCAGCGCAGCCAAATAAAAAAAAAAAAAAAAAAAAAAAAAATGTCCAACTTATCTACAGGTAATATATTAGAACTTAGAATTTAAAAATGTTTAAATTGAGTTAATATTATTATTTTCTTCTTTATTTGATATTACTCATCTTTTTCCACACTGCTATTTCTTTGTTGACCTATAGAGGAAGTAGAAGACTAGAAAGCATTTCATTCATGGTCACACAAAAAATGGAAAGAGGCTCAAACTAGTGAGAAATCTTTCCTAATAGAGGATCATTATCTGATTCTTATTAAAATGCCGTTACAAAGTGGCCTTTTGTGTATGGCCCTCTACTAGGTATAATGGAAACAAAACTGCAAAGCATTGCCCTACTCTCTTGTTATAAAATAACCTTTAGGGAGTTATTATAAAGGTTATTTTATATATTATAAAGATTGGGGAGGTGTGCCTCCCCTCCCACCTTGGGTTGTGGGAACTGTCCAAGTGCAGTTTCAGTTCTGGCTAAGATGGAGTGAGGATACTCCATTCGGCCTATACCTCTAATTACGACAAAAAACCCAGGGCAGAATATGTAAAGCAACTATTTGAGGACTCTGAAAATAGATAATAACAGGTAGATTGGGGGCCAAAATAAAAGCTAAAATGAACCATTATCTCAAAAGGATACCTGCACCCCCATGTTCATTGCAGCCTTATTTATAATAGCCAAGTATGGAAACAACCTAAGTGTCTGTCCATGGATGAATAGATGAAGAAGATGTAATATATAGGTGTATACACACACACACACACACACACACACACACACATACACACACACAAACAATGGAATATTATTCAGCCTTAAAAAAGGAAGGAAATCCTGTCATTTGTGACAATATGGATGAAACTGGAGAGCATTTTCTGACCATAGTACAATAAAACTGGAATTAAAAATAATATACCAAAATAAAAAAATAACCATTTCAAAATTAAAATCCATATGTCAAAACAACACTCAGATCAAACAAGAACTCAAAATGTAGTTGCAGAATATCTGGAAAATAATGTTTCAAACACTGTGCTCAGATTCTTTGGGAAAGGCTAGCATCATGCCCATTCAATTCGGTCTTAAATGTTTATGTTACTAAGTAAGAAGAAAAATTAATTAATTTGATTCAAGAACCCAGAAAAAGAAAAGAAGCCAAATAAAAGTAGAAAAATAAATTAATAAATATTAAAGCAGATGTTAATTTCATCAAAAATGGTTTAATAATATTGATAAAATATTTGCTAGTACAATCAATAAAGAAGGGAACAAGGAGAAATATTACATTTAGAAGTGAACTAGGAGAAAAAAATGTAAATTCAGAGTAATTTAAAACTATTAGCATGTATTTCATAAAATCCATGCAAATAAATTGAAAACCTGGGCTATCTGTACTAATAATATATACTAAAATTGACTACAGAACACAGAGAAAACCAAAACAGATCAATACTCATGTAAGAAACTGAGAAAACTGTAAGAAACCTATCCGTACTTTGCCTCTACCTAGTGTTCTTCAAAAGTGCCACACTCAAACAACTTCATGAATAGGACGATTTCAATTTAAATTATTCGAGAATTTAAACTTCAGTTCAAAACTCCCTAATTGCTTCCTACTGTATTTATAACACCATTCAAATTCCTTACCATGGCTTACAGGGTCCCCCACATGCTAGGGTGACCAACCCTCGTGGTTTCTCCAGGACAGAGGGGTTTCCTGGCACACAGTACTTCAGTGCCAAAACCAGGAGTATCCTGGCAAATTGGGACAGTTGGTTACCCTGTGGCTTGGACTGTATCCCTGAATTTAGGGATTCCTTATTATTCCCCTCCTTGCCTAGCTCCAATGACCCTGACTTCATTATTGAACTATACCAAGAACATTCTCATGTCACAGAATCTACACTTGTTGCCCCTTGTCCCCTCCAGGTCCAGAATGCTTTTTGTCTAGATACATGAATAATTTTTTCTTTAATGGTTCAAATATTGCCTCCTCATAGAGGACTTTCATGTCCCTACCCAAACAATATCTTTCCCACAACTCTTTTCTTTAACCTTACTTTATTTTTGTTCTTAGTATTTATCATAAATATATATGATATATATACCTAATATACCTATTCATACATACATATGTATAAATATATACACACCTAATATATGACATATATATTTAAAATACACATCCATACACACATACCTACATACATATGTATACACATACGTTTGATTATTTGTTGTTTGTTTTGACCACTAGAGAGGACATAACCTTATTAAGCACTGTTTATATCCTCAGCACCTTTAATAAAGCTCAGTGTATATTAGATGCTAAAATTATTCATGCTGAAAGAATAAGGGAAGGAATAAGTTAAAATTATTTTACAGTCAGACCAATACAAAATTTTCTCAATGAGAGAAAATTACAGACAAATGTCACTGTAAATGTTAACACAAATAAAAAACAAATATAAATATGTTTCAACTGTAGTTTAAAGATAACTTCCTCCCCACCTATCCCAATAGTGATATAGCAAAATAGGAAAAGATAAATGTTTCCTTAGTATAATTTAAAAATTGTAGGCCTCATGCCAAAAATAGAAGTAAGAATAGCATAGCACTAAAAAACTTTTATTAATGTCAGGGATAAGACAAGGATAATACATTAAAAAGAAACCAAACTGCTAGCCAATGGAAATAGACAAAAGAAAAAAAATATGAGCACAAATACTGGAAAGGAATAACTCGAAACACCATTATTTCCAGGGGGTTTGACTATGTAACTAAAAGAACCAACTAAAAACAGAAACAAGTATAAAATTCAGTTCAGTGATTGTTTATAAAATTAAAATACCCAGTCAGATAGCTTTATTTTATACAAAACAGGAACAGACTAAGGGAAGAAAATATATCATACACAAAAGCATCAACAATAACAATAAATTTAGTAAGAAACTCCTTCTTTTAACTCTTTAAATTAAAATACGTAGTATTTAATTTAAAAACTCCACTAAGGGACATAAATAAAGACTTGAATAAATAAAATTAGTGTAAAAAATTTCGTATGGTCTGTTAATTCTCTTAACTAAGTGTGAACTTAATAAAAATACCAAATTATTCTAATAGCTTTATGAGATATAATTCACATGTCATACAAGTTACCCATTTAAAGTATAAAATTTAATAATTTTTAGTTTATTCCTAGAGTGTGCAACCATTATCACAATCAATTTCAGAACACTGACATCACTTCAGAAGAAATCCCATCACCTTTAGCAGTCACTTCCCGTTTTCTCCAACGCCCCCTTCCCCAAGCCCTAGGCAAACTCTAATTTTTTGTCTCTATAGATTTGCCTATTTCATATTAATGGAATCATAAGATATTTGGTCCTTTGCAACTGGCTTTTTTCACTTAACATAATGTTTTCAAGGTTTATTTATGTTGCAGCATGTATAGTACTTCATTTTTTATGGCTGGATAATATTCTATTGTATGGATATGCCACAATTTATTTATCTATCCATCAGATGATGAATATGTGGGTCATTTCCACTTTTTAGGCTATTGTGAGTAACGCTGCTATGAATATTTATATAAAATTTTTTTAAGAACTTATGTTTTTATTTCTCTTGGATATTTACATAGGAGTGGAATTGTTGGGTCCTTTTGAATAACTGCCTGACTATTTTACAAAGTGGCTGCACCATTTTAAATTCCTACCAGTAGTACATGAGGTTTCTAAGTTCTTCATATCCTCACCAACGGTTATTATTACCCATACCTTTGACCACAGCCATTCTAGTAGATTGGATTTCTTTCTTTTTTTAGAGAGCCAGCTGAGTGCAGTGGTTACAAGGACAGTCTCCATGGCAAGACCATCTTGGTTTAATTGGAATTCTGCCACCTGCCAGGATGACCTATGTTACCTTTGTCTCTCAGTGGCTTAGTCTGCTTAGGCTGCTATAACAAAATACCATAGATTGGGTAGCTTAGATGACAGACATTTATTTCTCATAGTTTTGGAGCCTGGGAAGTTCAAGATCAAGGTACTGGCAGATCTGGTTCTTGGTAAGGTCCCTCACTGTATGCCCACATAACATTTTCTTTGTGCATATACAGAAAGAGAGAAAGAGAAAAAGAGAGAAAGAGTGAGAGCACTCTGTTCTCTCTTCTAGTTCTTATAAGGACACTAATCCCATTATGAGGGCTCCACCCTAATGACCTCATCTAAACCTAATTACCTCCCGAAAGGCTTACCTCCTAACATTGGGAGTTAGGCTTCAACAGATGAATTTTGAGGTGGGGGGACACAAACATTCAGCACATGGCACTTAGTTTACTCATCTGTATAAACAGCACTTACTTCATAAAGTTATTTTGTGGATTAAATGTTAACATGTCAAGCACACAAGATAAAGGTAAAGCCTAGTCCAAGACCTGATGGATCCGGCTGGTAAAGATTCAATGAGGCACTTTGAGATATGGACAGGTTATTACCTACATAGCAAATGGAAGAGTGTCCAAAAATGCCAGCTCCCTGGCCCTTGTCTCCCGCCCCAAAATGAATGACACCAAAGCGAAAGAGGCCAGATGAATGCAACACAAGTCGTGAGATACTCTGTTGTTGAGCTGATGCTTGAGGGCAGCTCAGAGGTATTAGGGTCTACACTACACTCTGAGGGAGGCGAGGGTGGAGAAAAACAGCCGGACCTTCAGGACCTGGGAGGCCATGAGACATTGTTTCATGACAACCTCCCACGGCAGAGAGGGGAGTGAGGAGGAGATGGCCCCGTAGCAGATTCTCGTAAGCCTCGCATCCTCTTGTATTCCAAGAGGCTCTACAGGGATTCCTGCCCAGACTAAGATAAAGTGTGCTTCAAGCTTTGGCCTGTGTGGATATGTGTAAAGTCACCAGTGCACCCCTGCAAATGCAGGTCAAGCAGCTGGCATGTATTTTAGTGGTCAGTAATGTTAGCTGTTCTTACTAAACAGAGAACACACTCTAAGCATGATTCTAAACCAAAGCCATAGAAAAAATAATTGTTGATACATTTGACTACATCAAAATTAAATCTTCTACATGGAAAAAAATGGCACATTAATTATTGGCACATTAGTGTCAATAGATACACACTAAACTGAGGGAAAAAATATAATAAACACATCAAATGAAGAGACTATTGACACATTCTCTTCAGAGGTTTTCAAGTTTTAAGGAAAAGTATAACAACCCAGTTGAAAACTGAGCAAACTCTAATAGAGAAAAATAAAAAGCTATCCAATCCGACTTATAATTTTTAAAAAGCACTTTAAATTAGAAGATATTATACCTTATACATGAGACTGGTAAAAATATTGATAATATCTAGTGTTGGTAAGAATATGAATTGGTTCAACTTTTTGATGAGTAATTAAGCAATATCCATCAATTAAGCAATCTTAGTTGCGTATTTTTTTTTGATAAGCATTGTATTACTGAATTTTTCCTTCAGTGGCTTCCTTTAGGGAATATTATGGCCAGAAAAATGGGGGATTTTACTTTGTATTTTATACAATTAAGTATTATTGTGTGTGTGTGAGAGAGAGAGGAGAGAGAGATTGCTTTACAATATGTGTAGATTATACTTTATAAAAGCCTTTTAAAAAATAAGATTAGGCACCAAATTTATGTCTTCATAGCAACCACAGTATTATGAGGTACAAAAGGTCAAATAGTTTGGGATGTTTCTCAAAATAATGATCACTACTGACTTCAGAATGGAGCAAATAAACTAAAATGCCTTTAAGAAAAGCAAAACTTATTAAGGGTGAATTGGTAATTAAACCCTTATTTCTTCCACTCTGTCAAATAACACACAATTAAAATAAGGATTTCTGAGCAAGGCTGTTTCTACATTGTGAAGCGCTAAGCCAAATAGCTTTAAAATTATCAAGTTGTCAAGTGAAAATAGTGAAATATATATGTAATAAATCTAAGTAACAATATTTTGGGACAAAAAAAGGCATAACATTGCTTCAGAGAAATCCCATAAAAAAAACTTAGCTAAACTGCATCCTTAAACATGATTTGGATTTTATTTATATGCAAAGGTAACCTTCAAAACCTCACACAAGTGACTCAGACACCAACTCATAAAAGTAGTGCTTGACATTCACAACTGGGCTAGGAGTACTGGTTCTTATGGGCTTCATATCAACTCTTTTTAGGTCTGAGTGTCTTCAACATGAACAATCTTTAAATGTAACCACTCATGCCTAAGTACAAAACCAAAACGTTCAGAATCCCCTCTTCCCGTAATTCTATTTAAAAATTGATCTTTTGGCCAACCTTACGATCTCAAGTAAGTCTTTTTGAATTCTGGAAGTTTGGGTTGATGACAAGTTGTGGTCAGAGGTTTTTTTCTCCTTTCATGACCCCAAGCTGTGCCTCTTATCAGCCTGACATTGACAGGGAGGAGGAAAGCGAGCATCTTAGGAAAAATCACCTGTTCTCAAATAAACAAAAGCACCCACATCAGAAATTCTTAAACTGTGACTCTGAAAGTTTGTGTCTCCAAAGCCTTAAATGCATAACCTCTTCATGCAGCAATGGGTCCATCAACAGAGTCTTCATGACTGCAGAGTGTTCCTAGGACAAAAAGTTGCAGAAGGAGGTCATGCCTGCAATCGTTGTCATGAAGACTTTGGGTAGAACAAACAAACAACAGCAGCAATCCCTTCTGCTGTTGAGACCGATGGACATCCAGCAAGCAAGTTTTTTCTTCCCTCTATCTTGATGTAGAAAATACAGAAAGTTAAGTCTGAGGTAAATAGATTCTGTCATGATTTGGAAAAGTAAAAACCTAGAGATAGGAGGGAGGACAGATAAAATCCTAATGAAGGTTGACGTGATGGTTAATTGTATGTGTCCACCTGACTGGGCTAAGGGCTGCTCGGAGAGCTGGAAAAACGTTATTTCTGGGTCTGTCTGTGAGGGTGTTTCTTGACGAGATTAACATTTGAATCAGCAGACTGGGTAGAGAAGATTCACCCTCACCAATGTAGGGGTGGGATGTTTCACCCAATCTGTTGAGGGCCTGAAGAGAATGAAAAGGCAGAGGAAAGGCAAGCTTGCTCTCTCTGCTTGAGCTTCTGTTTGTTCCTCTCCTACACTTGGACATCAGAGCTTCTGATTCTTATGTCTTCAGGAGTCTGGGCCCAGTAGCCTGCAGCCTGGGGTTGGGAATTACACCATTGGTCTTCCGGTTCTCCAGCTCATAGATGGCAGATTGTGAGACTTCTTGGGCTCCATAGACACATAAGCCAATTCCTATAGTAAATCTCCTCTTTACCTGTCTATCTATCTGTCTATCTGTCTACCTACCTACCTACCTACCTATCTATCCTATTGGTTCTGTTTCTCTTGAGAACTCTAACACAGATGGTTAGCAAAATGATGTTTGGCTTCTATCTGAGGTGGAGAGAACATTCATACTACTTATATTTAAACTATTAAGGGAATAACTTCTTTATGCTGGAGGAAGGTGCTAGGAATATTTCTTCCTGAGAAAGGAAGAGAGACAATCTCTTTATGGCCTCATTTGGATTCTCCTCCCTAGATTCTTATTTCCTTATGTTGTTTTCTCCCCACGAACAATAAAGAATTTTTAATTCTGTCTTTTTAGTGGGAAAAGTAGCTTTATTCACCAATGGTTTCCTGGGGTTGTTCTCCTGACTCAGATAGACTGTGAATATGTGGGCATCTGTCTCTGAGGTCCACTTGCCTTCTGTTTCCCATGTTCTCTCCTGATTCTTCTTGCTGAAGATTTCCTGTAATGTGTCCCAATATGTGCCAACCTCTGACATTTACCAAGTTCTGAGCCAACCCCTGCTCATACTGTTTCCACTGATTACCTTAAAATACCATTACATCTGTGTGTGTGCAAGGGAGGAGTTCTTTAAGATAAAATACTTGAATTATACAAACCTTTATTGGTCAAATTCCAGGCACCTTTCAGGACCATGCTGCATGTCATACTTTCTTAGCCTGATGATTATAGTTAAATGTATATAATTTTAATGTCACAAGATATGTTTCAAAACATGATTTTTTTAATGGTTGCAGTCTATTCTTTCTCATGGAAGTACTCTAAATTATGGAACTATTTCTTTTGCTGAATGTTTGTGTTAATAATAATTTTCTTTATAATTAATAATATTATGATAAACAACTTGAAAAAATCCTTATTCATATTCTTTTCCTTAAGATAAAATATTAGAAGTGGAATTATTGTGTTAAATAAAAACACTTTAAAGAACATATTGTCATCTTTCTCTACCTCGAAGCAGATTAGAGGAGCTAAATTAAGGAAAGATTAGATCTATGCCATATTATGATTCAACACAAAATCAAAGTTCACCTGAGTTTTTACTGTGAAAATATTTGTTCCAATGAGCTTCCCCAAATGAAAAAAAATTGAATTAAACTGTCCCAAAATATTGTCTGGTAATATACGAGGACCCGAACTTACTTTTGTACACAGATAGCATGGCACGTTCTGGCAGAATCAGAAATTAAAATATCAAAAAAAGAAGCCAGCACGCAAAATAAATTACACAAACCTGAAGGCCCAGTTGGTGTGAATTCTATGTATATAGTCACTAAATAAGTTTAAAATAGCAAATCGAAATGCAAACTGCTTATGGGGTTAAACTTTCCTTGTCCTTTATTTTTTTGCTTGTACGGTTTGAAAAGCAGCTGAAGCGAAACACCCAATATTTTTGGTTCCAGCTGTCAAAAAATAGGAAGTAAGTAAATTAAGCCTATAATTTCAGTTCTTTCTGAGAAACCGTTTGGTATACCTAAGATCTTATTAATTACTGATAATGGTAAGTAGTTATACTTAATTTCTCAAGGTTCTCGCAATTCTGATACAGCAATCTGCTGAGACTGATGTCTGGCAGGGGTATAAGGGCTGCACTTAGAGAAGTGAAACAGAAATGAGGTAAATCCAAATACAAAAACCGAAATTATTTCTCAAATTTTCTTTAATTCGTCTTCTGTTGGCAGTTGACTTTGAGGTTATACTGAGAATAAGAGAGCTATTTTCATACTACTTTAAGTTTGAAATGTGTTCACAGAAGAGGTGTAAGATTCTGAAATACTTTGATGGTGTATCAAAGGCTTTTGACTCCATTTTAATCTAGAATATACAATACCTCCTGGATCTATGTCAAAGTGGCTTGGAGTTTCAGACTACACATTTCAGAAGAATGGTATATTGAAAAGTTGAAAGGAAAATTGTTAAAATGGCTATGAATATATAAAAATTATTTGTTTTATACATTGGATACTTTTTCTTGGTGGTAAAAACCTGGATTTGATCCAGTTGAAATGCTATGTTCGAAGAAATGAAAAGACTCTAGTTCTTTTCAAACAATATAAATCTTTTATTTTTTTATAATCTAAACTATTTTTAAAGTCAGGGGTTATATTTATCTTTATAGAAAATCAGTCTAGGTTTTATTTAACCTTACTTATTGGATTAAAAAAGAGGCACATTTTATCTATTACACACAGGTCTAGTAGTGTGTGTGTGTGTGTGTGTGTGTGCATGTATTTTGCCACATTGACTTATTATAAGACCCAGCAGAATTGTTCAGGGAATAAAATAACATGGGATTTATGTGCAAAACAACTGGGCTTCATAAAAATAAATCAATTAATTCAGATTATATTCAACACAGCCCTTTCATTCAAAATGTTACTTGAGCATCTTATATGCTGAGGAGGGAATTCTTCAAGAATTGTTGAACTAGATTGAAATTTCCTTCAATTTTAAAATTTTATGACATTACTCTTTTTTTTTTTATAAAACTGTCTTTTTGTGATTGTTTTAATTTGTCTTCATATCTTGATTCTACCCTCAAAATAACACCATTTTTTAAAATCTCCTAATAAGAAAATTTCAGTGTGTGTTAGCAGTTTTAGAGTTTTTCAACTGTTTGTTAGTTTATATACTCTTCTAAAGGACTATGGGAAATAGTTACATTTCCTGGACAAAAAAAGACTGGGAAGAATCTGCACAAGAAGATTGGTACAACAGTTTGTTAACGTTGTCTGGATATTGAAATACATTTCCCAAAGATTTCCCATACCTGATTGTGTTTCCTGACTAGATAACATTTGTAATAAAAAATACCAGAAAATAGTATTTATTACAATAACACAATATAATAATATAATAAGAAAAACCCACAGCAACTAAACTGAGCAACAGTAGGAAAATTAATTTGTTTTTTAAAAGTTAATTTTTTTTTTTTTTTTAACCAGCAAAATGGGTTTATTTGGGAACAGCAGAGAATTTCACTTTGGGACAAGCAAGCTATAGCAAAACCATAGGCAAATCTGGAGAAACAAAGGAGAGAAACTGTCTTTTATTGAGGAAAAGGGGAAGTTGGGAGTGGCTGTTATAAACAAACAGTCCATTGGAGGAAAGAGGGAGTTTGAAGTGTAATGGCTTTTCATTGGCTGAGTTGGGACAGTCTCTCATTGGCTGGGTTGTTGCTGGGCGAAGTTAATCTTGAATGGCCAAGATTTGAAGACAAACAAGCTAAATGGAGGAAGAGGGTAAATAGAGCTATTTTATTGAAATTCTTAAAGCACAAAACAAAAGTTTTGAAACTTAGATGTTATATAAAAGAGTAATTTTTATTTTAGTATTGGGGCTCTGCTTAGTGGAATAAAGATTTAGGGGGTTCCTGGAAATACATGTATATTGAATGCCTCCTGGCGGTATGAGACATGGGTAATCTGCATACCTACTTGCTTCAGAAAAACTCCCTGAATTTTGGAGTAAATGTGGATTAAGGAATTTGGGGGAGTAAATCAGAGGCTTTTGACAGTGGAACTAAGACTCACAAGCAAAGGAATAGGTGGCCACTCCGACATCAGTGGAGTTGGCAGGAGGGGGGGCGTTGGGTGTTAGATGGGGCGACACTTGCTCTAACGAAGAAGGATATTCTCTCTATTTGTCTGTCAAACCGGAAACACCTATGCCTCTATCACTGCACTAGTGATTACCAGTGGGGATAAATGCTTCTGAGTCTCTCAAATGTCTTCCTTCATGTTTTGTTCCATGCAGAATATATTCCAAGTTCCTTAGGAACCATTGTGGCTGTTAGTAAAGAGCACAGCAGAGAACTCAAGGAAGTGGCATCCTAGGCTGCAAAAGTTGACGAACAGGAGGAGGGGCTGGGAAGGAGAGAGATGGGACAAATGATGACAGCAGCAGAGGAAGAAGAAAGAGTGGCCATGGCTGAATGAGGCACAACCCACCTGGTCACGAAGGCCAGCAAGTATGATGGAACAGTGGGACGCCAGTGGTGAAGAAGTAAGAAACCTTTGCCCGTAAAGACAACTGTACTACGGAAACTGCTGAATCAGTCCATTCCTGCACAAGGTCAAATCACTTTAATAAACTTTATCTATCACTTTGTCTATCTATCTATCTCTCTCCTAATGGTTCTGCTTGTAATTGACATACCCTTCCTTCCATAGTTTTTTTCTTGCATACTTTTTTTGTCATATCAAATTAATTCTAGCTGTCCTAAAACACTCGGTGTTCTGTCTTATCCACAGTTTGAATGCACTTTGTCTGTGCCTAGATCTTTTTCCTGCTCCTTGCTGGCTAATCTTTGTCCCATTGTTTAAGGGTCAGTTGAGTTGACACTTCCACAGAGTCTGTCTTAAGCTCCTTCATTTCAGCTTTAGATCAATTCCTGCAGTCTTCTCTTTGGCTTATGTCTCTCCTTCACTAGATTGCTTAAAAACAGGGACTTCCTCTTTTACTTAAATTTCAGTACAGTATCTGGCATAATATAAACATTCCAATAACTGCATATAAATTTAATTGAATTCTGTTTTATTTCCTTCTTAGGCCTAGATAAATTTAAAATATTTGATTATCCCTGATACGCAAATAATGTATCTGTGTTTTCTCTCTATTTTAATGGCCTATATATTTAATTAGTATTTGCAAACTCAAAATATTATACTGAATAGATTTTTTTAATTCATTTATATGAGTACTTATTGACAGCACTGAATTCTTTACCTTCATGGAACTTATATTCTAATGAAGCACTAGGAGATTCTAGTGATGTATTTAAGGCGCAGGTTGTTAAAAATGTAGATTCCCCTTAACGTAATTCTTACTTGGTGCAGACTGAATATGTGCTTTACTACTTGGGGGTGAAAAAATATAGTCTTAACCTCTATGACTTTTATTGCATTGCTTGATTCAGTGCCTTCCTTGATAGTGAGAATTCTAGTGTCTTCTCCTCCGGCTGGATTCTCCATGAACCCAAGGGTCTTATACAGCCCTAAAATGGAACATGGGACTGTGAACTGGCTTCCACATTCGATCCCAGCCAGCGCTGCAGTCTGCCTATGGCTGCATCTACCTCTTGCTGCCACGTGGTGTCACCTTTAGAAACTGGCCCTCCACTGTCTGACAACAGTAGCCCATCCTGGTTTGATACTCCCATGGCAAGATCTCATTCTCTCTCTCTCCCTTTCTCTCTGCAAAATCAAGTATAATTCCTCTCTCTCAAGACTAAATTTAGACAAAGGAGTCCCACGCTTGAATTCCTTAAATCTCAACTCTTTTAGGTTGCATACATTTCTTCTTATGCTCACCCTCTCCTCCACCACCACCAGCCAAATACCAGAGGCAGCTGCTGGCTCTCAGAGTAACCTCTGGTCTCTCATAAACTGAAATTCTCTATCTTATTTTCCATCCCCCCAAATTCAGATTCTAAGGCTTAAGAATTTAAGTCCTCAAAACCAGAATCTAATATATATTCAGTCCCTGGTCAATGAGACTAGTGACAGCTGCCTCCCACCCCGGGGGAGGGTACCCTCACTGACCCTGTGAGTCTTTATGCCAAGACTTCTGGAAGAAACTGCCTTCTCTTAATGACAGTGACAACACTGTAAGGCCCTCCCATGCCTGTATCTTGGAATTTCCCATAGATTTGTTTATATTTAAATTTGGAAGAAGGCATGGGTCAGTAGTTCACATGGTACTTTTTTCTTTCTAGCTATTTTCACATTATACTTATTTGTTCTTCTTTCCATGAGATTCTATTATTGTGCAGTGTACTCTATCTGATCTCTCCAAAGTTTAATTTAAAAAAAAAGACATTTGTCCACATTCTCCCTTAAGAGAGGTTTCAGGCCACCTCATCCTTTCAAGACCTCATATTGGCCTGAGAGTCATAAAGCAAATGATTACATTGGTCACATCCTTGTCTCCCTCTGATTACACCACACTGAACCTCCTGGCACCACCATTCAGTCTGGCCTCGTGGTCACACTAACCACAAACCGAATCTCACATTTCTCTCCAGTTTGGCTTCTCTGACTGATGACACAGTTTGCATTGACACTACACACAGTCTGTTACTGTGTTCCAGGGATGGGAAAGGACTCTGGGAAAGACGAGCTTTCTGGCACAATGTCACCAGAAAATTATCCCTTTAGGAAACAAATTGACAACCTCTTTCTGATGCTTTCCTGTTTCTCCACTTAGAACTGTTTCTTACTAGCACACTTAGGTTAAGAAACAAAAGGCCATGCTTAAAAAAATCTTCCGTCAAATCACCACGTTTCCTGAAGAGAAGCCATTCAGTAATTCCAGCCTTCAGTGCTTTCCTGCCCATGATGCTTGAGTATTTCTTATATCCAGCTTTGATTGATAATATGGAGCAAACCTACTCTATCCAAAGTGGTGGAATCAGAAGTAGATGAGGGGCTTCCCTGGTGGTGCAGAGGTTGAGAATCTGCCTGCCAATGCAGGGCACACGGGTTCGAGCCCTGGTCTGGGAAGATCCCACATGCCGCAGAGCAACTAGGCCCGTGAGCCACAACTACTGAGCCTGCGCGTCTGGAGCTTGTGCTCCGCAACAAGAGAGACCGCGACAGTGAGAGGCCCGCACACCACGATGAAGAGTGGCCCCCGCTGGCCGCAACTAGAGAAAACCCACGCACAGAAACGAAGACCCAACACAGCCAAAAATATATAAATAAATAAATAAAATTTAAAAAAAAAAGAAGTAGATGATAGGGTTTTTCCTGAAGAGAACTGATGTGAATGGAATGCACTCAGAAATGTTAAAAAAAGAAGTACAAGTGCATTGATTAGGACGATTTAACTGTGAGAACAGACTCAAGAACAGGCCAGAGAATGAATCAGAAACGACTTTGCCTAAACTAAAATTCCACACTCAGAGACCTTACGGGACCTTGAAGGAGAAGGACTTGAACAAGCAAACTGTGGAACAGGAAACCACAGAGCCAAGAACGTCATAACGGAAAACAAAACCGCCATGGAAGATCTCAAGCTGGATTTACAGTTTCAGAAGGGACAATTATATGGAAAGAAGAGCTAATATTTATTGATTACTTGTGATAGGATATTCCACCATCTTTAATCATCTTGACAACCTCTAAAGAACTATTATCGTTTATAATTATTTTACAAAATGAGGAGTGTTTAGCCCAGGAATGTTAAGTGATTTGCCCAAGGCTATATTGCTAGTAAAAGGCTGAAACAGAATTCGGCCTTGGATATAGGGTAATCAACTTGTTAGAGAGCCAATCTGGGATACAGCCATACCAAACAATAAAGAACATAACAATATAACATACAGTTAATAATCAGGCACATACGTGTTATTAAAATTGGTGTTATTTGAAATTATATAGTGTTTCTTATTATTGATTTTTTATTACATAAGTGCCATTATTGAAACAAAGCAACAATAAAACTAGTTAACAGTGGCAACTACTAGTAATTAATTAGTAGTAGTACTTATTAAAAATGATATGTGTGAGCAAATAACAATATTTTAATAATTTTTTATACCCATGATATAGTAGGATATTTCTATTATTTCTATTTCCTCTGCCAAAAATACTTCTCTGAACTGCCTGAAACCTTTAGGAAATCTTCTTCTCTTTTATGCGGTGGTAAATTGAATGCAGTCAAAAATAAAATGTGTGTTGACTTGCATCTCTATTCTTATCAAGCCCAGATTTCCCTGATGCCTGGTATCCTCCCAATGTGATGACATCAAGCTATTAAGCCTCTCCACAAAAGCATCTGAGCATGAAATACTCAGGATTTGACTTCATAGGAGAAGAAGATAAGTTTAGACTGACATTAAATTAATTTTTGGATCTCAAAAAATGTCTACTTTTTATCTACATCCTGTTTTGATAGACCAGCTGTTTGTCAATCAGGTCCTTTGGGTCTACAAATATATCACACAGGCTCTCTGTGTCTAAAATGACCATCATTTTTAAACCCTGGGAGGCACATTGAATGTCATCCTAAGTTATAACTTTCTTTCTCAAGGAAAATGCTTTTTTTTAAAAAAATTATTATATAGATAATTTAAACTTGTGAAATTAAAGATGGAGTCTTAGTAAAGAAATTAAGAAAGTCCTGTTTATTTTGACTGCCCTTTGCTGCTGATGTTTTTTGAGATCCAAAGCAGTCTTTTTTCTCAAAACAAGTCATTTTTTACTGTATGAGTTTAACAAACTACAGATAATAATGAACTACTCAAGTTCAATCTGTTCATTTTTTTCTAGGCTTCTTATGCCCTCTTCACAGGTCAGCAAACAATTTTGGAAATACAGTAAATTTATGTTTTACTATTATCTTTTTCTGCATCCTCATCCTCAAAATGTTTCCAAATTAGATGATATTCTTCTTGTCTCGTATTTTGAAAATAAATATTACAGCAGGCTCACATTTTTTTTTTTTGATATTCAATGTACTTTTATTACTCTTATCTTTGGGTCATGAAATAATGAGTGATTTTTATCTGCTTCCATCAGAAGTATATGAATTTTGTAATTAAAATATAATAGGGACTTCCCTGGTGGTCCAGTGGTTAAGACTTTGCCTTCCAATGCATGGGGTGCGGGTTTGATCCCTGGTCAGGGAGCTAAGATCTCACATGCCTCGCGGCCAAAAAACCAAACATAAAACAGAAACAATATTGTAACAAATTTAATAAAGACTTTTAAAAAATATGATAAAAAGAGCAAATAAGCACTGTCTTCCCCAATCTACTTTGAAGATAGCGTACATTTGTGCACACACACACATACACACAAATGCACCCCAAAAGAAAAAAATGTTTGGGTCCTTTGAGACCTGACTATTCTATAGAAAGCCAAAAACTATTCAGAGAAAACAGAGTACTGAACTGATAAGGGGGGCTCAGGAATACATTGAATATGTAACTCTCATCAAAAATAATTATCTATTAACTAGAAAAAAAGGGACAGGTATGTTTAAAACTTATTCAAAATACACAATTCTTTGAGATTTGTTAGTAGACAGGACTCAGTCAGGAGAAAGAGAAACTTTCTCCTGGGAGAATTGTTTCCTCAAGTGAGGATTTGGGATTCTTGAGGATTATAAACCAGTTAAATACATGATGTTCTTCCTTGGGGCAATTTAGTCAACAGTGCAATTAACATCATCAGCTGCCAAAAGGAAGCAGTTTTCTGAAAGTAGATTAAAATAGGAGAAAGGAAGGGTCTAAAAAAAGATTCAAGTTGAATAAAGTTTGTTATCTACCTTCAAGCCCGTGATATTGGAAGACTTTTCTGTATTTCTTGAAATAGTGCTTTATGTTCATTAATTTTCCTTAAATATTTCTGCAAATGTTAGTAATTAAAATTTACTCTTTGAGGGAAAAAATGTTTTAATAAAATGTGAACAGTTGAATGGCCTGTGAGCCACTCCTGTTCTTTCTTAGCTCTGGAGAGAAAAGCTCAAGGACATGGTCATATCTCAAAGTACCACCCATCACTGGTGGAAGCAACAAGAATGGCAGATATTGACCTAGAGGAAATATGTCAACCTTTCTTTAGCTGGCCTTATCAATCCTAACTGCAAATGTCATAAAAAGAAACAAATGTTTGTTAATGTGTAAATTTGACTCATAATCCCATATATACAAATTATAAATTAATTTATATTAATATATTACATTATATTAAATTAATTAATATAAATTAATTTGGCTGGAAATATGAACCACTTTTTTGGCTGGAATAATGAACCTTAAAAACTATGTGTTACCTTAATTAGAAATTCCAGGGGCACTTGAAATATATTCAAACATAAAGTTAATATCTAAAAGCATGTACAAATTTAATGTAAATAAATTTTCTTGTTGCACAATTTTTTTTTTTCATTGTGTATTTCTTTTTTTTTTTTTTTTTAACTTTTAGGGTCATAGCAGTAATGACATTAAGGCCCTTTGTTTTTATTAATTAATTTATTATTTATTTATTATTTATTTTTGACTGTGTTGGGTCTTCGTTTCTGTGCCAGGGCTTCCTCTAGTTGCGGCAAGCGGGGGCCACTCTTCATCGCGATGCGCGGGCCTCTCACTATCGCGGCCTCTCTTGTTGCGGAGCACAGGCTCCAGACGCGCAGGCTCAGTAGTTGTGGCTCACGGGCCTAGTTGCTCCGTGGCATGTGGGATCTTCCCAGACCAGGGCTCGAACCCGTGTCCCCTGCATTGGCAGGCAGATTCTCAACCACTGCGCCACCAGGGAAGCCCTCATTGTGTATTTCGATGCTATTCTTTTAAGTAAGAGTTCCTGGCAAAGTTGAAATATATACTCCATGAATATTTGATGTTTAGACAATTTTTCAGGAGTAGGTCTATTACATAAAATGGGGCAAAAAAAATAATATTTAAATACCATGTTAACTAGCTTCAAATTAAAGTAAAGTATATATTGTTTAGTTGTATAAACTACTTCATGCACAAAGGATTAATAGGAGAAAATATTGAAATCTGTAATGCTCTAACAAATTATGACTAGGGAATCTTAAATCAAGTCATCATTTGACCAGAAAGGTTTAACATCTGGCCTTTGATTTTTAAAAATATGTTGCTTACTCTGCAAGTGTCAGGCTCACATTTAAACATCTTTATATGTCAAGCAACAATGATGCCCTTCTTGAAAACATATGTCTAAGGAGGCTATCTTCTTCCATTTCTAGAAAGTCAAAGTTATATTAATTGTACATTTTGAAGAAACTAACAGTGACCCCAAACTTTATGTCAATTTCAATACCACCAGTAAGCAAATCACACCCATATTTACCAACGTTGTATAGCAAGTATGCAGGAATGTGCAGATAAGATCTTTTTCTTGAATAAAAGGTTTATATACTAAATGAAAATAGTCAAAATTGCATATAAGTGAGCAAAGTTTAGTTTATATTTAGAGAAGATATCAATGAATATTGTTTTATGTTTTCTGTGGTTACACTAAAATCTTCACAAAAATCCAGAAGACGATTTGATTTCTTAAAACTTTATTGAGATATAACTGATATACAAAAATTGCACGCTTTTACACTGAAGAAACCAAAGAGGAAATCAAAAAATACCTAGAGACAAATGACAGTGAAAACACGATGATCCAAAACCTATGGGATGCAGCAAAAGCAGTTCTAAGAGGGAAGATTATAGCTCTACAAGCCTACCTCAAGAAACAAGAAAAATCTCAAATAAACAATCTAACCTTACACCTGAAGGAACTAGAGAAAGAAGAACAAAGAAAACCCAAAGTTAGCAGAAGGAAAGAAATCATAAAGATCAGAGCAGAAATAAATGAAATAGAAACAAAGAAAACAATAGCAAAGATCAATAAAACTAAAAGCTGGTTCTTTGAAACGATAAACAAAATTGATAAATCATTAGCCAGACTCATCAAGAAAAAGAGGGAAAGAACTCAGATCAATAAAATTAGAAATGAAAAAGGAGAAGTTACAACAGACAGCACAGAAATACAAAGCATCCTAAGAGACTAGTAAAAGCAACTCTATGCCAATAAAATGGACAACCTGGAAGAAATGGACAAATTCTTAGAAAGGTATAACCTTCCAAGACTGAACCAGGAAGAAATAGAAAATATGAACAGACCAATCACAAGCAATGAAAGAGAAACAGTGATTAAAAATCTTCCAAGAAACAAAAGTCCAGGGGCAGATGGCTTCACAGGTGAATTCTATCAAACATTTAGAGAAGAGCTAACACCCATCCTTCTCAAACTCTTCCAAAAAATTGCAGAGGAAGGAACACTCCCAAACTCATTCTATGAGACCGCCATCACCCTGATACCAAAACCAGACAAAGATACTACAAAAAGAGAAAATTACAGACCAATATCCCTGATGAATATAGATGCAAAAATCCTAAACAAAACACGAGCAAACAGAATCCAACAACACATTAAAAGGATTATACACCATGATCAAGTGGGATGTTTCCCAGGGATGCAAGGATTCTTCAATATATGCAAATCAATCAATGTAATACACCATATTAACAAATTGAAGAATAAAAACCATATGATCATCTCAATAGATGCAGAAAAAGCTTTTCATAAAATTCAACACCCATTTATGATAAAAACTCTCCAGAAAGTGGGCATAGAGGGAACCTATCTCAACATAATAAAGGCCATATACGACAAACCCACAGTGAACATCATTCTCAATGGTGAAAAACTGAAAGCATTTCCTCTAAGATCAGGAACAAGACAAGGATGTCCACTCTCACCACTATTATTCAACATAGTTTTGGAAGTCCTAGCCATGGCAATCAGAGAAGAAAAAAAAATAATAGGAATACAAATTGGAAAAGAAGAAGTGAAACTGTCACTGTTTGCAGATGACATGATACTATACATAGAGAATCCTAAAGATGCCACCAGAAAACTACTAGCGCTAATCAGTGAATTTGGTAAAGTTGCAGGATACAAAATTAATGCACAGAAAGCTCTTTCATTCCTATACACTAATGATGAAAAATCTGAAAGAGAAATTAAGGAAACACTCCCATTTACCATTGTAACAAAAAGAATAAAATACCTAGGAATAAAACTACCTAGGGAGACAAAAGACCTGTATGCAGAAAACTATAAGACACTGATGAAAGAAATTAAAGATGATATCAACAGATGGAGAGATATACCATGTACTTGGATTGGAAGAATCAATATTGTGAAAATGACTATACTATCCAAAGCAATCTACAGATTCAATGCAATCCCTATCAAATTACCAATGGCATTTTTTATGGAACTAGAACAAAAAATCTTAAAATTTGTATGGAGACACAAAGCGCCCCGAATAGCCAAAGCAGTCTTGAGGGAAAAAAACGGAGCTGGAGGAATCAGACTCCCTGACTTCAGACTAAATTACAAAGCTACAGTAATCCAGACAATATGGTACTGGCACAAAAACAGAAACATAGATCAATGGAACAAGATAGAAAGCCCAGAGATAAACCCACGCACCTATGGTCAACTAATCTATAACAAAGGAGGCAAGGACATACGATGGAGAAAAGAGAGTCTCTTCAATAAGTGATGCTGGGAAAACTGGATAGCTACATGTAAAAGAATGAAATTAGAACACTCCCTAACACCATACACAAAAATAAACTCAAAATGGATTCAAGACCTAAATGTAAGACCGGACAGTATAAAACTCTTAGAGGAAAACATAGGAAGAACACTCTTTGACATAAATCACAGCAAGATCTTTTTTGATCCACCTTCTAGAGTAATGGAAATAAAAACAAAAATAAACAAATGGGACCTAATGAAACTTCAAAGCTTTTGCACAGCAAAGGAAACCATAAACAGGATGAAAAGACAACCCTCAGAATGGGAGAAAATATTTGCAAAAGAATCAATGGACAAAGAATTAATCTCCAAAATATATAAACAGCTCATGCAGCTCAATATTAACAAAACAAAGAACCCAATCCAAAAATGGGCAGAAGACCTAAACAGACATTTCTCCAAAGAAGACATACAGATGGCTAAGAAGCACATGAAAAGCTGCTCAACATCACTAATTATTAGAGAAATGCAAATCAAAAGTACAATGAGGTACCACCTCACACCAGTTAGAATGGGCGTCATTAGAAAATATACAAACAAGAAATGCTGGAGAGGGTGTGGAGAAAAGGGAACCCTCCTGCACTGTCGGTGGGAATGTAAATTGATACAGCCACTATGGAGAACAGTATGGAGGTTCCTTAAAAAACTAAAAATAGAATTACCATATGACCCAGCAATCCCACTACTTGGCATATACCCAGAGAAAACCATAATGCAAAAAGACACATGCACCCCAATGTTCATGCAGCACTATTTACAATAGCCAGGTCATGGAAGCAACCTAAATGCGCATCGACAGAGGAATGGATAAAGAAGTTGTGGTACATATATACAGTGGAATATTACTCAGCCATAAAAAGCAACGAAATTGGGTCATTTGTAGAGACGTGGATGAATCTAGAGACTGTCATACAGAGTGAAGTAAGTCAGAAAGAGAAAAACAAATATTGTATATTAACACATATATGTGGAACCTAGAAAAATGGTACATATGAACTGGTTTGTAGGGCAGAAATAGAGACACAAATGTAGAGAACAAACGTATGGACATCAAGGAGGGTAAGCGGCTGGGGGGGTGGGGTGGTAAAAAAAAAAAAGAATTCTTTTTTACACTTCAAAAAGTTAAACATAGTCCAGAATAGGAAAATTTACAGAGACAGAGAGTAAATTAGTGGTTGCCAGAGGCTAGGGGAAGGGGAGAATGGGGAATGACTGCTAGTGTGTACAGGGTTTCTTTTTGGCATGATGATAATGTTCTGGAATGAGACAGTCGTGATGATTGCACAACTTTGTGAATGTACTATAAACCACCAAATTGTACACTTTAAACATGTGAATTTTATGGTATGTGAATTACATATCAATAAACCCATTATTTTACAAAAAAAAAAAAAAGTACTATATCAGACTTCCCTGGTGGCGGAGTGGTTAAGAATCTGCCTGCCAATGCAGAGGACATGGGTTAGAGCCCTGGTCCGGGAAATCCCACATGCCGTGGAGCAGCTAGGCCTGTGCGCCACAACTACTGAGCCTGCATGCCACAACTACTGAAGCCCACTCGCCTAGAGCCGGTGCTCCACAACAAGAGCAACAAGAGAAGCCACCGCAATGAGAAACCCACGCGCCGCAGCAAAGAGTAGCCCCTGCTCGCTACAACTAGAGAAAGCGTGCGCGCAGCAACGAAGACCCAACGCAGGCAAAAATAAATAAATAAATAAATAAATATTTTTAAAAAAGCAAAAGAAAACCAAAAAAAAGAAGTGGTTTCTCGCTGTCAGTTTTCTTGTTCCCCTCTAAAGGCATTAGCAAATTATCCCCTGTAGCCTGGCGCTGGCAGGTCAGGCAGTGACCCTGTTGGTCTCATCCTTATGTCCTCTGTGGTGACGTAAATAGTTAATAAACACTCAGATATTTGGGGTTGGAAACAAATGGACAGATGATTTATGACCAGTTCTTCACAGCCCTATGCATTAAGTTCATCGTTTAGATACCGTCTTTCTTTTTTCTCTTTTATTTGTCTATTACTACCTATTATTTTCACTCTAGTCAAATTGGATTATCTTTATCTCCTCAGATATATCCTGTGTCTAGGGTATACTCCTTTCATATAGATCACTTTATTTGCTCACCCCAAGCAACCAAATACTGTAACAGTATACAGATAATACATTGTGGTAGTTAAAACTGTGGACCCTCAAATCAGATGGACTTGGGTTTGAAATCTTGCTTTATCCCTTACTTTGTCACCTTGTTTTATTTTCTTGATAATTTACTTAGGATTTCTAATTCTGTTTCCTGATCATCAACTGCAGGTAATAATAGGATCCCATCTGAAAAATAAATGCAACAACGTATATGAATTGTTCATATTTTGCCTTGAATATATTAAGGACCCAGTAAATGGTAGTCATTATTAGTGATGGTTGTTCTAAAGGACTTCCCATCCTAATAAGTGAGATGGCGTGAGACAAACTAAACCCACAAATATCCCCATCAGGATAATAAAAATGCTTCCCAAACAGAGAGCGAGACATAGAGGGAATGGTTAATGTTCTTTCTTTGACTTTTTGACAATTTCTGCATGTTCTTTACAGTACCTAGAATGATGAAAACTTGATAATTTATCAATCCATCAAAGTCTGGAAAAAACAAAAACTGGAAACCAGAAATAAATTAGCGATTACCTCCATGCATTTACTTTTTAATTTTATGATCATTATAGAGAGTTGTGTGCTAAGTAGGTAACACCATAGTTGCCTTTTTAAGTCTACCTTTCAAATGAAGATAAAAATGCACGTATCCCTGGTTTTGTTGTATAAAATTTTAAAGTCAATTAACCATTTACTTTAGCATCAAAATATTCTTGCCTAAGGTTTGTAAAATTTGCATTACTTCACAGATTGTATTGGGCTTTCTTAGCCCTTTAAAATCAGTTGGATGAAACTTATTGCATTTGTTTTGAAAGGCAATTGCCATTTTTTATTGTGTCCTTGGAATTCTTCAGAGGTGGCTTTAGAACGGCAGCTTGCTGTATAGAGGATTTCACTTTTTCATTCCAAAAGCTGTTGATTATCATCTCTCGCATTTTCAGCGAGAACTTATGGTCTTCTAATTGGAACTAGCCAAACACTTGCAAAAATCAAATAGGTAGCATAACAACTACATTGATTTAGAAACACAAGGAATTGATTTGGGTTCAGTGTCTAACTGTAATGTTTAGGGACAGTGTGTTTCCACCTTGGATTTTTGGCTGCCTTTGATTCAAATGTTATTGGTAAATAATCTTGTCTGATTCAGTCAATAATCAAAGTTCTCTTCACACTGGTTTCCCTGACTTGTTTGCCTGTCTCCTATTGAGCCCAGGCATTATTCACAAATCTGGTATGATTCATTACTTGGGTTATAGAAAAGGCATTCACATTCCACTCTAGGGCTGTCACCATGAAGCCCACAGAGGAAAAAAAAATAAAACACTTCCAGTAATTGGGTGGAGAAAGGTGTAGGTCTGAAACCTTCCTTAACTCTTCTAAAAGAAATCATTTTAGTGGAATGAACTCATGTTGGGGGGTGAGGGTTGGTTCCTCATTTGTAATTTTACGGGGATTTACACTGCATTCTTCCTTCTTAACAAAACAGTGGCAACAACAGGAGCATTACCTGCCAACATTAGTTGACGTAAAACAGACATGAAGAACCCCCTCCATTGTCTACCCTAAAACACCCACTCATTATACAGACTCCAGTGGCGATGAAGGATCCGATTTTTCTGTAAATGTCAGCCAAAGCCTGATTTGCTTTTTCCCCAACAGGATTTCAAAGGTTACTCAAAACAATATTTCACAGAAATTATAAAGAGACGGAGGTTTTCCTAATGAGAATCTGATCTCTGTGACTTGCTTTTATTATAGCGTTCTTATACGCAAGCTTCTATTGACTCACCCCTCAATAGTTAACCTCTGAAGTCAGCATTGGACGTCTGGCTTCTGTGTAACTAACACCAATTTGTGGCCGGCAAAATATGATTTCAAAGGCCAGTTACTTTAAGAAAAACAAGCTATTTTTTAAGCTGAAAAAGAGCCCCGCAAACCATAATCGGATGTGCAGCATTTTTCCTGTATTTAAAATATAAATGTACCGTTTTATAGCTAATTCATCTTTCAAAGAACAAGGAATCAGCAGATGATGGCTATTGTGTTTTGATTATATTTAGTTGGGGGGATTTGAAGCTTTGGAAACGAAGATTTCCTTTTGTAAACACAATAAAATCACATCTTTTATTCACCCATTCAACAATCATTTATTGTTTTTGCTTTATTCGTGCTGAATCACGTTGTCAATAATTTTGTACATGATTATGCAATAAAAATGAGAAGACAAACCGGTATAAGAATCTTCTTAACAAATTCTACTTAGAGATCAATTAACTTTTATGAACAACAGTAGCTCTGTCCTTTACAACATGACCCCGGGGAGGCAAGGGTAAAAGTAGATTAAAGAGGGATGTTAGCCCTAATGCAAATTTTTTGGAAAGCCCCCAAATTTGGATGTTTCAGAAATTTCTTCAGGCAATTTTCCTGCCTCTGGTACTAGAATGGGATGAATAAGAGTAAAAATAATTCATAGGATCTGTCTTCTCAATATACCTCAACAAGATTTTCTTGAACACAATGTTCATTCTCTTCTTTTTAGTTGGTTCTTTGTGTTACTCTACCTGGAATATGTTTTCTTCAGTTCTTCCCAACTAATCCAAAAATGGTATCATTTTTGTGACACCAGCTAATGTTCTAGCTTCTACTTAAATTCTAACCAGATTGCTTCACTTCTCAGGTTTGGCCACCTCTGATGGTAGCATTGAAACTATTGTTCTGTTTGTCTTGTCTACCAAGCAAGAGAGTAAATTCCTTGAGTTCCTGACATGAGACTGTGAAGTGTTTACTTCATATCCCCATCTTCTCTGTCTCCCACTGCAGGCATGGTGAATGTGTTATAGAAATAACAGTTGGAGGACACTTAACGATCATCTTGTTTAATGCTAAAATTTTCCCAATAAAAGGTTGTTGAACACCCTGGAGACATAGATTTTATGACTCAACAAGGCAATCCATCTCATTGTTGTACAGCACTTACTGTTGCAAAGTTCTTCCTATTCAGAGCCAAACTCTCTTGCATGCTGTACTGAATGAAGCATCACTGGCCACTAATTTTAAAAGTTGTGTTCCTATGGCAGTACAAGGACAACACATCTGCCTCTCTGTTGAACCCAGGTATTGATTCATTTAACTGGAGGCACAGCAAACCAAGATGTGCTCTCTGGACTTTGATAAATATGAAATTAGATGCATTTTAGCACATAAGTGCTGTTTTGTTGGTGGTGCTTGTTTTTTTGCTGTTGCTGTCCAAGAGAGATCTTTTTAGCAAATGGAAATGAAGAGCACAACTAATACAGAGAGAGGAGCTTCCTGCCCCAGATGAAATTAAAAAGTATAACCTATGAAGCCCTTTCAGGTACTGCAAAGAAGAAAAGCATTAAAGACAGGACAGAAATCCTGAGAACAATATTTTGTTGCAGTGATGAGGTTTTGTAAGCTTCTTGAAAAAAAAAAAAGGCCATGAATCAATCAGTCTCCTTCCTTGGTTTTTAATCACTTGCAATACTGACACTGAATAATAAAATCATTAGGGTCTTTTACGGTTCTATTTTTCACTCAGTCTTAATTTGTTCTTATAATATTTGTATTTTTGCCAGCATAAAAGGGCCAGTTGTTAGTATGGCAAAAGATCTGCTTCTTGATTAAGCTCAAAAAAAGGCTAAAAGCAAATAATGCAGTGGCATTTTTTTTTGGTCTGTTCTCTTTAAACAATTAAGTAGTGAAATACAGTGAAACATTGAAATAATGAAGATAAGTTTTCTATGATGTGAAATTTTTGATAGTTGCTAGTTTATTGTAAAGTTCCAGATATACTTTCCAAATATAAATACTTAAATCATGCTATCTCTTCTTGAAGACCAAAAAAGAAAAAAAAAAAAAAAAAGCCAAACTAAAAGGAAAAAAAAAACCCTGCAAATATTTGTTTAGTTCTTCAGCACACATGTACTAAGCACAGGTTCTGTACAAAGCTAGAGTATATATCACCTAATGTGAGAAATTTCCTTACACAAAATACTAGGGGGGAAGACAAGAAACTAAACAGCTAGAAGAGTGTAACATAAATGCTAACGGAAGGTCATAGAAAATATTGTGGGAAATCTCAGGACAAATGACTAATGCTCAAGTGGAAATAACACATAAAGTTAAATATCACAACAGGGGTGTAGAGACTACTGTACTTCTTAAAAAAATGTTAATTCATAATTGATAATCTTAAAGCATTTCAAACCACGGATGTAGCATTACATTTCTTTAAGAGAAATCATGATTTTGTATCTTTTAGGTGAAAAAGCGCTAAGTAGGAGCAAACAATAGGAAGCTGAAATGCTGCGGGCTTGAATGGGGAACGATTGCTGCGTGGTTGGTAATTCGTGGCAAGGCACTAGTACCTGAAACTCTGTCCCACTGCTTCCTTCAAAGAAGGCTACACATTGAAACTGTGAACCATGTTGCCTTCCTGACCAGCCTGGGCTTGTGGCAGCATCATTCCCATCACTTATTTCTGCTCACAGAGGTAATGGCTATTAGGTGACTTAACAAGAGGGTGCATGGGTTGGTCACGAGATGTATGTCCATGACAAGTGATTCCTTGCTGGTACTTTCTATTAAATCTAGACTTCCTGTTACTCATTGATCAACAGCACAAGACCTCAAATAATAAATAATTTGGCCAGGCTTCCAAATCATTGCAAAAAAAATAAAATAAAAAAATCTAGTTTATACTTACTATCAGAAAAAAAAAAGGATTGTATATACATAAAATATGAACAGACTGCTATGAAAAAGAGTAATTGTCAACTGTGAAATATTTCTTAGGTATTAAAATATGATAGCCAAAATTTAATAGGAGGGCTGAATTATAGCAATCTATGGTTGAAGACTTATATGTATATATATACAATTTTTAAATTATATATATTTATATATATTACTATATTATATATTAATATATTATTAATATATTAATATATATTTATATATTAATTATATATTTTTTTAATATATATACAAATATTTTTAATCCTTGAGAAGACAAAAGGAATAAAACAAATTGACCAATCAATATGTTGATTCACTACCCAGTACTAACAAATCAATTTGTTCCTGTCACTACCCAAAGGAAAATGAAAGTTGTGCATGGTAAATAGAAAACATATAGAGAAATGGCAGGCAGACATATCAGTAAACATTATAAATTGAATGACTTAAATCTTCACATAAAAAGGCACAGTTTTAAAAATCCAATGTAAAAAAATCAGCTACATTTTTCTATTACTAGATACACATCACAGAAAAATTACCCGAAAAAGAATGGACAAAAATAAACTATATTAATACCCGGAGTGGTGATAGTAATAACTGATTAAATATAATTCTAAGTGAAAAAGCATTCAATTGGACTAAGTGTGATAACTTACAGTATTAAAAGATGGAATTTGTCAGGAAGGTCTAGCAGCCATGTGTCTTTATTCTCTGAATGATGTGGCATTAGAATTTATAAGAAAAACTGTGAGATGGGAGAAGAAAGCCGTAAAATCACAGTATAGTGGTTTATAATATAACTCTAATGATGCCTTCATTACTGATAAATCCAGATGGAATCATTTTTCTTTTGACTAAAGAACACTCTTCAGTATTTCCTTTCCAGTGGATTTGTGGTAATGAATTCTCTGTTTTGGTTTGTCTAAAAATATTTTTATTTCACCTTCATTTTTGAGGTACAGTTTCACAGGCTATAAAATTCTCAGTTGCAAGTTATTTTCTTTCAGCACTTTGAAGATACTGTTTTCTTATCCTCCGATTTTAATTTTTTTGATTTTCAGTTGTTTCTATTATTGTTCCTCCTTTGCGAATACTGTGCTGTCTTTCTCAGGCCGCTGTCAGGTTTTTTCTTGTCTCCTGTTTTCACTTTTGTTTACTCCATTATGATTTGGCGTGCTATTGTTCCTCATTAAACAAAAAAAGTCTTGTTAGAATATGCTTTTTAATCTCAGACTTGATTTCCCCGCTGGTAATGGGAATTCTCTTCCTCATCACTAAATGTTTCTTGCACTCCATTCTTGCTCTCCTTCTAGAACTGCAGCTGTAAATATTGTTAGATCCTTTATAATATATCCTGTTTCTCTCATAGACACTTTTCCTTTGATCCTTTATTTTCTTTGGTGAACTTTAGTCTCAATGATTTACTGTAATCTATTTTTTCAGTTTACTCACACTCTTTCTTTTCCTAGGTTAATTAATGGTTTTGGCATTTTATTTTTTTTCCAGTTTTTCTGAGATATAGTTGATATATAACATGATATTATTTAAGCTGTGCAACCCAATGATTTGATACATGTATATATTGTGAATTGATCACCACCATAACTTTAGTTAACATTCATCGCCCCACATAGTTACATTGTTTTCTTTGATGAGAACTTTTAAGGTATACTCTCTTAGCAACTTTCAAATAAACAATACAGCACTGTAAACTGTAGTCACCATGCTGTACGTTATATCCAGAACTTACTTATAAGTGGAAGTTTGTACCTTTTGACCAGCTTCTCTGTTTACCCCACCCCTTACTCCCCACCTCTGGCGACCACCAATCTGTGCTCTGTTTTTGAGTTCCACCTTTTTAGATTTCACATAAAAGTCAGATCCTTTGTTTTTCTGTCTTATTTCACTGAGCATAATGCCCTCAAGCTTTACCCATGTTGTAGCAAAAGGCAGGATTTCCTTCTTTTTCATGGTCAAATAGTATTCCATTATTTATGTGTATATATATTCATATATATATGAATGGATAAAGAAAATGTGGTGTGTATATATGTCTGTTGATGAACAATTAGGTTGTTTCCACATCTTGCATATTGTAAATAATGCTGCAGTGAACATGGGGGTACAGATTTCTCTACAGATAGTGATTTCATTTCCTTTGGATATATTCCCAGAAGTGGCTTTGCCAAATCATATGGTAGTTCTATTTTTAATTTTTTGAGGAACCACCATACGGTTTTTTATAGTGGCTGTACCAATTCACATTCCCATCAACAGTACACAGGGGTTCCCTTTTCTCTGCATCCTTGAAAACTTCTGCTATCATTCATCTTTTTGATGACAGTCTGTTCTAAAAGGTGTGAGGTGATATCTCACTGTGGTTTTGATTTACATTTCCCTGATGATTAGTGATGTAGAGCACATTTTCATGTACCTGTTGTCATTTTGTATGTCTTCTTTGGAAAAATGTCTATTCAGTTCCTCTGCCCGTTTGAAACTGGTTTGTTTGGAGGTCTTTTGCTATTGAGTTGTGTGAGTTCTATATGTATTTTGGATATTAATCCCCTTATCCAACATGTAATTTGCAAATATTTTCTCCCATTCCATAGATTATCTTTTCATTTTGTTGATGTTTCCCTTGCTGTGCAGAAGCTTTTTAGTTTGAAGTAATCCCACTGGTGTACTTGTGCTTTTGATGTCTTTGCTTTTGGTGTCAAATCCAAAAAATCATTGACAAGACCAATGTCAAGGAGTTTAACCCCTATATTTTCTTCTAGGAGTTTTATGGTTTCAGGTCTTACATTTACATCTTTAATCCATTTTATGTTGGGCCTCTTTCTGGGAAAGGCTGCTAGATGTTCATTTCTGTCTACTCCTGTGCTGAGCCCTTGGGGGATAACCATGTGAGTCCTCACAAGCCATTAAGAACTATTTCTTTGCCTGTTATATATAGTCTATTGGGTCTCCCGGAAACAATCCCCTTTTGTTTTCAGAGCTAGATATTTTGGGACCTGTCCCTCATGGATGTCTCAAAAGTTGGAGTGATAGATGTTGGGTACAAACCCTTCACTCCTCAGCAAGAAGCTGGGAATACTGAGTTTCCTCCCAAATATATGTCTCTGTGCTGAGGGTGTGGTTTATGTGTATCTCAGCCTTTCTGACCTGTTTTTCTAGTTTTCCTAATGTGTAGGAGTCACTCAGCTAGTTTCTGGATTTCCTTCAGATCAAATTGTTCATGTAGCTATATACGGATTTGGTGTCTCCATAGTAGGAGGTGAGTTCAGGGGCCTCCTATGTCACCATCTTAGACTGGAACTTCTATTCACCTTCTTTGTAGCTTTGTCTGAATAGCGGTTAAGTCAATTTCAGTGGATTCTTAAATTCAGTTATTGCATTTTTCAAGTTAAGAATTTTCAATTGATTCTTTTTTTATGTTTATAATAATATTTGGTTTCTGCTGAAATTTTCCTTTTTATGTAGAATTGCCATTTGAAGTGATACTTTCATTCTGTTATTCTAAATACTCATATATAGTTTTCACTTTAATAATGCTTATTCATTATATAAGAAAAATAAAAAGTAATAAAGGTTTATTTACCATTTATACATCACAATTATTATTTTCATACTGTGCTATTATTTGAATATCTAAATAAATCTATTCTTTTTGAAACCACAATATTTCTAAGGAAAAAGGAAATACAAGAGAATTCTGCTCTCTGACCTGGTATTCCTATTAAAATTCCTGGTAAATATGTACATTTATATCAGAAACAGAAAAATTAATACGATTTAATATAAATATATGCAGAAATAGTCCTTAAAACTAGTAAGTACATCTTTAAAAAGTTAGCTATGGATTATTTTCAAAATAAAGTTAAATAAAAATGGTTCAGTGTATACTCAGATTTTTATCTGGATTTTAAAGGTTGGTATCTAGTGCTTTAAATTTAACTGTGATGACCATTGGAGTAAAATAAATATTTTTTCATGTTAATGAAGTATCTATCCTTATGATATATATCAAGTTGTTTTTAATTGATTTCAGGTTATTTTTTAGCTTAGTTGACTAATTTTCAGAATATATTGAGAAGATTTTCTTTTCCTAATTTTAACAACAATGATAACAAAATCAACCATTTGCTGAACACTTAATCTATACTGAGTATTTGATAGATATTTCATGTTACTATTTCCTAATTTTACAAAAAAAATCAAAGATACATAATAGTTTTCCGTTTTACAGATGACAATAAGAAAATTGCAGTGATTAAAGTAGTTACTGAAGATCACACTACTTAAGTTTGGCAGATCAGCATCTAAACCCAGGGCTAACCTACTGAAATTTTCATTAAATTGATGTATTGTATATTGTATAGTATATTAATATTAATAGATTCTTCTAGTAATATTAATATACTCTAGTATATTAATAGATTCTTCTACTATCACATCAACAGTGCATTTACAAAGAAAACCTACTTATTTAAGGTGATTTGTTCTTTTCATATAATTTTAAAATGGATTAGCAACTATTTTGTTATGTTTTATTTCAATTCATACATGAGAAAGGCTTATAATTTTCTGTTAAGAAGCATTTTAAAACATTTCTCTGTATTATGGATTATTTTATTTTACTTTTAAATTTTATTATTTTTTAAAATTTATTTATTTATTTTTGGCTGCGTTGGGTCTTTGTTGCTGGGTGCGGGCTTTCTCTAGCTGCTGCGAGCGGTGGCTATTCTTCGTTGCTGTGCGCGGGCTTCTCATTGCAGTGGCTTCTCTTGTTGCGGAGCACAGGGTCTAGGGCACGTGGGCTCAGTAGTTGTGGCTCGCAGGCTCTAGAGTGCAGGCTCGGTAGTTGTGGCTCACAGGCTTAGTTGTTCTGCGGCATGTAGGATCTTCCCAGACCAGGGCTTGAACCCGTGTCCCATGCATTGGCAGATGGATTCATAACCACTGCGCCACCAGGGAAGCCCTTATGGATTATTTTAAATAACATATATATTTTAGTGTGAGATTTAAAAAATATATACATAGCAATTAGATTTCCTGGACCCTTAGCTGTACATATGTTACTGTAATAATTTAAAAATTGTTTTTTAAAATACCTGTATTTGTAATCTGCTCTATGTAAGGAAAATAATTTTGCCTAACTTTCTTTATTGCCTCTATCCTTTTATATTTCTACCTTCCCATATATGCTAATTTAACTTGATGTTTACACTTTGATGAAGGGGAAGACAGTGATAAGGATAACATTTTTCCCTAATTAATTTTTTGTGGATAGTTTTATTTTCAAATTTACATTCAAATTTATGTTTGAATTCTTTACTCATTATTCCAATAACTCTATATGTTTCTTTGTTCTCAGTTATAGCCATCAGCCATTTCATATTATTTCCCCCTACTTCTGAGTGTTTGCTTGGATTAATCTTTTAATTAGCTGGAGTACACTTTGAATACTTTTTTTAAAAGGAAGGTTAAATGTGTTTTATATTTCTAAGCGCTTGTGTCACTGAGGTTTTTCCACATGAGTAACCTCTGAATTCAGGACTCTTGGATTATAAGATGTTTCTCTTCAAATCTCTGTGAACAATTTTTCCTTTTTGTCTGGCATCTATTGATAATTCCAGGATGAGTCCATTCATTACCCTCATAATTATTTTTTGCTGAAAGATTGTAGAATACATTTTTTAGCTCAGAAACATTTTTAAACATATTTCTGATTATTTTGTTTCATTTTCTCTTCATTATGAACAGCAATTGCTTTTATATTTAATTTTTGATCTCCTGTTCTCTATTATTATACCCATTATTGTCCTTTTTTTCTTCATTTGCCAAGTATATCAATAAATAGGTTTCTTCAGAATCAATTTAGTCTGATTTTAATTCTGCTTTTTTTTAGACTCTACTTTTTTTTTTCTTATATTGCCCAGATTCCTTTATTCTCTGCCTGTTCCTGCTCTTATTCAGCTTGCTACATTTTCTTCTAAGCCTACATCCTTTACATGTCTACCCATTTTCTTTGGACCCCTATCTGTTCTTTATTTTGACACCATGACCTTTCATCATATAAGTAATGTGTTCTTCTATTTTGTTCTCCTACTTTCCGTTTCTTTTTCCTGTTTATTAGATTACATCAGTAACACAAATGATTCCCCCCCCCCTTTCTAATAACTCAGTGTATTTCTACTCTTGTGTGGTAAAATTTTGTCCTTATGTTGTAGAAATTTATATATATGCATAAAGAAACATTTTTTTTCTTTTTATCCACGCTTGAAATAATGATGCCATGTAAATCATTCAGGGTCTAGTCAAGAGACAGAGACCACACTAATTGCTTGAACAGTGAAAATTTAATATAAAAATTTGTTAACTAGGAGAAGGTTGTAACTCTCAAGTGATTGTTACCTGCTATCTCACCTCACTGTGAGAGGCAACATCTACCCTGATGTGTGTGCTTAACTCTCTGATGAAGGGCTGTGGCTTTCTGTGGGATCCCACATCATCATAGTCAGAGGCGACAAGAACCGATACAGATTTCAGTCTATTCTAGGGAGCTGCAGCATCACCTTCTCTTTGCATCCATCTTCCCTTCTGTTCCTGCCTGCCTTGTGGATCTCAGACTCCAGCAACAGTTGTAACAGTTTTGGAGAAAATGTTCTTCCAGAGATGGTTTGATCCTTTCCCACAACTGTATAAGGTCAGATTCTTGCAACACACCTTTCTCTCTCTCTTTCTATCTCCCTCTCTCTCTCTCTCTTTCTCTCTCTCTCTCCCTCTCCCTCTCATCTGCTACTGATCCTGCTTCTCCAGTTGAGCCCTGATAGATACTGGCATACAAGGAAATAAACATACCTAGCCAGGTGCAACGTTTGCAAGCACATAGATATGTGGATTATCCCAACTTCTTTCATTATCCTTGAGAGCTCTGCTAAAATTTACACATTTCCTTGGCTAGAGAATCTAAGAAGGTAATACTAGATATTATTTACAACTGCATGTTTTATTATAAACTATATCCCATAGCAGAAAATTATTTTCCTATTTTCACCACATTTTATGAAGACTTTTGTTTTCTAGGATACTTTTGGAACCTGTAGGATATTTCTAAATACGTTGTAACCTATTCCAGTCTACCTCAAGTCTTATTTTTCCATTTAAGTTTAGTTCCAAAATGGATTAAAGAGACGTACAATGTGGAAGTGTTGATGGAAGCAGGAGACTTGTCACCATCTTTAAAAAATTCTTGAAGTTTATGTGCAGCAAGACAGAGGCATGTATTGCATGGTTTGTACTTGGTACAGTTCCTGATTTTTCAGAGCTAGACGAGTATTCAAAATACTTTAATTTTTCTTACTAATTTTTACTTGACCAGGGTGCTTTTATTATTTCAGATCACAAATTTATTTCTTAATTTATTTGCATTGATGGTAAAGAATAATTCCTTTGAAATTCTGGTCAACTATAGCCTTACTTCTGTTTTTTGAAATTACTGCAAATTTGTGTCCTCTTGAATGTTGTCATATAATTTAAACAGAAGTGAAAGAAATACCACCATTTAAACCTGAAGTATCCTAATTGTTTTTTCCTTATAAACTTACAATTAAAAATTATTACTAAAGAAGGAAATATGTATAAAATAATAGAAAATATGGATATGAAAATAAAATAAAAAGACTCTTGATGCCCAGAAAAGAATAATGTTAAAATATTGTGGTAGACTCTTCCAGGTAATTTCCCTTAAAAATATGTACACATACTGGAGAGAAAGAAAAAACGCTGATTTAATAAGTAGAGGTAGAATTGTTCCTGAGTAAAGAACACACTGTCTTGTAAAACATGAGGATGGCTGGTTTTAATTATCGAAGATGGTCTTCATGGAAGATGGAGAGGGTGGGTTAGGACTAAGACAAAGAAGACCAAATATAGAATCCTTACCTCCCTTTATGCCCCCTTACTGACCCCTGTTTATAATATAATATTCTTGAATATGTCCTCTACATATATTTAGAATTACATTAGTGGTATAATTTCAAAACCATCAAACATTTTAGAAAACTCAAAAGAAGGAAAGTCTATTTTATTTACTCTTTTTTTAAATACTGTATTCTTCTTTCCTGATGTTCCAAAGTTCCTTCTTTTATTGTTTCTTTTCTGTTTAGAGGACTTCCTTTAGCTATATTTTTGGGGCAGGTCTGCAAGCAACAAATTATCTTAGTTTTCCTTCCACTGAGAATGTCTTGATTTCCCTTTCATTCTTTTTTTAAAAAATTTTTATTGGAGTATAGTTGCTTTACAATGTTGTGTTAGTTCCTACTGTACAGCAAAGTGAATCAGCTATACGTATACATATATCCCCTCTTTTTGGATTTCCTTCACATTTAGGTCACCACAGAGCATTGAGTAGAGTTCCCTGTGCTATACAGTATGTTCTCATTAGTTATCTATTTTATACATAGTATCAATAGCATATATATGTCAATCTCAATCTGGGTTGACAATTCTTTTCTTTCAGCCTGGCTTCTGCAGTTTCTGATGAGAAATCTGCTCTTTAGTTGTTTTTCTCCTATTGGTAGTGTCATTTTCTATGGGTGCTTTTAAGACTTTTCTTCTCTTTAGTTTTCAGATGTTTAATTATTGATGTGCCTTAGTGTGAATTTCTTTATGTTTATCCTGTTTGAGTTCCACTTACTTTAATCTGTTGGTTTATGTCTCTTGTCAATTTAAAATTTTTCAGACATTATTTCTTGGGGTACATTTTTAGACCCATTCTTTTTCTCTTCTCCTTCCAAGTTTCTGATGACACCTGTTCTTTTCTCTTTCCTCTGTGATGGTTCATTTGGATGATTTCTCTTGTTCTGTCTTTTAGTTTATTGATTCTTCCCTATGTCCCTCTATTCTGGAGTTGATTTCATCCACTAAGCTTTGATTTCAGTTATTGTATGTTTCAGTTCTAAAATTTCTGCTTGGTTCTTACATCTTCTATATCTTTGCTGAGATTTCTATCTCTTTGCTGAGGCTTTCTGTTTTGATTTATTTTTTAATTTTATAAAATTTGCTTCAAGCATGTTTTTAATTGCTCGTTGAAGCATTTTTATCATGGTTGTTTTAAAGGATTTGTCAGATTATTCTCACATCTCTGTCATCTCAGTGTTGACATATAGTGAATGTATTCTTTTTGTTCCCTTTTGAGATCTTCTTTGTTCTTGGTATGATGAGTGATTTCTGATTGAAACCCGCATATTTTCATTATATGTTCTGAGTCTTTGGATCTTATTTAAACCTTGTCTTTTCACTGGCTTTGTCTGACACTTCTCTGGAAGAGGAAAAGCTGTCTCAATACTGTCAAGTGGAGATAGCAGTTTAGATTCCCCACTTTGCCTCCGTTGACACCTGACCCGATTAGGGGAGGTTCTTCATCGCTGCCGGGCATGGATGTTTGCGTTGCCATTGACACCATGGTGGGGGTGGCCTCATTATTATTGAGAGATGGTGAAGGTCCTCACTCTTCAATAAGCCTTCTCTAACGCCATTCCCCTGGGGAATGGGAAGTCACGCAAGTCCAGGCTCCCCATATGGTCTCCATTTACACTGCAAAGGGATACTGTTACTGGCTAGAGGGGAGAAAAGTCCCAGGTCCCTACTTGGCAACCTCAGATACCATCCCTGCAGGGGCATGAGAGCACCACCTTATAGCCTTGTGAGGGAGGAAGTTTAAGCTCCACACCTGGTCTTTGCTGGCAGGAGTGCTGATGGGGTCACAGGTTTTACTCTGAATTTTGGCTGGAGTAAGGTGGTTATGGTCTAAAAGTTTTCTGTCTTGTTAGTCTGCTCCTTTCCTGGTCCTTTGTTAGAGAGAGTGATATTTTGGGGGGCCTTTTTCTACCCTCATTGTTATCTCTGAGTTGCTGGCTTTTCAGCTCCAAGTCTGGGATGGTATGGGAGAAAAAGAAAGCCCAGGAAACTCACCACCATATTATTCTCTGACTGGGCTGCCTTTGCTCCGCATTTCAACTGCCTTCTTCTTCTTCCCCTTCTACTTCCTCCTCCTCCGCCTCTTCTCCTTCTTCTTCATTTTTAAAAATTATGTATAATATCCAGGGTTTGTTGTTGAACTTAGGTGGTAGAATAGGGAAATGTGTGTCTAATTCAGCTTCCCCAAAGCAGAAGTCATCCCAGGCCTGGTATGGCTTCATTCTTATTATTAACTACTGCTTTGTGTATTCTTTTCTTCCAAAATAGCACTTGGTTAAGTTGTTTTGAGGAGACTTATACATTAAGGTTATTAACTCTTTTGTCCTATATGAGCAAATATTTTCTGAAATTTTTTATTTGACTATTAATTTTATTTATGTTGTTTTTTTCAGCCACATAAATTTTAAAACATTCTATGGGAAAATGTCTGTAATAGTTATCCTTTATGAATTCTTCCATTGTTTTGAACTAATGTATTTTATGACCATTCTGTAATCCAATAAATTTTTTATGAATATTTTTTCATTTTATTATTTTAAATTTGTTTCTTTTGGTTTAAGTTTTACATTCAATTCTTTAATCCATGTGGAGTTTGTGTGTATAATACAGATGAAGCCATAATGTAATATTTTGTTTTATGAAAATAGTTAACAAGCTATGCACTATCCTTATTGAATAATCTCTTCTTTCTATAGAGCCTAGAATTAACTCTGTGTGCTCTGATTTCCATGATGTGATTCTATTTTATGTATTTCTGGTAAGGTCACCACTCCATTTAACCAGAGGCCTTAATCTCTTCTCTCTCAGTCTTGCTTTGTCAACAAAGAAGATGCCATCTCCACAATTCATTAATTCCTAATGCCCTCCGGTCTTACTTCCTCCATGGAGCAGCTGACTATCTGGGAATGAGAAAGTCAAGACTACTATTTATTTTTCTTTTGTTAAAACAATGGCATTGCCCATTATTCTGCAAAAGAAACACTGTGTATGGTGCCCATGCCAAAGGACACTGAAATAAAATGGTGGGGGGAACATGAGTATTTAAAGAGAAGGGAGTCAAGAAAGGTCTTTTTCTAATTCTTCAAGATATGAATTATGGAAGTTTCTTGCATTTCATTTGTCTTTAACTAAAGATGGCATTTAATACAATAACTAAAAACACTCAGTTATTTTACTGAAGGGTAATTGACTTTGGAATAAAGCAAATATGATTTTGAAGCTACCTGGTTTCTGCCGTGTGGAAGTTAGATGTCCAAAAGAAAGTAAGTTTGCTCCTTTGAAAATTGTTTTCTTTACCAAAGATATTGGTTACCAGTGGGGAGAGAGAAAGAGGGAGGGGCAAGATCAGGGGTAAGGGATTAAGAGATACAAACCACAAGGATATATTGTACAGCACAGGGAATATAGCCAATATTTTATAATAACTTAAATGAACTATAATCTATAAAAATTTTGAATCACTCCTTATTATCTGTGAGGGTTTTAGACAAATTATTTAATCTTACATGTCTTAATTTTCCTCATCCATAAATGGGGCTAATGTTAGGAGTTATCTTGTAGAGCTATCATTTCTGGCACATAACATGTTCTCAGTAAAATATTAACTATCACTATTGACTTCAAGCTCTTCATCTTCCAGATGGGAAGCTGATCCAGAGGATGAACCAAGTTGGCAGGGCGAGGACGACAGTTCTCATTTTCTGATTCCCAGCCACCCAAGATGGCCCCCGAAGAATCTCAGAGCAAATCCTTCCCAACGAGGAAAATGAATTCTGCTGTTACTAAGAGGGAAGAATTATCTGATCTATAAATTAACGTGAACGTGAAGCATGTCTGATTTTTGAGGCATCTAGAAATCTAGAATAGACAAATCCTTGAAAAAGAGGGATTTTCTTTTTTTGCATGTCCATCTTTTCTGCTTGATACTTAAGAAAATTAAAGTGAAAATTGAACTGATGTTGATCATACAGAATACACACAAGAGCCTAAAGTATGCATTTCAAAAAGAAGAGACTTTTATGCCTCCTGCAAATATTCAATATTCTCTGCTATTTCTGTCAACAGAATATCAGGTTCTAGATAAACAGTTCCACCCAGATTTGGGGGCGGGGAACAATACTACTTAATTTTAATCTTTTTACCAAAAGCAGTATATTATAAAATATGGTTTAGAGTTTAAACTGAGATAAACCTTGTTAATGATCAGGAGGCAAAAATAATAATAATAATTAAAAAAAACACCCGAACTATGCCAGTATATTCTGTTGTTGGTTTTTTTAATTTGGGAAATAAAGACAGAGCTAGTTCTTCATGTTCAGCAAGCATGCATAGACCATTCTTTCTACCTACACCATCATTTCTTTAAGAAAACAGAACATGCTACATGAATAGACCTTTCCATAGGGCCTCAATTTTAATTTTCCAGAGTTTGGAGAAGCAACATCCATCAAGTTCCCTCAACAGTTGAGAATAATGCTGTTTTTGTCATACACAGGGTCTCTTTTGAGCTCAAATGTGCACACCGACTGTGGACTATAGGCTTGCAGACCTGTCAGCACAGTGCCCCATTACAAATTGTCCCTTTAGCAAGATGACTTCATTTTAGCAGTCTGCTCTGGTCACTACATTCTCCCAGGTTTCACCAAGTCAAACAAGGTGATGGCATTTTTAAGGCTCTAGATTTTAGTGGTCTTCAAATTAAGGCAGGTGGCCAGGTGCTATTTCAGGGTTTCATCAGGCAACCTCGTGCTAAATTTGAAACTAAAAGGGGGTGCTTTTTTATACTGGAAACATAAATATTGGCATTTATGAAAATGGCTGCTGTAACAGGAAGTGACTTCATATATCATTACCTGAAATAAGATTATAGGAAGGTCTAACTTTAATCTGAATGATTGTTAAAACCTGGGACATGTTATTTCTCAAGAAGACTGTGTTAGAATCTAAGCAACCTCTATTTGCATTTTGAGCCTTCTACTTATTGGATGCTAATAAAAACCCTGTACTTTAATTATTTCACACATTACTGGTACATTTTCTAATTTTCTATGAAGACATAATCATGTCTGAAACAGATACATACCATGATCCATAAACAACCATTTCTGCTCTTTAAGTTGTATCCTTTGCCCTGGAATCAATTTTGCTCAAAACTGGACCATGTCCGTACATGGGCAAAGAGAGTCACATGAAGATTATGGTAGGTAGAGATAAGTTAAAGAAGAAACACTTGGAGTCACAAGACTTGAAAGGAATTCCCAGCACTAGAAGAAGTGTATGAGTAAAGAAAACATTGTTTAGCTTTTTTTAATTGTTCATTTCCTTCCTCTAAAATAGTAGCAATAATAGCATCTACTCATAGGCTGGTGAGTATTTAAATGAGACAATGCAAGCAAAGAGCTTCACAAACAACAACAAAGAATATTATCTGTCCTTTCTCTTTGACAAATACTCTGCCAAGTCCTTTTTGAACCAGCTTTGTGTTTTGCAAAACAGTACCTAAGTAAAAGATAGCATTAAATGTGCAATGTGTACATACATTTATGTACATAATTTGAAATGTTCGTGACTAACTGTAACTAAAAACTAAATGATTGAATGTTTAAAACTTGCTATATTGCTTATCGTTTTCTTCTTTAGCTCAGTGATTTTAGAATTTTCAAGTTTACTTTGGTAAGTAAACTCTCTCGTCTACTACTTTGTATAATTCTCTACTTTGTTCATTGAATTCAGTGAAACACATTCTGTATGGGAATTCATTCTCAAAAGCAGAACTGGCCTCAGGAAGGTCATTCATTCTTATTACCAACTCTGTCCCAGGTGGGTATGCATCTGCCCAAGTTTTGGAGGTGTTTTGCAGATCATTTAGAACAATTCAAAATCAATAAAATATTAAGAATTTGAAAAGCAGACTATTAGTAATGTAAAAATAAAACTACCTTTGGTTTTCTAACCAGCTTTTGTAAATAAGTGAGGAAGAATGAAGTTTTGGAGATCTCACAACTTTGCTTTGATAATTGAAAAATGCAGCAGAATTAGTGTCTAAGTAAATTTTTTAGCTAGAAATTTTAGGACCTTAAGCCCTATAGATAGGAGAACCAGGGACTCTAAATATTCATAAGATGTTGGCATTCATTTAAAGTAGGATTAATCCAGAGGACATTTATCTACACAATAAACATAAATGTTCTCTGGGGTTCTGGCTGTTCTTTCTGTTCTAAACCTACTTGTAGGCTGAGAGAGACTGATTTCTTAGTTTTATAAATACTACATAAATTTATAATCTCAAATTTTCATCTTCAGTTCAGTCTTTCTCCTGTACCTTATATCTAACATCCTATTTTATCAGCTCCACTCTTTTTAAAAAATAAGTTTTCTGGATTTCATAGTTACTGGTAGGGAACAGAAATCTTGCCATTTAAATCTTTTCTAGGTGGTGAAAGAGAAATGTGATCAGAAATAATTTGTTTTTTAAGTTTAAATCTAAATGAAGGCCAGCTTTCTCTTCTTTGCTTCATTAGAAAAGCACAAAATAAAGAATAACACATTATTTTGGTCTTTTTTTCCACTTTCACTGGAAATAAAGTAATGTTGATTTCAAGTAGTAAATAAATCTTAGCATAATTAAATTATGCTATGACACTAAACTTATAGAATAGAGTAAAACTAACATGGAGGAGGTTGCCAATAAACAGAGAATCTATTTTAGATTCTTATTTTTCTGAGTAATATCTATAGGTAAGCAGTGGCTACTTATGTTAGTAAATTTCATATTTAATTCATTCAACTAACATACTGTGAGAACCAATAAGGGACTATTTGTTGAATGAATAATTCAATAAACAAATGCTTAAAGTAAAATGGTAAGATGCAGAGAGGAATAGATAGCATAGCTGAAGAAAGAGCAAGGTTGTAGAGTCCTACAGTTACTGTTTTAATCTTGACGCTGAATTTGAATCCCACCCTTTCCTTTACTCTGGCCCTCTCTTCACTGTTTGCTCCCTGGAGGCAGAGAATCAATGTGAGGACTCTGAAGCCCTAGGAGAGTACAGAGCCAGAGAAAATGCCTGGTTCCTCAAACGTCTGAGCAGTGTAGAGTTTCTTGGTTGATCTACATTGGACTGGGAGGTAAATGAGAAGAAAACTCGCGTTACATTAAACCTCTGGGATATTAGGTGGGCTAGAAACTGCATCCAGCCTATCTTGGCTAATAAGCCTACCTTGAAGGGTTAAGGTTAAGAGTAAATAAAGATAATATTTAACTCACCAGCAGAGAAGCGCTTTCCTTTGATACATAGAGACACTAAAAAGATCAGTGGTTGCCAGGGGTGGGATTGCAGGGAGGGACGAATAGGAGAAGCACAGAGGATTTGGGGGGCAGTGAAAAAACTCTGCATAATATTATAATGATGGAAATATGCCATTATACATTTGTCCAAGCCCATAGAATGTACAATGCCAAGAGTGAACTTTAAGGTGAACTGTTGACTTAGGTTGATTATGATGTGTCAATATAGGTGCATCCTTGGTCACAAATGTACTGTTCTGGTGAGTGATGTTGACAATGGGGGAGGCTGTGTATGTGTAGGGCAGGGGGTATATGGGCAATTCTTTATACCTTTCTCTCAATTTTGTTGTGAACTAAGACTGCTCTAAAAATAATCTTTAAAAGAAAAAATTTTAAAAAAATTAGGAGGGAACAAACTGGAAGATTCTTTGGTTTAAACTTGAAATGAAACTATATTTCACTTGATGGATATTTTCTTTTTTTTAACAGGAGTAAAAACTACATTTTAAGGATTACCAAGTGATATTGAAATGCTCCTGGCAACAGGGAGAAAGTAAGTGTAAAAATCTTTAAATAACGTGAAAGAGAAAAGAGAAATTCTTCACCAGACAGGGTAGGGGTTGGAAATAATTCTTTATGTTATAGTAGGATCTTAATACATATAATCAGTTGATGTGCGTGAAAGTCACATGTTTAAAAAAAGCTTATTAATGACTAATGTAAGAAATATTTTATGGCCAGTAGTGTGTCTTACTCCTTTTTTATCTATAGAGTGTAGCAGATTAGCAACTATAACAGATAGATACTCAATAATGTTTGTTGGGCAATTTAGTAAGTGAATTAATGAGTGAAATAATAAACTGTAGGACTATTTCTACACAAATGGAGCTTCCAGAAATTTGCATGAGAAGATACTATCTTTTTAAAATATAAAAACCATATTTTCTTCTCAAATTAAGGGGGAAATGCAACCCTATTCTTTATTGATATCTGTTAAAACTATGGTCTTTTCAGGTATTTACATAAGATCACCTTCCAGATGTGCTGTTCAGTGCCACACGGGAAACATTTATCTTCACGTGCTTCTAAATCTCTCTTATGTGATTCATACTGAATCTCAGTCCAACCACTTTAAAAAAAATAAAAACAAACATTCCCTAAGGTGCTCGAGTTCATGCAGTTTCAGTACACCTTATAAATGGCCATAAACCATATGCAGCAAGACTCTAGAATAAATAGCCCTTTTAAAAAACTGAGCTGCCAACAAAATTTGAGATTCCATTTTTAAACGATTTTCTGCAAAGTAAACATTTTTCAAGCTTGATCTTTGTGTAATTTTTCACTGGCACTTTTCAAGCCAGAAACAACCTGCACATGTTCTTTTTGTAAAGAAGGGTTTAACACTCCACTGTGTCACCAAGTCCCAGGGAGCTAATTTGTTCTAAAGACAACATTACTACATCAATACAACGCAGCTTAACCTTCAACTAACCTTATTCTGTTTGCTTGCCACATTCCTACTGAGATTCTCAGCCAAAATTTTCCCTCAGTTCTGGGTTCACTTCTCTCTAGGTGGAAAATATGTGCATATAAACTATGCTGCCTTTGTAGATCAGAGAAAGGCAATATTCACACAGTCCAACAATCACACACACACACACAGACACACACACACACACACACCCACCCCTTGTTCCCTATCTTACAAAATATTGAATCAGTTTAGGAAGGCAAAATACTTAACACAGAACTCTACCTTAAAGCAAAGTCCCCAAAGAGAAATTGCAAAAAAAAAAAAAAAAAACAAAACAGAACAAACCCAAATCCCACTGTTTAGTGTTTTGGCTTGTCTGTTCATTTCTTCTTTTCTAAGGCCTTTTGTTCTAACAGCCTTTCCCACATGAGCAAATGATGACCGTTCTTGGTGAAACTTCCATGAAACTAGTTCTTACTTTAACTTCATCTGTTATTTCTCCCTTAGCTCTCCTTCTCTCCCAGAGCCGTGATAAAATAGAAGCACTTTCAGTATTTCTTCATTTGTTGAATTCTCAGATTCAACTGATTTGTCTACATTTGAACGTACTAGAACTAGATCCTCCTCTGTGCTGATAAAGTGATGTTATTTTCTAACTTTCCACTGAAAACTCATGGAACATTGGTATGCTGAAACAGTTTTGAATAACTTTACTCAGACTTTATGCTAGTTAGACAAGTTGACAGGTTGTCAATTTTTTTGCAAAAGATAAAAATTCTAGTTAGAAATTGTAGCATGAAAAAGAGAACGTTCTATATTATTTTAAAAGGATCAATTTAGTCAGCTAGGTGGTTTGCTGAATATTGAGGTCAAATCTCACTGTCTCAAATGACCATATATGCCCAAGGACCTGACATTCAGCTGTCAAAAAAAAGAGAAACAATAACGAGAATATGAGCCCAAATGAGCTTGATAACTGAAGAATCACAAAGAATACCTTACCCTCAGAATGACGGATCTCTCTACAAAATTTGTCTCAAGGTTGGACAAGAACTCATGGGCAATAGAAATCTGTTTATTAGGGAAAACTTGATATTTTTAGCATAAGATGACACTATTCTCTCACTATCATCTTAGTTTTAAAATGTCCCTAAGCCAGTGCTTTCTTAAAATTTAGTGTGTTATCAATTCCTCATGGATGTTTTGCAAACAGAGAAGCAATTGTAAAATGTCTTAAATGCACTTTTATCGGACTAGAATGGTCAATGAATGAACTACAGAATCCAATTTCTAAAGTCTTTAAGATTTTAAATAGGATTTATGTTAGGTTCGGGATAATTTACATTACTTATATTTTATTGAATCCTAATTCCTTGAGAATTGACAATGCAGATATGACCAATGCCAATGTATTTCTGGAGAAAAACAACAGACATCTGAGGTTACCAGTTGAATTGTATCCTCTCAAAATTCATGTTGAAATCCTAACCCTCAGTGCCTCAGAACATGACCTTATTTAGAGATAGGATCTTTATGGAATTAGTTTTGAGAGGGGCCCTAATCCAATATAACTGGCATTCTTATAAAAAGAGGAAATTTGGACAAAGACATGTACACGAGGAGAACACTATGAGAAGATAAAGGCAGACATCTACAAACCAAGGAATGCCAAAAATTGCCAGCAAACCACCAAAATCTAGGGGAGAGGCATGGGACAGATTGCCCCTCACCACCCTCAAAAGGAACCAATCAGACTGACACCGTGATCTTGGACTTCCAGCCTCTAGAACTGTGAAATAATGTCTCTGTTGTTTAAGTTGTAGTACTTTATTAAGGCAGCCTTAGAAAACTTATCCGTCTGATCATCTCTTTTTCTAATACTTTCCTGAATCTCAACGTCTGAATGAATTGAAGTTTACATATTTAAGTCAGTGATTTTATATACTTGTTTTACTCCAAGTTACCTGTGAAGGTTTTTCAAAACACACATGCTCAGGCAAAACCTCAAACCTACTGAATCAGAATCACGGATATGGGGGTCAGAAATCGATATTCATAAAAAGTTTCACAGGGACGTTGCTGCACATCTTGTTTTGAAAATCACTGGTCTAAAATATGAGTGGATCCCACAGTTCTGGGGGTGCTGTTTGTTCCTTATTTTGAAGGAGAGTGCTCTGATTTTGTCAGTCATGGGAGCTTCATGGCAGTAACTTCAACCTTGGCTACACATTAGATTTGTCTGGGGGAGCTTTTAAAAACCACAATTGCAGGCTGTACCAGGATCAAATAAAAAAGAATCTCTGGGGTGAGATCCAGACCTGGGTATTTTTTAAAATTCCATGTGGTTGTAATGTGTACTCAGAACTGAGAACCTCGGGTTTAAGGTTAAGAAGTAAAAGTTGTGGGCAATGACGAATCAGTTAATTAACATTGCAGAAGATCAGATAACTCTCTGTAACCCAAATAAATCAAGTAGCACCTCAAAACGTACTGAGCTGATTCTTTCCTCCTTTGTTCTCCATTTCTCCCCTTTTCTGTATCCTCTCTTGATTTCTTTCTCTCCATTCTCCTTTATCTTTCTTGGTCATTCAATGCTTTCCCTTTCCTTCTCATCCCATCTCATCTCTTCTCCAACACTAACTTGAAAAAAACATGAAACTGAAGATGTACACACACATCATATTTTTGAGTCAAAATTTATTATCCCTGATCTTCTTTTGGAAAGTGTTTGAGCTGAAATATTTTCTATTTCTTTAAGAAATAACAGCATGTTCCAATTCACATGGGATTGACATGTACACACTGCTATATTTAAAGTGGATAACCAACAAGGACAGGGAACTCTGCTCAATATTCTGTAACAACCTAGTTGGGAGAAGAATTTGAAAAAGAATAGAGACATGTATATGTATAACTGAATCACTTTGCTGTACACCTGAAACTAACACAACATTGTTAATCAGCTATACTCCAATGTAAAATAAAAAGTTAAAAAAATTATAGATCATAGACATACTTGAAAAACTGTATTAGCCACTAGAGTTGTTTTGTTTTTTTTTCCAAGAGAGTATGCTGAACCATGGCTTGAACTGTAGTTTTATGGCGACTAAAACTGTTGATAGCACAAAAAAAAAAAAAAAAAAAAACAAGCAAGCAAGAAAGAAGAGATAAATAACAGCATGCTCTGGGCTTCCCTGGTGGCGCAGTGGTTGAGAGTCTGCCTGCCGATGCAGGGGACAGGGGTTCGAGCTCTGGTCTAGGAGGATCCCACATGCCACGGAGCAACTAGGCCCGTGAGTCACAGTTACTGAGCCTGTGCGTCTGGAGCCTGTGCTCGGCAACAAGAGAGGCCGCGATGGTGAGAGGCCCGCGCACCGCGATGAGGAGTGGCCCCCGCTCGCCGCAACTAGAGAAGGCCCTCGCAGAGAAACGAGGACCCAACACAGCCATAAATAAAAATAAAAAAAAAAATAACAGCATGCTCCAATTCACATGTTTTCTTAAATATACACACCTCTCACTCCCCACCTGTCCTTGAATGAGTGACTGGATACTCTACAGCCTTAGGATATTTCAGAAAGTTGTTGGGTTAAACATCAGGCTTCTGGCATTAAAGAGCTCAGGAGCATCTTGGAGATGAAAATGATTTTCCAGACCTAGGTCTAGTTCCCTGGTGCAGCTCTGAAGAACTTAGAAGACCTCATGAGGAACATGACAGCAGCTGCTAGAAAGGCAGCGGGAAAGTACCATACGTTGCACTCAGAAGAAGGCGTTGAGAGGGTAGCAATGAGTTGTCTCACCACTGATGAAACTTTGAATGGTGCCAAGAGTTAGGAACTGCCAACAAAACTTAAGACTGTGAACAGCAGATAAACTTATTTGGGGTTGAGTTTAATTCCCTGGCATTCTTTTCTAGGCAAACTTGAGTCTTCAGTTCCTCGGGACTGATGGCTTCATGCTCTTTCTCTTGTACTATCATTTTGTAAAGGAACAAGATCTGTTTTATCGGACCAATACTTAGGTCCTAGCTGGCTCACAGAAATAACTCCTCAGTCATTCTGGAGAATGTACTGCAGGCATATAAGACATCAAGTCTATTCCCCAAAAAGCAAACCTGTATTAATGGTAGATGAGACCAAGCAGAGAATAAGTTATCTGCCACCCATTCTAAAGTTTTCTCTTTTAATTTTTCTCTTTCTTTTTTTTTTTTTTCTCACAATTGTAGTAAAGAATATAGTTTTTAAAAGTCGCCTGTTCCATGGATCTGTGTGCACAAACAAAATCAAATTTCATTATAAAGTGTGTTTCAAAAATTGGCCATTTAGAAGTACCTAGTAGAACATAGGACTGGGAAACAGTGGCCCAGATGATACCCACATAATTAGTTAACCACATTTTTGAAAAGTTCACCAAGTAACTAGGTTTTCATCCAAATGACCAGTTGTTTTGGTGGTTTTTGGGGGATAGTCATGGTTTATTTTGCAGTAAAAATGCTCATTTGCTTGGTCAAAGTTTTGGATGTTTTTTTCTTTCTGCTTCGTGATAAGTACTGTAGCTGTCTATTCTAAAGCTCTGTGATTAAAAAGGAAACACAAAGCTGTCATTTGGAAAATAAAACAGTTAACAACTCAGGCAACTTTAAATGACAACATGATTTTTGATAAAGAGGACTCTGTAAAACCACAATGAACCACCTTCTCTCTCCCTTGCTCCTCCCAACATACAGATATGTAGACACCAATCTTATTAAGCTCAGCAAGTGTACCTAGTGTCTCAGGTTGGCTGTAACAAAGTGCTAGAAATTAAGTGGCTTGAAACAATGGGAACAGTGTCTCACAGTTCTGGTGGATAGAAGTCTGAAATCAAGGTGTCAACAGGGTTGGTTCCTTCGGAGGGCTGGGAGGGAGAGTGTTCCATGCTTCTTCCCAGCTCCTGGTGTCCCTTTTCTTGTAGAAGCATCTCCCCAATTTCTGCCTTCATCTTCCACATGATACTCTCCTTGTGTTTCTCTGTATCCAAATTTCCCTCTTCTTAGGACACCAGCCATCTTGGATTACAGCCCAACCTAATGGCCTGATCTTAACTTGAATACATCTTCAAAGACTCTTTTTCCAAATAAGGTCACATTTAAACAGGTACCAGGGAAGGACTTTATCGTGTTTTTGAGGGACACAATTCAACCCATAATCATGGCTTATAGGAACATTTGCATATGTCCTTATACAACAGCTGGATTTCAATGTTAGAAAAACAAAGTTTGGGGCAAAGAAAACTGTAAGTGTGCATCCAGCATAAGGTGTGTTTACAAACTATTTCTGCCTATTTAAGAATTACTCAGTGTTGTTTTGGTCCTAATTCTAGTTCTCACTTTCTGTGAATTCTCTCTTTATTATTTATTCTTACAGTGGTGAAATTCATGTGTTGGTTTTGGTTTTGGTTTTAGTTTTTAACCTTTCATTTTGGAATATTTTAACATATACAAAAGTAGAGAAAATGCTGTAATGAAAGTACATGTTTCTATCCTCCAGCTTAAACAACTTTAGCATATGTCTAATCCTGTTACTTTCACACCTCTTACCCACTTTCCACACCCTTCCATATTATTTTGAAGCAAATCCTAGATATGATGAAAGGATATATTTTATCCATAATATTCCAAAATGTGTCTCTGAACATTAAATATAAGCACAATGCCCTTATCTTGTCTACAAATCTAACAATTCATTAATATTATTAAATACTCAATGCCCAAATTTTCTTACACCTTTTCGTTACAGTTTATTTAAATCAGCATAAAATATACTTAATGTATTGTAACTAGTTGATATTTCTATGAAATCTCTTTTAATCGTTTTCATTTCTTCTATTTTATACAAATTTCAAAAGGTCATTTGTGCGGTAGTGCTGCACTAGTCAATGTACTGGTCTACATAAAATAAGGAGATTGTCCCAGAATGACAATTACATACAACTTCCTTCGGCTGAACTACAGAGTGTGCTTAGTGGTGTAATCAACTTACATTCTGACACAAGCTCCTTATCTCATCGTGGACAAGTACAAACAGTTCCCAGAACTTTAGGGACTCTAGGGACCACATTTTGAGAAGCACCATTGTCAGGGTGCTATTCATTGTGTCCCCCAAATTTCAGTTAAGATGCTCTTTTGTCTCCTGTCTATATTTTTTTTGAATTGACAGGTTGGTAGTCCATCTAATGTCTTGATCAGATTCAGAATTAATTTTTTGCAAGACGACATCCTAGGTAGTGTTGTATACTTCCACCTGCAGGCATGAATGTCTGGTTATCTCATCTTTTGTGGTGTTTATTGCCATTTAGTAATTATTTCTTAGATTTATTAGTTCATAGGTGATGGCAAGATAAAATGGTCTAATTCTATCATTCCTTCTTCATTTATTAGCTGGGAAATTTCTATACTGAGAAACTTCTTTTTATCCACTATTGGGTTACGTTGAGGTACAGTTTATATAGGGAAGGCAGGATAATCTTTATTTTCCTTCATTACCAGTTTTCAAAATACTGAGATGGTTTACTCAATATCTTCTGAAGGACCCCAATGAAGGTAATGGTGGATGTGTGTGTGTGGGTTTGTGTGTGAGAGAGAGTGATGTCATGGTTTTAAACATATTAAGTGTTTCAATACACTGCACTTCTTGTTATGGATGCTCAGATGACCCCATCCTTAGCCAGTGGGAGCCTTTTCAACTTGATTCCTGAGTCCTTTCGATATACCCTTCAGTAAAGTTTAATAGATTTCTTGATATCTGACACAACACAATGCCCCAGGTTCATCTGTATATCCCTTGTGCCTGACCCGAAATCAGTCAAGTCTCTAAGAAGCCCTGGACCTTTTATGGCCTCTGTCTTTTGACTGCATTTTTATAGTACTATTCTGGGATTCAACTGCCCTTTAGATGGTATTTTGAACTTCTTCCTATATTTTATAAGGGACATTGTTTTTTTTCTCTGAAATAAAGATGATTGTAGATGCAACAGAGCCCCTACAGTGTATGTGTTACTCAGATAAAGCCCAGATGGTTGGTCATAATAACCACGATAAAATTTAATATTAAAATTTAATAAAGGGAACTTAGTGATAAAGTTGCTATGGTACTAAGGGTACATTTTGGATCCTCATCTCCCCATACATACCATTAAAGGTATAGCTGAATACCTATGAGATTCAGTTCTCTTTAGCTTTGACAGTAGGTCCAACTGTAAATCCTGCTATAGAGATATAGAGATTTAGCCAACAATCTTTCAACAAACTAGTGCAGGCCAATTTTGGGGGGTTTTGTTTTGCTTTTAAATCACCACGTGGAGGTACTCTTAAGAGTCTCGGTTGCAAATGATGTTAATTCCAGATTCATCCATTTATTTATTCTTTCAGCATATTTATTGCACACTCCTTAAGTGTATAGTGGGCTGGAGATTCAGAGATGACGGAGATAAAGAACTTGCCATCAAATTACTGATACTACATGGGGAAATTAAGTTTCAAACAGTTTCTGATTTATACCACACAATCTAAGCAGCATAAGGGAAAATTAAATATATTTATTTTCTGATTCTTTAGTTAAACAGGGTAATTCAAACATACAATAAGTTACAATTTTCTTACTTTTCATTGTTAAGATAGATTATGGCAAAAGAAAAAATTCGATTAATAAAAAGAAGTGTGTATTTTAATGGAAACAGTCGGACTTTGAGTTAAAGAAGAAAAAAGTGGGGCTTTATCTGCTAAAACTGTGAGACCTTTCAACGCAAAGTACCAGACATCTGGTTACTGCAGCCTCAGGGCCACCACAAGAAGCAGGACAGAAAAAGGACTGTCATTCTTACAAATCCTGACCTCAGACTTGGCATGAAGCCAAAGTGTTTTAGTATTTGGCCGTGTTATCTTATTGACACATGTCAAATAATTCTAATTTATGGCCATTTATTCCTACATCTTGAGGTTCAGCTTTGCAACACACAATGGAATTCAATACAATGATAATGTTAATATTAGAGCCAAGCAAAATGAGAACTAACTTTTATGTCGAGCTTCAGGAGTAACAAGGAGAATCATAAAGGGTTTAAGTGTTCTGGTTGTTTCATTAATTCTGTGGCCTGTGAAAGTACTTATAGCTTTACTAGATGTAGCATTTTTTTACATTAAAAAACAACTTGATTTAATAGCTTATGACTATAAAATATGTCATAGGCAAAAGATTGAAGTTTACATTAGATAAAAAATAATCCATGGAAGGAATTCTCAGTGAGGGTCCAATCTTGATGAAAGAGTTTACACATTATTTTTGATAGATGAATATCTTATTTTTGAAGGAATCTCGGAAAAATAGTCTCAGTTTCACTCTGCCATCTATGCCAGTATTGAATATCATTATTGTTGGCCATTTTCTCATTTATTTTCACATATTAGGCAATTTTCCATTTAAACCAATAACTTCTTATTTGTTGGTCCTAAAACTGAAATAAAAGTGCACAAAATGAACAACTATGGGTTAATTTTATGAATAGCAATGCAAAAATTCTGAGATAAAAATTAGCAAACAGAATCCAATAGCACATATAAAAAAGAGTTACCTTTACTTCAAGATTGTAAGTATGATTTAATATTAGGAAATCCTTTGGTTCGAGCACCATATTAATAGTTCTATGGAAGAAAATCACATTTCAAATGTTTAAATAGTGAGAAAGCATTCAAAGATATTCCTTCCTTGACTTTATAATGTATATATTTCATCCCCCAAGCTAGCATTTTATATAATTTGGAAACACTGGACCCATTCCTACTGAAAACAGGGATAAAAAACAGGAAAACCCACATTACATTGGAGATATTAAACAATGCAATCAGAAAAAAGGTGGTATTTAAAATAGTAATCATAAAGGTAGACCTTTAGAGTTACTATTTTAAATATCATCTTCTTTTTCATTGTAACTTTAACTGACTGTGTGTGTGTGTGTGTGTCTGTATAAATGGATGAGAGAATACATAGACAATAGAGAGGTGAGGAAGAATGCTCATCAACAAACACATTAATAGTCATTATTTCTCATATATGCAAAGGGGTATTTTGGAAATTTTTGACTTTCTTCTTTATTCTTTACTGGATATTACTTGAATTTTATTTTACAGAGAATATATAGTTTTTAACTAAAATTGCTTAGAAAAATCAATGTTTCTTTAAAGGTCCTTTAAGGTGGAATTATATAACTTAGATATTGACTTGGATGTAAAGTCAAATTACCGTGTAGCACTTTCAACAAAGCACTTATTACACAGAGAGTTGTGAGATGACTAAAGCACAAGTAAATCATGTTAACTGGATTATTATGGCGAAGTCAGAAAGGAAACCTCATCTGTTAGCATAGGCCATATCCTTGGTGTAAAAGGATATACCTGGGTAGAAGATTATGCTGGGTTCAGGCAACTGAATTTCACTAGTACTTTCATTAAGTAGGTTGTGATTCAATGATTCAGAAGGACATTAGTTTCCCACCTGCTTTTACCCTTCAAAGATCTATTCTTCTTAGCAGAGTCACACCCAGAGATTGGTTCTGTATGAAGTTTGCACTTCCATTAAGGTTTAATGCATTCTTAAATTTTAGTTCAGTTTTTATAGGCCCCAAGCACAGGTGTATTCAGGTTACACTGGTCATTGTGGCATTATGTTATTTTAAGCAATGATATTGCTTTTGCTGAAAAATAGGTTAAATGTGTATAGAAATGGCTTTGTATAGAGTTTGTTTTTTTTTTCTGAAGTTATTCAGGTGTTACAATAACCATGTCACCTATATTTTAATAAAATAATTCATAATAGATATTTATGGCATCAACTATTCTATCTCTGGGAGCATTTTAATTTGTAACATTTCTATAATGCAAACAAAAATGAACAAACACACAAACAGAGACCTGGGAGAACCAGCTACAAGATGTAGACTCTAAAAGTTAAAGTTATTACTTTATTAGAGAAATCTGACTCTTTAATTATTTAGCAGCTATTACTCAGCCAACATATTGTGCTGGGATCATAGTAGGTACATAAAAATGTAATAAATGTCTATGAAACTAAACCAAGGTGTTACACATTATGGAGACTATGAGGAAATTAAACAAAAATTCCACTCTCAACGAATGAAACATATATTTAGAGATATGACACAGAGAAAGCAGAGGTTTCTAGAGACGGAGATTTTAGAGGCTCTGTTGTCCAAACTCTTTAAGTCACAGTTGAGGAAGCACAGGCCCCAAGGGGACAAGTGACTTGCCTAGAACTAGCCATGGGCCCTCCAAAGGAAAAGGCACAAGGGACAAGCAGAATCACATCTAAGGCAAATGCAAAATCAACTGATTTACATTCAAAAATACATAGAACATAAAAAAGAATGAGATAATGCCATTTGCAGCAACATAGATGGACCTAGAGATTGTCATACTGAGTGAAGTATGTCAGACAGAGAAAGACGAATACCATATGATATTGCTTATATGTGGAATCTAAAAAAATGGTACAAATGAACTTTTACAACACAGAAATAGAGTCACAGACATAGAAAACAAACTTATGGTTACTAAAGGGAAAAGGAGGGTAGGGGAGGGATAAATTAGGAGATTGGGATTAACATATACACACTACTATATATAAAATAGATGACTAATACGGACCTTCTGTACAGCACAGGGAACTCTGCTCATTACTCTGTAATGACCTATATGGGAAAAGAATGTAAGTATGTATATGTATAACTGATTCACTTTGCTGTACACTTGAAACTAACACAACATTGTAAATCAATTATACTCCAATAAAAAATTTTTAAAAATACATAAAGATGACTGAGTCACATGCAAATATGGGACAATATTTTCGACATATGGGGAAGACGTAGCCTTAAAGCCCTGAAATCAACTGTGCCATGACTGACTATCTTCATCCCACAACCACCCCCCATACCCTTGACCTCCTGTCCCAGTTCCTGGGAGAAGCACAACGCATTCACTCGTGCCCACAGAAATCCATGCCCAGCTGGTAGGGCTGGTAGGATGTCAGTTCAGGAGCATTACTACAGGTTTGAATGGCAATATGTTAGGAGCCAGGGCTCAGAATTGGTGCTGACTGACATCCCTCGGGCTCCACCCTCATCTCTTCCTTTCTTTCATCTTTCCCCCTGTGTCTCCCAGGCTAAAAACGAAATAGAGCGGTCTTCATCTCTGAGAGGTGGAAGTTTAGTCATTTTAGAGACAGAAAAAATAATTTACTATAGCCTTTGAATTTTATACTGTTTATATTATTTTATAATAAAAAATCAAAACAGTAAGCCCTCCTACTAAAAAAGAAATGCAGTTAATTTGATGCAATCCACTTACTGGACCATAACCTAATGATGTTCAGTGTTTTAAAAATCACATGATGCATTCAATAGACCTTCCTTTGATAAAAAAGTGAAGATCAAAGGATGGAACACTTTATTGGTAAGAATTTCTCAAATTTACCAACTGATACATTTGTTTTATTTTATAACCATTTGTTTTTATTGTTATGATCTCTTCCTTCTATGTATTTTGACAAGAGAAAATAGTAAGGGGACATAAACAATAAACCATTAAATATAATTTGGCATATATTTTAAAATTTTGTTTTTCAGACGTTTTTCACATGTAACTCATTTTAACCAAACAATGTCTGTTATTGAGCTTGGGGCTGTTTTCATTTTACCAATGATAAACTGAGATAGAGAACAATTGAGTGCCTTACTTCATTTAAAGATGTGACCAAACACATCATTTTTGGCCTGGGGATAAAATAACATCTTGTCTTAGGCAGCAGGAAGTCTGCCTAAGCAGGCCCTTCCATCCTTATGGGTAACCCAGTAAGAACTCTGCCCTCTCTGGAAGCATGCCTCATGGTCACACCAAGTGGTGTGTCATCCCTTCTGTCTGTCTTGTGACCTGGAGTTGACACAATAGAACAAATCTTTGTTTTAAAAACTTTATACTGTGATCCATTAATGGGGTTATGAAATCAGTTTAGTAGATTGCAATCAGGAATTTTTTAAAGAGAAATACAATGATGTCAGTTTTTCTAAATGTGTCCAGTGAACTTGAAGGAGCAAACATGAAGATCTTTTACATCTATCTACCTGTATTAGTCAGCTGAGGCTGCCACAACAAAATATCACACACTCGACAGCTTAAACAACAGAAATTTATTTTTTCACACCTCTGGAGGCCAGAGTCCAAGATAAATGTCCTGGTAGGGTTGGTTTCTCCTGAGGCCTCTCTCATTGGCTTGCAGACAGCAGGCTTCTCGCTGTCTCCCCACATGGCCTTTGGTCTACATGCATTCATCCTCCGTGTCTTTTCTTTGTATAAGGACAACAGTCTATTGCATTAGGGCCTTACAACCTCACTGAAACTTCATTACCGCTTTAAAGGCTTTATCTCCAAATAGTCACATAGGGGGTTAGGACTTCAATATATTAATTTTGCAGGGGACACAATTTAGTCCATAACACCATCCTACTTTTTCCCTAAACCCTCACCACAGCTTGTAAAGTAAATGCTAACACTGAAGGTATCTTCTGCTAGAGAGCAGAAAAATATTTGACTCAGGGTTAATATAGAAAGAAATTAAATAAAAACTTAAAGTGGAATTAAAACTAATGATCCTGAATTATCTAAATGAAAATGTAACCATACAGGTTAAATACATTTTAAGAGAATTAAGCAACAAGGTTTCTTCTGATTATTTTGAACTCACTGTTCTTCCCCTCAATGACATATCTGCAAAGGTGTTTATTGAATTTAAATTTAAAAACTGCATTTTAGAAATTTAGCTAGTTCCAGATTCACTAGATTATAAAGTAAAAGGTTACTTTGTATTCTAAAAACAATTTAAATATATTTGGCACCTGATTATCTTAATCCTTTCCCAGGAAAAAGAATCACGAAGTTTAGTTTTTGTTTTTGTTTTTAAAGAATGCCTTCAGATCTCTCTGTGATGTGATACTGTGGTATAACCATGATAGTAAACCAACACATCCATGAAATGCAAAGAGCATTCCTAGATATTAAAGGAATTGAATGATAATAAACAAAGGATATTCAAACAATGACAGAGTAATGAATTACTCAACAAATGGCAAGGGAAAATTGTCTAACTATTTAAAGAACATATACATACAAATAAATCCAGATGAATTTAAAAATTGAACATAAACGAAATCATAAAATGTAGAAGAAAACACACGAGTGAATATGTAATTGATTTTGGAGTACAGAAAGCCTTCTAAACATGAGAACAAATAAAAGAATTGTCAAGGAAAAGAGTTTAAAATGCCACTTTGCAAAAATGAAATATTTCTTTATCCAAAGCCAACATTAAGTCATTATTAATGAGAGAGTGAACTGACATATTTGCCTCTCTGTCTTTCCAATAATCACTCAAATGACATAAATTGTTAAAGGAACAGAAATAGTAAACTCACAGGACCAAGAGAAGAGGTGTGAAGGTGATGAAACAGGACTTGGAAGCTATGAAGCAAGATGATTGATGACTGGTTTAGCAAACTGAGAAAGCAGAATTCTAAGTCAGCAGCAGAGAAAGTTGAGAAGCAACTTGGTGTGTACTGCAGACCCCCAAAGTTCAGGAATTGGTGGTAGCAGGTACCTCTTGAAGTGGGAATGAGGTTGGAGCTGAAACGTATCAACTGAACAAAAAATGCGCAACTTAAAATTGGAGAACTATGTTTTATTTGGAGAACATACTGAGTACTCAAGTGCAGGAGATAGCCTCTCAGATAGCTCTGAGGGACTGTTCTGAAGAGGTAAGGGAGGAACCACGATATATAGGAGTTTTTGCAACAACTATAAGGTAGATGGAACGCCAAAAGATGACTGTTAGTTAAACGAGAGCTAGATGTCTTAATGTCTTTAGCACTTTTCTTTGTATGGGAAGATGCAAGAGTCTGGGCTTATTGAAATCATTCCTTTGATATGCACCTTAACTATCTAGAGCCAGTATCCTGTGTTCTCCATTCTGAATCCCTTCGGGGTGTACACTAGGGGGATGGTTGCAGCAGCTGATGACTCGATGGCAGCAACATCCTTTGTTTACTCTTGTGGTGGGTGACATTCTTTGTCCACACAAGCCAGGAATGATGTGAAGTTCTGTCTGGAAAGCAGTTACCTCCATCCCTAATCACTGCCCTCATGAAAAGCAACTGGGAGACTCCCCTTTTTCAAGCTGGCAGAAGGCTGGAGCCATATTCTCTGAAAAGAGCAAAACAGATGTTTTCTAGGTTGGAGGATACCAGGTACAATCCTAGGCAGGATTATTACGCTGAAAATAGGTAGATTAGGGATGTATACAATTGAATGCTAAGAAACCATTCCCTTTACCCCTTGTAAATGTATGTATGCAATTTAGGGAGAGTTTGGGAAAGAATTAGACATGAAAATTTATAAGAGGTAAGTAAACAAAAAGCAAGAAATTATTAAAACTCCAAGGGAAATGAAAAGTTCCAATGAAGAGTAAACCGAATCATAGATTAGCTATGGTTTAGCTGTGATACCATTGCACAGTCATGATGTAGACATTGAATATTGGCCTGAGAAATACTGTCATTGTATTGCCATTAGACAGACGGGTAGTATGTTTGTGGATGGTGGGTGGTAAGGGGGCAAAGAGGGCTAAATCTTCATCTTTCATAATAAAGAGTCAAAAGATAATGACTGACACTTAAAAAATTGAAGAAATAGAAGTATGCTATTTAGAGATATGAATATGAATGCCAAAAGAAAGAAAGAAAATTTTAATCCCTCTTAGAATAAAGACATTTGTAGTGGGAGACTGAGATATAGACAGACATAGATGACAGGTAGATAAGATAGATGATAGATAGATTGATAGATAGAAAAACAGATGATAGAGGATAGAATGATTAAGCTTTCTAGAATCACTTAACCCTAAATTATTTGCATGTATATCTTCAAAAAATTAAAAGTATATTTAAAACATGTAGAAATTGAAAAGCTATAGTCAGAAGTAGAAAACTGCTTGTAACAAATATTACGCAAGGCTAACATTCGTAGAATGTAAACTTTTTAAAATTTTAATTTAAAACTCGGTAACACTCCAGCAAGAAAAAAAAAAAAAAATGACCAGAGGAGAGATAATACGCAGGGTAAGAGATGTCAAAAAGTATAATTGTTTTTAGTAAAAGCAACTGAAGCAATAATGATATTTTTTTTTAACAATCTTCTACACTGGTACAGATGCTCTTCCATGGACCCCTTTACTGGATCTATGAAATGATTTTATCTTTTCCAAAAGGCATTTGCCAATATGTATAGAGAACTTTAAAAATTCTCATGTTATTTAGCCAGTAATTCAATTTCTAGGAATCTTTCCAAAGGAAATAAAATCAGAATTGTAAATAAAGTTTTATGTGTGGGGAAATTGGAAACAACTTAAACATTCAAAATTATGCTGTTTTTGTGTGTTTCTTAGTCTGGCTGCTGGATATACCAGTGTTTTCACTTCATGAACATTTGTTGAACTGTAGAATAATAATTTGTTCACTGTTCTGTGTGTGTGTATATATATATATATATAAAATGCAATAAATGTAACTGTAAAAACAAAATGGTTAAACCCCTAAAAACCATATTTTAAAAAAAATCAATAAAGTGAAAATGTTCACATTATAAATGAAAAAGCAGAAGTATATATGATATTACATATTTTTCTAAAAAAGTAACAGCATACAAAGTAAATACACAATGTGTTATAGAATCTTGTGTTATAGCAGCATATTATTTTTATTTTATAATGGCATCTAAAATAATAATATTGAAAAAATATTTGTGTGGCAAGTTTTGGCAAACCGTTTTGTAATCTGATACATTTTCTCTTTTTCCTATCAAAGGCATCTGTTATCCAGGTCATTGTGTAACTAGCTCAGTACATTTTCTCTCCTTAGGTGTTTATTTTCTGAAATTGTCCTTAATTGCTCTTCTAAACATATGAATTTTTACAAGGAGAATATAACGGAGTTCAACAATGTTACTGGATAACCAAAGAAAAATCATTAGCATTTATTTACATCAGAAATTCACAGTAGGAAACAAGATGCAAGTCACAGGAGCAAGAAACTAAAACTTAAAAGAACAATGACCACAAATGTCTAGGAATAAACCTAAAAAATTCACAAGCCCTGTATTATAAAATTTAAAAATCTCTAATGAAGGATTTCCTTAATTACTACATATGAGCAATACAGTCAAATATTAGCAGGATTTGTATGTTTGTTTTTTGAAACTTACAAACCGATTCTAAGATGCATATGAATAAAATTCCAAGGCAATTTTTGAAAAACAAACAGCAAAGAAGGAAGCTTTCTCTATCAGTTATTGACATGCTACAAAACTATCATACTTAAAAAAAAAAACCAAAAGACTGCTTTTCGCCCAGCAACTGTCAAATAGACCCACTGAACAAAACAGAGCTCAGATTCAAGCTTTTTGTATACGACAACGTGATAAAGATGTTACAGAAGTTTCAGAAATGAGAAATGATTCAGTAAATGATAAGGAATAATTAGTTCACAGTATGGGACATGATAAAGTCAGATTCCTATCTCATACCATATATTACTGCAAATGAATTGTAGGGCTAAATGTGAAATATAAGAGCAGAGGAAGTTAAGTGTATTATAACTCTTGGACCATAAGTAAACATAATGTAAACGATAAGGAATTTGATAATATCAAAAGTATAGATTCTATTCAAAAAAGAATATCAAACCAGAATTAACAGATAGGTGACCGAATAAGGTATTTTCAGTCTTTAAAACTGGCCATGATTTAAAAGCTAGAATATACAATCATTTCCTGTAAAACAGCAAGAAAAAAAAAGTACCCAAAATACTGAAAAAAGAACATGAAGAAATATTCAGCCTCAGTAGTAATCAGAAAAATGTACTTCAATTAACAAGATAACTTTTTAACCCCACTAGAATGGCAAAAAAAAAAAAAAAAAAAAAGGATTTTTGAGAACACCTACTATAGGGAAATATATAGGGAAACAAAAGCCTTCAAGCATTTTTGATGGGAGGCTGAATTAGACCAAGATTTCTGGAGACAAATCTGATAGCACTTAAGGAAATTAAGTATATGTTAACCCAATAATACAGCAATTCCATTCCTGGATGTGTAGCCCTGAGAAATTTTCACAGTGCTCCCTAAAAGGATGAAAGATGTGTTGACAAGAAGTTGGAAGCAGTCCAGATCTCCATCCCGAGTACTCTATGAGCAAACTGTGGTTCTGAATAGGACAGAACATTTTGTGGCAGTCACTAAGTAAACGTGACTACCGGAATAAAAAGAACTTGAAGGAGATTTACAACACAATGTCATACGTGAAAAACCTAATAAAACACACACATACACAACGACATTATTTATTTTTCAAGGAGATGCATATACTTAAGGACCACACAGAAGGCGGATAGCAGGACAATATTAAGTATACTAGGGTCACCATATTTGCGGGACTTGGGAATAGGAATGAGAATGGGGATGAAGAGGAAGAAACAATATAAAACAAAAGAGGGGCCTTGTAAATTACAAATGCTAGCATGCCAGGGACTGAGGATTATAATCAACTCAATTCTGTGACCTTGAATCTTTATTATATAAATAAGTATATGTTTAAGATTCTAATCTGTGTTTTCAACAAGCACAACAGGTGAGTCTTAAGCAAGAGGGCTATAGTCCACGCTTTGACAAACACTGATAAAGTCTGCAACGCTGGGGTCCCACAATGCTAAGCTCTTTGGGATTTCTCCTCACAAACAGGCCATGCTACTTCTCTGTGGTACCCAGAATTCTAACTCTCCATCTCCAGCCTGATCCCCGCCCCCTGGTATACACATACCTTCTCCTAGGTCTTTAATCAAACACTAATCTAGTTCCTGCTATGAAGAGATTTTGTGGTGTAGTTAAAGTCTCAAATCTGTTGACCTTAAAATAGGAAGGTTATCTGGTAAGTTTGATTTAATCACATGAGCCCTTTCAAAGCAAGGAATTTTCTCCAGTAGATCACAAACTAAGAAGTTAGAGAGAGACACTTTCTAGACTGGAAGAAAGCAACATTCTGGCTGTGATGTACCATGTGGCAAGAAATTAAGGGTGACCTCTAGTTGCTGAGAGTGGTCTCCAGCCAATAGCTAGAAGGAAACGTGGACCCAGTCTCACAGCTCTAAGGAGGTGAGTTCTGCCAACAACCAGTGAACTTGGAAGAAGAACACAAGTCTCAGACAGAACTGTAGCCTTGACTGACACCTTGATTTCAGCCCCTGGGCAAAGAATCCAACCAGCTGTGCCCAGACTTGCCACCTACAGAAACTGTGATATAATTAATGTACACCATTTAAGGCGACTAGGCGTGTGGTAATTTGCTGTGAGGCAATAGAAAATTAATACAATCTCCGTGTCTTTGCCTGTGTTACTCTCTCTGTTGCTGATATCCTAAGGCTTTCCTCTGCTCACCTGGTTCTGTGATCCTTTAAGGCTCAATTCAAGATTCCCCTCTTCTGAGATTTCCTTGATATGTCCTCATTTATTCCCCTACAATATAATACATGTATTTCTATTGTTTCACTGACAATACATTCTTTTTAATAATATACTTACATGATTGTTTCTCCAGCAAGGATAAGCTTGTTGAGAACAGAAACTATGTTACATTTATCTTAGTGTCCTTAGTCCCAAGGACAAAGAATGGCACATCCTAGGCTGTGAGTAGATGCTTACTGAATGAATGAATGAATGAATGAAAGCCAAAGAGAACATAAAATAAAACAGGTTTCTGGATGACTGAAAGGATGGTAATTCCATTAACTAAAGCTAGGTACAGTGACCATGTAATTTATTGTCCAAATTGGGGCACTTTTCAGTGAAAAGGTGTGCTATTAATAATCACTCAAGGATAACTAAGACTGTTCCTGGGTCATAGGGACCGAGGAATGTACTGGGATGTACATTCTAGCTTCTCCTAAATATAGAGAGACTACAAAAAGCCCCCTTGTTGTGTAAAAGTTTATCTCCTCTAACTTGGCAAATCACCCCTTTTAAAAACACTTGGTCTTGACTTGAGGATAGTTTATTTCTTTAACATAATTTCTTTGTCTCCCATGTACCCACTCAGATCTGGGTTCCTCTTTAGTTTCTTGTTTCTTAGAACTGCCTAAGGGATTATTTTCTTCACCATACTCCCCAAATTAGTTCCAATATTGAATATTTAAAACGTAGACACCAGTATGATTATGGGCAAAGCACACTTCCCAAAGTTTAAAATTGGGCAGTTACCTGTACACTTTACGTTCTCCTGGGCTGTGAAGTGGCAGAGAAAGGTGTCCAGATTGTGAGGGAATTTTTATATGTAATCTCAAAATGATTAATTCAAACGTCATGACGTACCAAGGACTATCATTTTTGTATAAACAGGAGACTATTTATAATAAAAATAGTGAGCTCCTAACATGTCAGACAATTACTAAACAAGATGTATATGCTAGTTCTTTATGTAACTATGTCATATGGTTTCCTAACTCTTCTGCCATGTTGGCAATATCACACAATGAAAATGTGTTTAATTTTGAAAGAGCATTATGAATTAGATAGTTATAAATAATGAGGATGACTTGAACTTTCATCCTCTAGTTATATACATTACCTGATTTAATCCTTGTGAGCACACTGAAAAATTCCAGCTTTGTCACTTACTGATTATGTAACCTTGGGAAAGTTCTTTGATTCCTTTTAATTTCAGTTTCCTATACCTAAAATAGGAATAATAAAAGAATTTACCTCATAGAGCTGTCATTAGGATTAAATACATAAATGAACCTAAATCACTTCAAAAGAATCTGGCACATGGTAGCTGCTGAACAAGCAGTTTTTATATTGTTATAATATCCCATGTTACTAAAATTTAGAGAGATTAAGTAGAGCAGGGTGTAAAACCTTAAGGTTCTTGATCTTAGTACAATGCATCGTGGCTATCCTTATGCAATGGTAAATTTATGGATGTATTAGTAGATAGTTGGAGTGGCAGATTGTATTTTCCAAAGATGGCCACACAAGGGACTTCCATCCCACATTCTCTTTTGAAATGTGACTTTGTCATTCTCCCAACCGATAGAGTTTATTTCTCTACCCCCTTGAATCTTAGTGGGCTCTGTGACTGCTTTCCCTAATAGAATACAGCTGAAGTGACGTTTTGCCAATTTTGGGTGTAGCCCTCGATGGCCTTACAGCTTCTCCTTTCTGTCTCTTGGGATGCTCCCTCTTGGGACCAACAGTCATGCTATGAGAAGCCCAAGTCTAATGAGAGGCCATGTGTAAGTGCCTTGGTTGTTTGCCAGCTGAGTGTCAAAAGCCAGCATCCAGCCAAAGATGCAAGTGCCCATTTTGGCCATTTCCACCCATCCAGCATCCAGATAACAGCAGCCCAATATAACATCACATCACTTGAAGCAGAAAACCCAATAAACTCATAGAATTAAGAGAAATAATAAAATGTTTGTTCTTACTATGTTTTTTGGGGTGGTTTGTAGTTATTATGTGTCTACATCAGTTAAATAGAATTTTAGGGCTGGACCATGATTAAATCAATAATTTAAAGCACTGTTTCTCTGGGAAATGCTTTCTGGATTCTAAACAGCTGGCATATACGTCAGATTTCGATAATGTATTTGTAAGTTGGCACCACATATATCAAAATTCATCCAGGACTTTGAGGAATACTTGTTTTTTTTGTGGGCAGAGCTCCCCAGGAGAAAAGCTAAGAGTATGAATTAGACATGGTTTGTTACTGGAATTCAAGCCATCCTATTTTGCTCTGTGTTCACCCTCTTCTTCTCTTCCCTTCCTTGAGCTTTTGAATGTCTAGCTGCTACCTATGACTCTCCAACTAGGAATGATCTTGGTTCCAGGCTCCAGATATTTCCTTCTCCCCCTCAAACACACCAAAACCTATTTTCAGTGAACTTAAAATACTCTAATAAAAGATGAATGATGAAATGCTACTGACTGAGATTAGCATCATGTATATGAAAACTCCCTTCATAACTGTCTGCATTTCAGAGGATCACAAACTCCATTCAAAGTAATTAATGCCTAACAGTGAGGGTGAATGGAATATTTTTCAGGCTGAAGGCTTGATCATCATTTCTACCCAGGAAGCTTATGCAGACACTAGTAAGATCTGTAAGAAAAACCCAATAATCAATATAATACAAACATATATACCTAAAGCAATTTCAGAAAAATAATTCATATGATGATATCAGTGTTGATTGTAAACAATTTTTTTCCTTTGAACTAGTAGACTTTAGTTCATTCATTTATACACATCCATAAATTAGGCATACACACTTGAATTTCTAAAAGGATGTTCACATTTCACATGCTATATTTCTTGGCTGGGACCCAGCTTCACACACTGATTTACACAATGCAGTTTGAATTAACACAGAGGATCTGAAGCCAGTCACTAACTTTACTCTATAAAGACTATAAAAAGCTTTCTGATGAATATGTGTTAGTGGCTGTCTTCTGTCCTTGACTGCTGGCTCTCTGTTTTTCAGCTATTTTATAAATGTGGCTGTTTATGTCCTCAATAGCAAATAGCCATACATTATAAAATTCATTAATTAGGGTAATATTTGTAGTTCTATTGTGAAGATTAATCGCTTATTACCTTAAATTAAACATTCTGCCTGTTTTGGAACTCTGCTTTCCTCAAAATATTAACTAAGGCAAGTTCTTGAGGGAGAGTGAAAATATCTGAGTTTTGCATACACTTGTGAAATTCCAGGACATTATCTCCTACATTATGACTATCATAAACTAAGGAGCCTGCTGCCTAAAGTTAAAACATGATTTATAGCTGAAAAATGGCAAGTATTATCCCAATTAAATAATTGGTTAGGAACAATTACTCTCATGGACATTAATCCATGTTTAGAGTTTAAGTATTTGAATACATGATAGGCTCATACTAAATATCATAAGCACATCTCTGGATAATGAACCATCTAATAAACCTTGATATAGAAAAGACAGATTGTTCCAAGTAAAGTCTTTATAATTTAGATGTTATTGTTTGAGAATTCCAAGAACCTTCCATATGCTCAGTCTGGTGGTGCTCTAATTTATCCTCAGTATTTCAATTGGTTAAAAAAATAAAAAAATACTTCTGCCAGTTACTGATACTGTTTCTCTCTGGGTGAACATTTCTACAAGATTAACCTGAATCACCTAGTTTATCATTTTTTAAGACACTTAAAATGATGATTAATCATTAATCAAGTATGTAACCTCAAAAGTTATTTTTTAAAGCAAAAATTTATCTTAAATTTGCATGTTCATTGGTTTTCAAGACATAAATATGAATGCATCACTCACAGTGTAAAATGCCAATAAACTAATCTCAAAGTATGGTAGGAACTAGAATGATACTTTATAAAGCTTTCTATAAAAATATTTACAGTTTGAAAATATTGCATGGTTCTCTAGCAATCAAGTATCAGAGTGGAGTCCAAGGTTTCTGGGATTAGCTAAGCAGCTTCCCAAGAAAATGTGGGCCACTAAACTCACTTAATAACCTCACCTGGGGAATCTTCCTTTTCGTGGGTGATTCAGGCTCTGGGGGGCCACAATCTTTTGTGGTTCCACTGACTCAACTAAATAGCTTTTAATTCAGCACAATATTTCATGAGTTCATTACATTCCTTTAGTTAGAGGTATGGCAGGCTCTTTTGTTATGGTTTTTAAACATTACTATTTGTTTTTTTAGGTTTAAATGACCATCCCTATTTGTTATAGATCATATTCTCTGCCTTCTCCGTTCCTCTATGCTGATTCATTTTTCCATTGATTATTGCACATCCTTAAGTACTTTTCTGACAAAGAGCCTGTCAATTGTATATTTCTAGTGCTGATACATCTTAAAATATCCTAACAGTATTTTAAATTTCTCAACATTTTTACCACCATCAGAATTATAAATGTGTTTTTTGTAATATCTTGTGTATTTTTCCCACTACAGAGAAGCCTAATAAATTCTGCATATGATGGGATGAAATCATTCATAAATTTCTATGTCCTGTACTTTAACCAAACATATTAGCCTTGTTAATACTGAGGAGATCAGAGCCTTCTAAGTAAACTTTAAAAAGCCATTATCTTAGCTTATTTTTTGGTCAGAATTTTCATATTTAATTCATATAGGAATTGTTTTTTTAAAGAAAGCTTGCAAAACCAAACTTCACATTTTAAATTCCAAATTTGCTTACGACCTATATAATGTATCGTCTATTCAGTGCATAACATTTACCTGGAAAATAAAAATTTGTCAATTGGATATTTATTCCAAAATATAGGAAGAGTTTTACCTCTTAGTTTACGGAAGATTGTTCAGTCATAAAACCTAAGACAGCACTTCGCTCTAACTTTACTAATAATTATAAATATTTTACTATAATCTTTATACTGATCTGACAGGCAAAAAATATGTTCCATCCCTGGCAGTTTAATAAACTATGCATTTAAGTGAATTGAGTCATTTTCCTCAGTTAATAGGATATTTGTACTTCTTCCAGTAGATTTCCTGTTTTTTTTCCCTTGGTCCACTTGTTTTTGTAGTGTTCATATTTTCCTTATTGATTTGAGGAACTTATCATTTTCACAGATGGTAACTGTTATGGACTGAACTGTGTCTCTCCAAATTCACATGCTGAAGCCCTAATACTCAGGCGAGTATATTTGGAGAAAGGGTCTTTAGAGAATTAATTAAGGTTAAATGAGGTCGTAAGACTGGGGCCCTAATCTAGTAAGACTGGGATCCTTACAAAAAGAACAGACACCAAGGATGCTGGTGCACAGAGAACAGACCATGTGAGGACACAGGGAGAAAGCACCATCTGCAAGCAGAAGAAAGAGGCCTCAGGAGAAACCAAACCTGCCGAAACCTCAATCTCGGACTTCCAGCCTCCAGAGCTGGGGGAAAATAAATATCTGTTGTTTCAGAGACACAAGCTCCGGTATTTTGTTAAGGCAAACTGGAGAGACTAATTCAGTAACTAATAAATTATCTGTTACTGTATTCTGAACCTTTTTTTTTTCCTACTTTATTCAAGGTATTTTAATTTTGTTATGATAATTTCTTAGAGATTTTTCTTAAAGTAATCAAATCTAGCACCATTTTTCTTCAAAGTTTTTACTTTTGAATTTATACTTAGAAAAATTTCTCAAGTTCCAAGATGATATCAATAGTAATTTATTTTTCTCTAATATTTTGTGATTTGATTTGGAACATTTAAATTGAAATTAGAGTTAAATCTTCATGCATTTATAATTTATTTTGCTACATGATGTGAAATAAGAAGATATATTATTTCTTTCTTCAAAGTTAGTCAATTATTCTAACACTATTAATGAAATAATTCATCTTCTTGTTACTGATCTGAAGTGCTCATTTCTTACTAAATTACAGAAAAACCCGAATGAACTCTTTGGCCAACCTAATATTTTATGTACTCTGGTGACTTTGTGTCCACTGACCTGTTTCCATGTTAGCGTCACAATCACATACTGTGACCCTTGAAATATCACAGTTCATGGTGACACCAAAAGGAGGAAAGGAGGAAAGGAGTCTCTTTCAGCTGCCACTGATACTCTCAAAGAGCTTACTTTTACAACTTTTTTTTCAAAATTTAATAATATTGTCACAGTCTTAAATTAACCGCAGTAGGATTTTGTTTGGTTAATGTCTTAAATATATATGTCATTTGGAGAGTTATATTATCTTTACCATTTTAAGTCTTCCCATTTGGAAACTTGATATATCTTCCAATTTATTCACACCTTGTTCATGTTCCTAGATAAAAGTTTGATGTTTTCATCATATAGGTCCCATGTAGTTCTTGCTACATTTATTCTTAGATTTTTTTTTTTTTTATTATTCTGATTGGCATTTTTCTTTCCAATGTATTTCTTAACTAGATTTTACTGTCTATATTAAAACTGATGCTTGTATATTTATTATATGTAGACATTTTCTATTTCATTATGTCTCAAATTTTAAAGTTGATTGTTAGGTTTTCAAAAAAATCATTATGTAAATAATGAATATTTTGCTTCTTTTAAAAAAATAATTAACAATTCTTCTACTATTGAATTGCTTAAAACTGCCAGAAAAATATTGCCTAATAATGGCTCTAGAGGAATTTTTGTTTGGCTTTTGAAATTGAGATATGGCTTTCAGTGTTATACCTTTAAGTTTTAATTTTAATTATAGATTTTAGAAATATATTTTTCATCTTATTAGGGAATCATTCTTCCATTTTTAGTTTACTTAGAGGGTTTTAATTTATTTTAAAAGAAATTGTTATTGAGTTTTGTTAAATTTCATTTTGTTATCTATACATATAATTCAATATTTTTCTACATAAGCCCATTAACGGCTTAAGCAAATCATTAATTTTTAAACATTAAATGAATCCTGAATCCTGAAATAGAGTTTATTACATAGATTGTGTTACTATTTTAGTTGTAGAATAAATTTGCTAATCTTTTATTTAAGATTTCCATTCCTGAGAAAAATTCAGGGTAGGTAGTTACTATCCTGATTTTGCTGTGTATAGTAAAACTGATGCTTGTATAGTTATTATAACTAGAAATCAGTATAACAACTATTAAAACACGTTTTTCACCTCTTCTGAAAATCATGAAAACCCTGACACACTTGTAAAAATTATCAGCCCCAAATCTAAATGAAAGTGTGGACCCAGAGAGGTAATCTGAGGTTCTAAATTGCTTTTGCCCTGAGGGCATTGAGGCCAGTGAAAAGCAGAGCTGCCATGCTGATGCACTCAAAGGACATGGGGGATGAAGACCAAGCCCAGGTTACCACCTGTTCGCAAAATTCTAACCCCAAAGCACAGCAGCATAAGTATAAACTGAACCAGAAGTCCATCCTCTCTGCTTCCCTCTCCTGAAGGACAGCAAGGCAAATTGCCTTGGCAAAAAGCAGAAGGGGAGTGAGAAGAAGAGGACATTCTTGAGACTGGGGCACCATGAGTCAGTTCGCAAATGGATCTGTGTCTTAACATTACATCAATGAGGGAGTCCCATTAACCACAAGCTGTGAATGTGGTTTAAGGTGGACCTAGACTGGTAATGCTCCCAGGGTACTTAGCAGAAACAAATGTGAATTTTCTTTAAAGGATAAGATTTT